>NW_025814053.1:346250-692500 GCF_018902025.1 Drosophila willistoni
TTTTCTATGTCATCTATTTTTTTCGAAAGCTTTTGTCCTTCATGAGCAAACACTTGGCTTTAGCTCAATAGAACTTAAAGTAGTTGGAAATCACAACTATATGAAGCGTAAAAGAATCGACAAAGCTTTCAATACCAGAGTCTCGCACTTTTAGGGGCCCCGCACTTTTAGATCGGTGTAAAAAGAGTTTTATGCAACATTTTTTAAAAAGTTATGCATTACCAATATTAAAGGACATTTGATTGGTTTCTTTTGCAATATGATTTACCGTACAAAAATCAAAAAAAGTAAGTATTAGTATCAGGAGAATTGTATTTTACATGTCTACATTTTTATACCATACACCCATAGGGTGAAATGGTATATTAAAGTCGCCAAAATGTATGTAACAGGCAGAAGGAAGCATCTCCGACCCCATAAAGTATATATATTCGTGATCAGGATCAACAACCAAGTCGATCTAGCCATGTCCGTCTGTCCGTCTGTCCGTCCGTCCGTCCGTCCGTCTGTATGAACACGCAGATCTCGGAGAGTATAAGAGCTAGAGCCATCAAATTTGGTATGTAGACTCGTGTGGTATGTAAATATATAGAGTTCATTGGAATTTTGGCCACGCCCCCAGAATTTACATAAAACTGTTTTTCTTAAAAAGTATAACAGATAGAGACATCAAATTTGGTTTATATACTCGTTTAGATGGCGCGCAGAAAATAGTTGTTCCAACTTTTACCACGCCCCCTTCCGCCCCCGCAATTCATATAAAACTGATTTTCTTAAAAACTATGAAAGCTACCGACATTAAATTTGGTATGTAAGCTAGCCTAATAGACGCGCAGACATTGACTATTTAAAAATTTTGCCACGCCCATTTCCGCCCCCGAAAATTAAACAAAACTGATTTTCTCGAAAACTAACAAAGCTAAAGTCACCAAATTTAGTATGTATATTGGCTTAGTATGCGGGCAGAATACATATATTTTAATATGTTGCCACACCCACTTCCGCCTCCATAATTTAGAAAAAACCGATTGGATCTTGTAATTTTTTGACCATTGCGATCAAATTTGGCAGACTAATAAATCTTATCTATTTCTATCAAACTACCAAATTTGATTGAAATCGGACTAGAAACATGCAAAATATACGTATGAACGTATTTTGCTACGCGATCCATAATGGCAGAATTGGTCGTTGGCTGGTGGCGGCACAAGAGTGTTCGTGTGTTTGTAGAGTGAGCGAGATAGCATATGGTATGAGGCATGTTAAAACAATTTAATAGACATATGTACATTTGGTTTTGGAAATTTTAAATATTTGTTTCACCTGGTGTATGGTATACCCAAGTCGGCGAGACGACTTACTTACTTCATTATACCATACACCCATAGGGTGAAATGGTATATTAAAGTCGCCAAAATGTATGTAACAGGCAGAAGGAAGCATCTCCGACCCCACAAAGTATATATATTCTTGATCAGGATCAAAAACTGAGTCGATCTAGCCATGTCCGTCTGTCCGTCCGTATGAACACCTAGATCTCGGAGACTATAAGAGCTAGAGACACCAAATTTGGTATGCAGTCTCGTGTAGTATGTACGCTTATCGAGTTTGTTTCAAATATTTGCCACGCCCCCTTCCGCCCCCGGAATTTACATAAAACTGTTTTTCTTAAAAAGTATGGCAGATAGAGACATCAAATTTGGGTTATATACTTGTTTAGTTAGCGCGCAGAAAATAATTGTTCCAACTTTTTGCCACGCCCCCTTCCGCCCCCCGGAATTTACATAAAACTGACTTTCTTAAAAGCTGCCGACATTAAATTTGGTATGTATGCTAGCTTAATAGACGCGCAGATATTGACTATTTAAAAATTTTGCCACGCCCATTTCCGCCCCCGAAAATTAAACAAAACTGATTTTCTCGAAAACTAATAAAGCTAAAGTCACCAAATTTAGTATGTATATTGGCTTAGTATGCGCGCAGAATACATTTATTTTAATATATTGCCACGCCCACTTCCGCCTCCATAATTTAGAAAAAACCGATTGGCTCTTGCAATTTTTTGACCATCGCGATCAAATTTGGCAGACTAATAAATCTTATCCAAATCTTGGTTTTCGAAATTTTAAATATTTGTTTCACCTGGTGTATGGTATACCCAAGTCGGCGAGACGACTTACTTACTTCAGTTTTATAATTCTTACAGAACCAGTAGTTGATTATGGGAACTAAAGGTTTTCGATTTTATTTAAGTTTTTGATATGGGACGTCCCGTGTTTTCTTAAAGGAGTTTTATTTCTGACAGATAATTCTTAAAAATATTGAGCATTCATACAAAAAACGTATCGGCCAAGTTTGGACAGTGAGCATCTCCCATGTATCGGCGACATTATGTTTTAGCTCGTCCTCTTTGAGTTGGTCCTGAATTTGAGAAGTGTCGTCGTCTTTTTACTGCGCTTATGTGTCAGCGTCTTGTGGTGGGTCTACAAGTCAAACTCAACTTCTCTTCACTTATGTTATTTTCAGCTTTCATTATTGTCTGAAAGCTTGGCTATTTTCTTTCGTATCTGGTTTATAAGCCAAAGCAATCTACTCTTAAAAACTATATTTCTTTAAACGTGGTTCGAACAAAAGAGACGCATCCAACGAAAAAAGACTGTTACACTATTCCCAATCTACAATCAAACTGGCCCAATAACTCCCTCCAATTGGGTTTTTGCTGGCGTCCACAATGTACCGTAGATATGATAAGTATTATATGTTTCACCACTGAGTGGTCATGGTTTCCAATGGTTTGAGCAAAGCGATCGGCCTAGTTGTCTTTACCTATAGTTAATATTATTGATGTTAATTTAAATAAAAACATCGATGGGTATGTTCATCGATTGTTTCAAGGTAAATAATCGTTGTTGGGTTCTCGATGCATCGAAGTATATCTAATGTTCTTCTGAATTAATAATTTATTGATTAATCTTAAATGAATAAAATATTAATAGAACATTAAAAAACGCTGGTTTCCTTTCTTAATATTAGCCTTATCTTTCAAAAATTATTTGAAAAAGTGTCTTGGGCTTTAATTACCGAAATAAAATAACGTTTACCTGGTTTGGGCTTACTCAATTTATTTTAGCTGTTAACATTTTGACAGTCGGCGAACATTTTGACCTTATATTTCTTGTCAATCTATTGTCAGTGTTGTACAGGACATTTGACACACCATGCGCTCGAAATTGTCAACCTTATCTTTAAAGTTTAAACATTCATTTGGGCCTCCATTTCACAAATCCATTTCCTGTATTATTTTCACAATATAATTTACAATATTTATTGTAATTTTCAATATTTACATATTACCCATGTTAGTGGTATCTTGTGACATTTGACAAAAATTACTCAAATTTTTCACAGCGCCTAAGGGTATGCACACAAAGGTGGACTTCGTATTGTAGACTTCGCCAATCTTTTTTCGCTTCATTTAGATGCAATTCCCAACTAATTTTAGCTTTAAAGACGTGGTATGGCTATTGCAATTCTACAGTTCTTTAGCAAAGATGATGATAGAACTTGGTACACAGACAACCTGCCTACCTTTTTGTGTTGCCTTTGAAATAATCTTATTTTCTTTAATCTTTTTAAATGCAAGCTTTTACAGTCCAAAGTGTAGGAGAGAAAAAACTTTATTAATTAAACACCCAAAAATCGTCTACAACTTGTCGTGAATTTGTAATGCCTTTCACTCAACCCCTTTTTAATGTGGTCATTGAAAGAAAATCAAAAGACAATTAATTGCCAAGACATTTGTTTCCAAAAAACAAAACAAGCAAAAAAAAATGTGGAATTTAAATTGAATTTACTGTATACCACGAATTTTCGTGCTAAATTTTAAATCGAAAATCAAGAAAAGGCAAATAAATGTTAATGCCCAAGCCGTGACTGTCATTAGAGAGTTATAACTAAGTTTCAACTTTGGGCAACTTTAAGAGGGTTTCATGATTCCGTTTTCCTTTGTCTCCTGTGTGTGTGCGTTTGTGTATCACAAATTTGCCATTATCACCTATCACTGGTGCTTTGGCGACAAGGATTTGCCATAAAAATAAGAGGAGGGCGCAAGTAAAAACCAAATGTCTGTGATAATTTGAAGCGTGTCGAAGTTTGCATACCCTTTATTTTGTTGTCTAATTTGCTTCTACCTAAGGATTTTATAAATAAGAACCTGTATAATTTAACTCGAGTTCCACAAACTTTGTCCGGACTTTGATCAAATTTAGAGTCATTTTAGCTAACTAGTTTGGTGATAAGAATAAATCAGCAGACAAATTTTCTAAGCAAAATAATTTTATTTTATATAAACTCATCTTCTGGTTCTGGTTAAGAATATGTACACACATGCACATATCTTCTTTCTTTTTATGCGTTCCACACTCAACCCAAAACTAATATCCCCTTATTGCAAGAGTATAAAAAGGTAGTTAGGTGCCATGCAGATTGTATCTGTATCTGTATTACTATATACGGTTGGCCTGTCACGGCCGCCATATATTTTACCTCTCCGTCCGTTTTTTTATTAACACTAAGACAGTGGGCGACATTTTGCCCATACGGTGAGCGTGTGTGGGCGGCTGTGTGCCGGTCCTTAACCATAAATTTGGTATCTTCTTTAGCAAATCCTCATTGTCGTTGTGTGATTTAAACTTTTGGGGACCGAAAATTGACAAGCCTCTCAAACGAAATTGAAGTTGTTCTTACATTCTACCGGAGCATGTGTAAGGCAGAGATATGGTTACGTTGGTGGCCGCCAAAATTTATGATATTGTGCGAAAATGTATACGTTTTGCCTAGCAGAATCGTCTTTGGATACCAGATTGAAAGAAAGTGCAGAGCATGGGTTAATTGACTTGGTGCGGCTTCAATTCTTGAAACCGGAACTAACCGAAAATTTCGAGTTTACAAAGTTCAGTAGGTGCCGTTCTCTCATCCCCGACACCTTCCCTAATGCGCTTGAAAACAAACAAGCAAAGTCACAACTCCAGTGGGCGATGGAGGAGACAGAGGAGAGCATCTTTGGCTCAATAGTGACTGCTGCAGCAGTTCAACAGATTGACAAACAAGCCACAGTCAGGCAAGCAGGAACTACATTTGAGTGCAGTTCTGGTTGACCATCTGTCCATCTATTTGCCTGTCTCTCTGCTACCACCCAATGCCTGTAGCTTGTACCCTATACTCTGCATCTTACACCCACTGCATTTATCCCATCCTATCTAGTTCTCTATCTTTCTATCTTTGTTGTTGGCTTGTGTGTGTACTAGCAGATTCCTGTTACTTGAACTTTTGGCTGTTTGTTGATTTTGAAACCAAATCTCTAACCAGCTTCTCTGGTCTGCATCACTCTGTCGTTTTCTTTTCTTTTATTCCCGTTTCCACCTATCTAACTCCATGCAAATGAAAAACTTGGACAGGCAAATGCAAATGCTAAGCCAACACAGAGGCTGCAAAAATCTATACACACACATATATATGTATGTATACATACATATATATATTGTATATACATATATATATATTTCAATAGAGTTATAAATGTACAGTATAAGTATATTAGGATGTTGATGAGGGACCGAGCTACGTAGCTTCCGTAATACCATACACTCCAAAAACATATAATCAAGATAAAAAATCACTATATCTGTAGAAACATGACTTTATTTGGAACCGGCAGGACAAAGCTTATTACAAATTTAGAATCAAAAGCCTTCCTGAATACTTATCTCGAAAAGTAAATATCTTTGATTTAAAATTTCAAAATGTTACTAAATCAATTCTAAGTCAATTTCGAATTATTTTAGGCGTTGAATGTCGAATTTAATAATGTTCTTTAAATACATTTTTATTTGCAGACTAATATCGTCTGACAAGGAATAAAGAATGCAATCAATATACCTACATATTTAAGCTTCATTTGAAAGTACAAGTGTGTTAGAAGTTTGATTGTATGTACAAACTGTATATACCCAATCTTGTCTATATTTAAGTACTGTAGCGGAAACCTCGACAAAAATTTAAAATAAAATGAAATAAGGGGAAATTTTTCTCAGTAAAATATAAAAGTCCCAATAGTGCAATTTAATTTTTTACCACATTACCTCATATTCCGGCATATTGACGAATTTAAAATGCACAGATACGCCAAACCATCCCGCTAAGAAGAACAGTTTAAGCCCGGATTTTAAAAACTGCATCCGTATGAAATTCAATGTTTCGGGTCCCTTGATTTTCTTGATGCTTCTGATAAGCAAGCATCCAAATTTATCGAAATTCATAGACGATGGGAGCGATTCGTCATCTTCAAGTATTTATATTACTAATGGTGATGTTGAATTAAATGTTTAAAAAATGGCTGTACACCCTATAGTCCGCTGTATAAAAAGTTTTATGTATGTCAATATATTTAGCATACTTTTTGGGGCAATTCGACCATGCCACTATGGGAAAAAATTACGATATCTTGGCATTAATCAAATTTTTTTGTTGTCTCAAATCGCCAAACAAATATTTTTTCCCAATTCTAAATTCATTAAATAGAATCAAAATATTTTTTTTTAATTTTTGTTGACTACCCCTATTATTTGATAATTTTACAAAGTCAGCTGATTTAGAGTTGCATTGCAGCGTGAAAAAGCGCGCCAAATAGATCGCAACTTTTCAGCTGTATTAAATTTGTTTGTTAATCGCATAAATTAAGAGTTACTATGGAAAAAGTTAATAAAGGTATGTATAATAAGTGTCCGAAGTGATTTTGTATACTTCTGTGTTTTTCTGTAACTGTGCAATGTGTTGTTCATTCGTATTTTTAGCTTAACCCTAACAAATATGTTTGTGTTCTGTGGAGTATTATTTTAACAGTCCTCGCTAGGCCTCGGCAGTTTTACTTAAGGGTAATTAACTAAACCTTATACTATAAGGTCCAATTAAAACCTTTTCCCCGTTTTTGCCCCTTTTCCTGAAAATTGACATGTTGTAGGTGCGCTTAAGTTTAGACGCTCAGTGCTGCTCGAAATTTGGAGCTGCAACAACCGCCAAGAAGACGCTGTAATATCGTTTATTGCCGAATCTTTTAACAACAATGTGAATGAAGATCTTCAAAAAATTATCCAAAAAGAAGTCGAGAAATTTATTCACTACATAAAAAATGTTTGTTGAAATGCAATCGAATGTTAGATCGATTTAAAGTTAAACATTCTACTTGGCTTGATGGCAATGTTGTAATTACTTTTGGTGAGCACGAGACGTCTCCAAATAAAGCTGGACGTAAATGTTTAAATTATGAAAATGCAGGATGTCGTTTAAAAAGAAAGTTAGCATCAGAGCTCGCGTCAAAGGAAAATTACGAAACTCCGCTCTTAATACACGCTGCTTCGATTTCGGCAAGGAAATCGAATAAAAAAGATGTTGCTTTCTTATTAAACAAAACTACGGGTGATGAAGGACTTAACATTAGCGATGTTAGAAAAAAACTTGAAGCAAATGAATAAATGCATAGTTCCTGTCGGAGTGCTTGGAGAGAACGCATCTGAGGCCAGAAATAAAATATACAAGAATGACAGAAGATCTCATGCAAGAAAATGCAGTAGATTGGATAACATAACCGATGTTTTTAACAGAGCATTAGACTCGTCGGATCCTCTATTATCCAGCCTCTGCCTAAATGAACGCCAAAAATTAAATAAAAAAATGAATATTCCGAATGAAGTTGTTGCGCTACTTGAATCTCCCGATCATATTTTGAAACATCATGAAGGTGATTCAAGTGACGAATGGACAGAAGATGAGGATATTGCATTTGATATTGAATTAGAAGAAGAATGTGACTAATTTTAGTTATAAATAAAAAACATGTTACTAAAATATTTTTGTTGTAATATTAATATAAGAAACATAATATAAAAACAACAAAAAATTAAAAGAAGTGTCAAATTCTTACTAACGGCAAAAAATATAAAGTGCAACTCTTCATATTTAGATTTATTTATTGATTAGATTTTGCTTACACACTTGGTAAAGGAAAAAAATTATAGGGGTCAAATCAGGGTCAAATTGAAAAAACAAAAAAAATCCGAAATTAAATTAAAGTCTGACGAACATCCAAAAAAAAATTCATGTCTCTAGCTCATTATTTTGAATTAATGCCAAAAAAATTGGATTTTTTCCCATAGTGCATGCAGGCGATTTTCCCCGACCATTTTGGCGAAAACAATTTTAAGATTTGCACAGACGACAGACGGACATTGTTATTGACTAATATGGAGTCGGAAAAGTCAAAGGAATAAATAGTGATTGAGAATATTCCGATTTCTTGGACTAAATAATTAAGCTAATTCGGCACTGCAGTTGGAACGTGACTTTAAAATTTGAGAAAGAATATACCTATTGTCTGGAACAAAGAGTAAGCACGGACATGACTACATAATATGTGCTTTATTCGATCGTAGTTACTCCTTCCGATGCCTTACATACTTCTAACCGATTTTAAAGTCCCCTTTTCGCAAGGGTATAAAAAAGGCTTCTGAGAAAAAATCTGTTGGGATACGTTGCATTTCAATCTATGTTTGCATGGTCTAAACATAAGTAGTTATTAAGTGCCGAAAAACACCTTCGATAGACTCAAGACAAACACGATAGTAATAAATATAGATTGTAAGTCGCATAATAATATGTACATATATCCAAATAGAAGTTGATCTAAACGAAATGCTTTTGGCCGAAATATCTAGCGAATCGAAATTGCCCATTATTTGAAACGAAAAGTAATGAGTGCCTTGATGATGATGAGACCTTCTTATAGTTGGCGCAAACACATATGCATTATGTCTCTCACAGACACTTGGCACTTTTCGGCCAACTAAATCATGCCATTGGCCAATTGAGCAAATTCAGCATATCTATTTTAAATATATTTCAACATTTCCACACAATACAAACTGCCAAGCGGTATGGCCCAATGTCTCAAACAGAAAAAAATAAAATAATAAAAAAATTGAAAAGCTGACTTTGGCTAAACCGAAGTTTGCATACACTTGAAGTCTTTGTTTGGTAGGCGTAAACTAGAAAACGATTTTTGCTTTGCCGCTTTATTTTCTGTTTATCCGATCTAGAAACTTGGCGACATGATGTACACCATTAGAAGCAGCTACTAAGTATGAGTCAACTAATCGGTATTAGTTAAATACTTTCTCTCTGTAGTAAAAAACAAATGTAATGCCGTATGTAATGCCAGTACCTCTAAGATTTCGTTACAAACATCTGAACAGTCTTATATTACCCTCTGCAAGAGTATAAAAATCTCCCGCTCAGAGTCTATAAATATTTAAATTTCAAGTTTTTGGAAAAAGTTTTTTGCATGCATTACCAATGGATACCGATGATGATGAAGGCTCTTGGTGAGGACTAAGGGTGGCGTATTGGTTGTCTGTGGCCACGGCATCGTGCGTTGCCTTGTGTCTGGGACTCTACCCTTAACCTTTTTTTATATATACATATATATATATACTTTTTTTTGTGGGAGAAGGCTAAAAGTTTTTTGCAGCACTTGCAAGTGAAATGTTTGATTTTCAATGATTCAATAAATTATTTATATTTGCGTTTTGAAGGGTGTGTGGTTGGGGGTGTGTATGTACGTGTATGTGGATGCGAATGCGAATACGGATACGGATGGCTATATGCCTTCAATTAGCCGCTGTAGCTCTTTAAATTGTCTGCCTAGTAAATCGTCGGTTGTCTGTGTCTGCCTACTTACTGCTACCTACTTTACTTTGTTAACTTGGCAACGCTTTGCCTTGGCGCACATTTAAAAGCAATAAATCACGGAGTTTTTGGCAGACGCAACAACGATGCAAGTACTAGTGCACCAGCGTAGCAGCAGCAAGAGGGCAGTATGGGCAGGAGAAGCAAGTGCCACAACCGCGATATCATTAACTGCCACAACCACATAACCATTTCGACCTCTAATCTCTGTTGCGTCTGTTGTTCCCTCTTGCTCTCGCTTACTCTCACTCTCTTTCTTCTTTCTCTCCTTTTTCGTCCTATGTAGCAATTGGCGCCTTTCAACCAGAATTTGTGGAGAGCATTTCCAATGTTTCGGTGGCTGTTGGTCGCGATGCCACATTCACGTGTCACGTACGCCATTTGGGTGGCTATCGGGTAAAGTACTGCTTAGGTCAAAACTTTAAAATCCCATTTCATTAAACATTTTACCTTTCCGTCTTTCCCTCTCTCTCTCTCTCTCTCTTTCTCTTTATCCACAGGTGGGTTGGTTGAAGGCCGATACCAAAGCCATCCAAGCCATTCACGAGAATGTCATCACGCATAATTCACGTGTTACAGTCAGCCATTTGGATCAGAACACTTGGAATTTGCATATAAAATCGGTTTCTGAAGAGGATCGCGGTGGGTATATGTGTCAACTGAATACGGATCCTATGAAGAGTCAGGTAAGTGGAAATTGAATTTATGTTTCCATTTTACCTTGTTAATCAATGGCCATGTTAAGCAAAAGCAGCGAAACCATTGAATAGACCAATCAATACTTTCGGAAAAGAACTAAAAGAATTAATAAATAATGGGTGTTACTTTAATTTAAGGGACCGGAGATTTTAGAGTGCCGTAAAAAGATTTGTAAGGGAAAATTTTAAGAAAGTCAATTTTTTCTTTTTGCATTTTTAAATTGTATATGTATATATTTCAGTTTATCTTAAGCAAATCTACCAAATATGTTCGGGGAAGTAGCTAAATTTAAAGGGTGTGCTTTTCAAATCGGTGCCCATAAATTCTCGAAAGATAATAAACCGATTTCCTTAATTTTTTTTTAAATAATCTAAGCATTAATACACAGTTTTTGTCATAGGATGCTGCCCGAAAGAGTATTAAAAACCAAGAATCAGTATTTTCAAAATCGACTAAGACCAAAAGTGGCTATTAGTGTCTAGTTTCAGATTCTTTTTATTTCTCCAATGATCAATAATAAACAGTTCTAATTGAAAAAATGTACAAAAAATTTAGATTTTTTCGACTCCAGGTGCATAATTACTTAACAGTTGATTCATTGTCTATTCATTTACTGAAATACAGTCTGAGCAAAATTAGCAAATTGACAAAAATTAAATTATTTACAGAATCAATTTAAGTTGAAATTGGAATGTTAGGCACAGTTAAAATATGCTAAAATACTATTTCACTGCAGATTGACCCAAAATTTGTGTTTAAAAAATTCTACAAAAATCATTATCTGCAAATATGTAAATATGGTAGTTTTTGATCAATCTCAAATATTTTCATTGGAAAACGATCTTCTGAATTGCATAATTCCCGAAAACCTATATATTTCGTAACCATGAACTTAGTTCCACGTACATATTAATAAACTTTTCGTATATGAACATATATATACATATATTTCTATGTATGTACATACATATGTTAGATATAAGTACAGACAGACAGAGTTATAACGGAGATTAAATAATATTGCTTTATCAACTTATTGTTAGCGATGAAATGAAATGAAAATATTTGCTGAAACACACAAAAAGAAGCAAAAGGAGCATATGTATGTACATACAATATTTGCGAAATGTCTGTAGAAATTTCATATGGTATTAGAAACGTAAGTAGAAAAGGGAATGCATTGAGTAATTTTTCGAGCGGATAAGTAAGAGAAAGCGCAGCAAATCGAAAGCGAAAACTATACGATGGACAAGAATGAGAAAGATAAGTGTGAGGTATTTACAATATAAGTAGATACATACATAGAAACATATGTACATATGTATGTATATATGCACATATGTACATAGAGAGAAGCTACTGGGAATGGGGAACGCAAAAACAAGCCCGTTGAATATAAATTTCAAGCATCATCATGTTTACGTATGTATGTGTTTGAGAGAGAGTGTGTGTGTGTCCGCTCACACGTACACTCATGTGTCCAGCCAAGTGAAGTTTATGGCGCCAATAAAATGTATTTCATGCTTCCTTAATTTTTATTTGCACTTTTACGCTTTTGTTTTGTCTAATAGAGAGAGATAGCGAAGAAAAGAGGGAGAGAGAGAGAGAGAGAGGTAAAAGAAGGGAGAAAGTGCAGTGAGCTGCACACGAATGGAAGGACAAACACACAATACCAAGTACTTTCGCTATGCGTGTTCCACCTCTAAGTGTTATCAGGATAAGCTCAGGTTCAGAATTAACATTAACATCGTCAGCGTCGTCACTTAAACTATTTAACGCTCTGGCCTCCACCTTCGTCTCCATCTCCATCTCCGTCTCCATCTCCATCTCAATCTCCGTCCCACGATCCCATGCCACTTATAAAACACTTTGCGCTGTTGCTTTACGACGATAGTACCTACTACTATAGTCGGCTGATTATAGAGCATGGAATAATCAGCAAATTCTTGCATCAAGTGGGTGGCCGTAAATTTGCGACGAAAACCTTTTCAAGTGTTTGCGTTTTAGTTTTTGGATAACCAACAACCATAGAGTGAAAATGGTATATTAAAATCGAGAATGTCTAGGCAAGAAGGGAGCATATCCAAGAATGTTAAGTTCTTATACATGTATGTACATACATATGTATTAGTAAAATTCATTACAATAGCAATAATAATGTTAATAATGTTAACTTGGCCAATAAGTGCGCTAAATTGCTCGTGTACTAATTTGGAAATGAGTAAGTCGCCGCATCGACTTCGATATACCATGCACCAAGTGATGGGTACATACACACCAGCACTTCAGCGCTGCCACCACTCCACGGTCAACCAAGCCCAATCAATATGCCTAGTTTGATTGAAATAGGTGGGGTGAAAATAGCTTTTATTACATCCCAAGATCGACTCGACTATTGCGCCGTATACAGTTCCTTGATACTTCACCAGTAGCGAGCTTTAAGTATCCAGTTAAACTAGCTGCCGCAGCAGCATATGGGAAAGTCGCTGCGACGACTTTCCCACTTAAGATTTTCTTACCATGCATCCATAGAGTGAAATGGTATATTAAAGTCGCGGTTTCGATCTAGCCATGTCCGTCCTTCTGTCCGTATGAACACCTAGATCTCGGAGACTATAAGATATAAACCCACTAAATTTAATACGTTGACTCCTGTAGTACCTACTGTGATCAAGTCTATCTCACACTTTTGCCACGCCCCTTCCGTCCTCGCTTTTTAAATAAAACTGGTTTTCGTAAATGCAAAATAAGCTAAAAATTAAAAATTTGTCATGTAAACTCCTTTAGTTAGCACGGAGATATTTATTGTTTAGAAAGAACGCAGATTGTGGTTGTGAAAAAAGTTTGCCACGCCCCGAACTAAATATATCCCGCAACCCCACGAACTGAGTTTGATCAAAATCGGACTGAATATAGCCAGTATATACGTTTTTTAAGTAAGCTATAATATCGAAGTTGGCTGTTGGCCGGTATCGGCGCTAGAGTGCTCCTGTGCTTGTAAGAGGGAGCGAGATATACCCTAATTTGGTATTACAAATTACAAATATTATTACAAATTTAGAACACTTGCTTTACTTGCGGCGTAGAATACGGTAGTCGGCAAGACGATTTACTTCATTATACCATGCATCCATGGTACCAGCATGCACCAACAGGCAGAAGGAAGCATTTCTATATACCTATTCTTGTTCTTGAAATTTAAAATATTTGTTTCACCTGGTGCATGGTATACCCAGGTCGACGAGACAACTTACTTAGTTCACTTTTGGTAGTAATTCACCTTTTTAAATTACATTTTCTTTTTTTGCTTCTCCGCATCTTTTTACAGATTGGCTTTTTGGATGTGGTTATACCGCCGGATTTTATCAGCGAGGACACTTCATCGGATGTGATTGTGCCCGAAGGTAGCTCGGTGCGTTTAACATGTCGGTGAGTAACTCGTATGTACTGCCATTACTGCTGCCCTTTCTATTATCGACCACCCCTATACCCTTTTTGTTTCTCCATCTTTTGATTCTTTTCATTCACATGCACATACATACATACATACATACACAAGTAATCAAGTCCTAGTTCCATGTATCCGCAAGAGCCAGCTCTATATGTAATAATGTCAACAAATTAAGTGACACTTCATTACTCTTGATTTGAAGGGATAGGGTAGACGTAATGCCCTAATTTTCGGGTACATCAGTTGGTGCAGTCGACTTGAAAATCAGTTTAAGCTAAAGTATAAAAATAGTGATGATGAAATATACTTTGATTTAAATTAGCCCGACATAATGAAAGATATTCTTTCTCAACTTACGGTTTCAATTGAACCAGTCTCCGTACGATTTCCAATTTGTGCTAGATTTTTGCAATGGTCAGGGTATTTCAAAGTTTAACTACATGTGATTTTGGTATTTTGCTTTCGTTTTGCCTTTTTTTTGTAGATTTTTTTGGCTCTCCATTTAACTAACGGCGGCGAATGACTGCGGCTATTTTAGTTAGTAATAGCACTCCGCATTTGGCCCGCCACTGATTTATTAACTTGAGCACAAACACATAGAAATTCTTTTTTAACGATTTAACCGCAAAATGATGAAACGTTGGCGATAAGCGTGCGTTCTCTTTCCCTCTATCATTCTCCCAATCACTCCTATCCCCCTCCACCAGTGTGTGTGTGCGAAAAGCTATTAGAGAAACCTTGTCTGCAATTTTTTTTCATTTTTAATGCTACTTATTGTTAGTTAGTAGGGAAAATCCCTTAAAATGAAATGCAGTTTCAGAGCAAAGCTGATGTAGCTCTCTCTCACTTGCTTTTCCAGCCACAACAACAACCAACAAGAAAAAAAAATACAATAAAAAGTTAAATCCAATGATTATCACATTAGTTAGTTCTCTAGCTCATAATTTGTAAAATTGTTGTAATCCCTTGCTTGTATATGCAGTTTGGGCAAAGCAATTTCTATCAAGCACACACACAAACACACCAAAACTAGAACGAGGGAAGCCTATGTATATAAGCCATTGGCTCGATGATTGCCGGCTGCTCCTGTAGCTGACTGCTTGGTCGGTCGGTGGGCTGGTCGGCCGGCCCATTGTTGTGCCTTGCCTTAGTTTTGAAGTCGTCGACGTCGGCACATTCGTTGTAGAAGTCTGTGTGGGTGTAGAACATTTTCTTTTTAGCTATTTTGCATCTGTTTGCGGCATCATAAAAATTTACCACACCCGTGTCTGGTTATTTCGCTGTTCAACAACTGCTGTCTTAACACGCATTCACTACGACATAGAAAATTCAACCTCACTTGAGCAAGTGAAGGAATTCGTTATGGCAATTATATGCTGGACCATCAGATAACCCAGCAATTCAACTAAATACCTGAGATCTAAGTTATTTGGTGGTGGTTAGTGCTCGGGGGATTTAGCTCACCGTGTGTTATCACTGTGGGTTCCATTGGATTCAACAAATCGTATGAATAATTTTTCGAATGGTTTTAATAATTCGTGCTAACTATAGTTGAAGTGTATTGCCAAAATTAAGACATATATTAGAAATATATATGTACATTTATGATTAGTGGCTTTGCCTATAAAATTCAGAGCCTAGAATTTAAGCCCTGCTCTCAGTATATCGAGTTATTTTTTAGAAGATTTAGATTTATGAATGAATGAATTTTTTTTCCTTTTGTTTGGCTTTTTTTTTTTGTCGTAAAAGGTTTAAGTGAAATATATAGATAATATAAATGAAATAATGAAATAGATCAGTTTCTTTTAACTGTCTAGTTTAACTTTTGTCGAAACCGCCAAAAGAGTCCAAAACCCAATTTTACTTATGAATCAGAGAGAAAAGAGAGAATCCTGTGATTGTCGGTTTTTAATTTCTTTAGTATGTATATGCTTTAAAAAGTGCGCCATGTGTGTTTTGGCCATTATTATGGATATAAAACCAAAAACCTTTATTGGTGTGAGAAGGCCTAATAGCAATTGTGTTTATTTAGTGAAAATCCTATTTATTTGAGTATATATTTTTAAGGAAATTCATGTTCTCAATTGGTTTCAAGGTTTCGAGTTAAGAACACATGTTTATGCGTATGTGTAAGAATGCAATATTTTTTAGTCTCTCAATGGGTCCGATAATATTATTCTAATATTTTAGGTGACAGCTTCATTTTCTTTTAGTCGAATATTCCCTTTATCGATCTATGGGATACCCATTATGAAGTATAAAAAGCCACAGACGGTGCCTGCTGGCTTTCTCTAGTTCTGCTTTTGATTCTGGTTCGCTCTGCTGTCGTCCGTCTGCATCGCAAAAACTTTTACTCAATCTACACACACAGACAGACACACACACACACACACACACACATACACACGCACCACACAGAATGAGTCCATAGATATTCTCGTTGTCGTCGTATTAAATTTAATAAGCAACTGAACTTGAATATGTATTCGCATTTACCATTTCCATTGCCTACTTTCCAGCGCCAGATGTAATGCCCTGGCAATTTTCGTTCCCCCTTTTTTATTTTTATTTGTATTAAATGTTGGTGATATACATGCATACTATGTATATAAAAACCCATTTCCTCTATTTGCTTGTACTTTATAGAGCTCGCGGCTATCCAGAACCCATAGTGACCTGGCGTAGGGAGGACGGCAATGAAATCGTTCTTAAAGACAGCATGGGCACTAAAACATTAGGTGAGTTGCAAAAAAAACCCGCTTATTTTCTTTGACCGAACCTAGGATCATTTGTCATTTATTTCTAGTCACCTCCTACCGCGGCGAGGTGCTGAAGCTCACAAAAATCTCACGCAATGAAATGGGCTCATATCTATGCATTGCGTCCAATGGAGTGCCCCCATCGGTTTCAAAGCGCATTTCGCTTAGCATACACTGTAAGTAGCCATTAATTAGAGAGATGTTTGCGGTAATGCGGTAAAGGAGTTAGAGGAGCCCCAAATTCATCCGCAGACATAGTCGCAACCTTACATTCTTTGTGCATACCCAAGTTCATACCTATCCATCCGTCACAGCTCCCTCATACTGTGCATCTGGGGTCTGAGGTCTTCGTTGTGGTGTTTATCTTATATTTAGTTAGTTTCACTTTACTCCATTGTCCGGTACTACAGTGCCGTACACTGGGGCGAAAACGTACACACAACAGCATGTCTGTTGCATGGAGTTTTTCTTCTGTTGTTTAGTTGACTTAGTGTTGTTGTAGTTGAGGGAGCTATAGTTTATGAGATTCGATGGTATTTGGAAGTATTTAGGGTGCTTTTGGGATTCTTGTTTACAAACCTGCAATTCTAAGTATTCTCAAGTAAAATTTTTTAAATATATGCGTTATATCAGTCGAACTAGTCATGTTGTTTGTCTGTCCGTCTATATAAACACCTACTTCTCAAACACTGTAAAAGCTAGAGCTAGCAAATTTGGTATGACTTGTCTAGGGTGTACGGAAATCAAGATTATTTGAAGGAAAAGTGAGTGAGGGAAACCGCCTATGTTTGAATTTAAAATATTTCTGTCTGTTTTTTTTGTTGCATATTGCACTTTCAGGCAAGGGCTCTGATGAATGCCCGTAATAAATGTACGTTTGCAAGTCGTAAATACTTTTTTCAGGAAGCTAAATTTTCAAACAGTCAAAATAAAACAGTTTTTGAGGATTTCAAGCAAAACTAAAAACTATTGTCGGCAATCACATTCATTTTGACACTCATTTGGTTCAGTGTAGGTTTCAGGATAGAGCTTCCGGCTGAGATGGCGCCCTCATCGAGAAAAATGAATATAAATAAAAAGCAGGGCAAAAGGCAAACTCCAAGAATGTATCTGAAGTGGGTTATATCCATGTGTGCGTTTGGGTGTGTCTGTGTGTGTGTGTGTGTCTGTATGGGAATGTGCCGTGCTAACTCGATTGTCGTTGTTGTAATCCGTTTAAATCCTGTCACCGATACCTCTGCATGTGAGTCTGATGATGGCCAGGACAGGACAGTAAAGAACTGCGACCTGGCGTGGTGTCGATGGGGCGTCGGGAAGGGGGGAGGCCTTGGTGGGCCACAGTTTTTTGTCAGACTGTCTGTAGCACGTGCTGGCTGCTGCCATGTGCTGGCAGTTCACTCAATCATCAAGGCAAAAGCAACAGACGGATGAAGACAAAGTCAGGAGCCAGGCGCAGAGGCAGAGACAGAGACGTGGCCGTTGCCGTTGCCACTTTCCACTGCGTTTGTTTGCCAACGTGGCTCCTGTTTATTTTTTGCTCACTCGTTTACCACTGCAGCAAACTCCATCCTCACCACATCACCACACCTCATCACACCTTCGTTCGTCTGTCTGAGCATCTGTGCGTTCTCCTGCAGGACTCCCATCATTTTCGGTTAGGTGGCAAAAATCACGCTTTTTAACATTTTGACATTGTGTTAATGTGGTCTTTAAGTGTTGGACTTTAAAGTATGTAACCCTTTTGCTATTTTGTTCACTATCTACATAGAGCCAGCATAGAGCTTCTCCTCCCCTACCTCTTGGTAAACGCATTGCTGCTTCCAGATACCTTGAAAAAGTTTTCGCAACGTATATTCATTCATTCCTGCTGCGTTTACTTTTCCTGTTGCCATTTTGCAACAACTTCCTCACAATTTGTTTGGCAAATGTTCCGCGGCAAGTGAAAACAAAGTTTTTGTGCTACCAGCAAAAAGAGACCGAGAATATGAGGTTGGTCTTTCCCAGCTCCAGCTTTAGATAGCTGCACGTGTAGACCCGTGTCTTGAACATATTTCCGTTTGCATTTGCTTTTCCGTTCCCCCACTTCTTACTAGGGACTTCCTTTTGTGGCTAATTAGTTATGTATGTATAGATGGAAGGGAGGATGGCGAGATGATGGGATGGATAAATGAATAGATGTATGATTTTTGCGGCACAATGGAGGCCCCACATTAATCTCACTTCTAAATTGTAAACTGAAATATCTGTGTATACCCACCTAGGATGACTTCTTTTATTTATGCTCGACAATCAAATTTTGATCTTGTGTCTCAAGCATCTCGATTGCATGCCTCTGTCCCATAGTGCCCCAAACAGTGGTTTGCAGGCACGTTTCAGTATCGCATATCCATCCCGTGTCCATTTTACCATCCATAGTTTCTTTTTCGCGCTCGCACACATAGAAATAAGTGCGACAAAATTCATAAAATCACGTACGCGTATGCGGCAGAAAGAAGGAACATAGACACACTCTGTCACAGAAAGAGAGTGAAGGAACTACCAACAATATTTCAACGTCCACTCAGGTGGTCTCAAGTTGATCAGACCCCGATGAACATTTTGCATAGTTTGACCTTTACTAAACTAAAGCTTAAATTTTTGCATTCAATTGAATGTCCTTTTCCCAATTTGTTTCTTTTGTGGAAAAGAATAAAGTCAGTCAATAAAGCCGTCTCGCCGACTTTACTATACCATGTACCAAGCGAAACAACTACTTGGTATTAGGACGAAATGGATGTATAATCGACTATTTTTATACGCTGCACCGCAAGGATATACTATTTCGCTTACTCTCACAATCGCACGTGCACTATTTATGGATACTTCTAGTCCGAGTTAATTTATTTTTGCATGATACAGCTACATATATAATCGGATGACTAGATTTTGATCAAATTTGGCACAGTCGTTAACAGCTTGATTAAACTGAAACACAATTAATTTTAGAGCAATCGTGAAAAAAGTACCGAAGTTATTGATAAAAGTCACTGTTGCGCTGATCCAGACGGATGGACAGACGAATGAATGGACTATATGGACTATACCGTTTATTTAAGGATATCAAAAATATTAGTGGCTCTAGCCCTAAGAGTCTCCGAAATCAGAGTGTTTATACGATCGGACAGACAGATAGGCGGTATAGATGGACTTGACTCTTATCAAGAACATAAACATGCTATATACTTGAATATACATACCATTTCAACCTGTTGGTGCAACGTTTAAATACGCCGGATATGTTTAAAATTGTCAAATTAACAACATTAAAAACTGCACAAAAAAATAAACAAAATGAAGTAAGTCTTCTCGCCGACTGAGATATACCATGTACCAGTAAAACAAATATTTCAAATTTATAACAACAAATGCATTTACGTATTTTTGATTAAATTTGGTATTTTGCTGGATATCAAATTTAAGTGTGCCAAATTTGATTGCACAAGGTAAAAAATTACGGGAGATAATCGAGTTTTTTCAAGTTACGAAGGCGTAAGGAGCGTGGCATAATTTTGAAATAAACTTCATCACTACACATACAAACTACAGAGTCTATATACCAAATTTGGAGACACTAGATCTTATAGTCTTCGAGGTCTATGTGGTTTATACGGACAGACGGACCGACATGGTTAGCTCGACTCGACTCTTCATCCTGATCAAGAACATATATACTTTATGGGGTGGGAAACGCCTCCCTCTGCGCGTTACCAACATCTCATCAGGACATCTTGCCAAGGGTAGTACAGTTTTAGTACATCGGTGAAAGATCTCTCGATGCGGAGGCTGTTCAAAAATAGATAATAGATAATGATGTAAGGTACTCAAGAGCCTCTGATTTTGTTAGGGAGTACTCGGTTTTAGTTAAACGTATTGAACAAAAACATTATTCCTGTCCTCTCTCTACGAACAAATATCTATTATAAGTAAATGACGTCTTGTCCTCGAAAGTCCATTCCTAACACGGCTTAGTATGTTCTAAAGGAATTAAAACTGGAGGTGTCCTTAGATGCTTGCACACATCGTGCTTAGGATACGGCACGACTACGTGGTATTCTCCTTCCTCGAATTGGGTTCACACAAAAAGGACAATTTGCAACCTCAATTTTGATTTTGGTCAGAAGTGTGCAACGCATAGATGGAAGCATCTCCGACCATAAAAAGTATATATATTCTTGATCAGCACGTCGAGACGAGTTCAAATAGCCATGTCCGTCCGTCCCTCCGTCCGTTTGGATCGACACGATCTCCTTCTAGACCGTATTGCTACAGAGCTAAAATGCATGTAGACTTGTACTGCACAGTTTGTATTTCTCAGTGACTTTTCTCAACAACTTCGTGATTTTCTGATCTATTGTCATGAAATTTAATATTGGTGAGTTTATTACACCTATAAATGACTGTGCCAAATTGATCAATACATCATATAGCTCCCATTGGAACGATCGGTGGAAAACAGTGACTTTGATCTATAACTTAGTTATTTGCCATGCTAATGTAGGCCGTTCTTTCGCAAACATTACACGTTTTAGATAAAACGTTTTCTCTCATTGACGACTATGGGTAGGTAGGTATAGTTCTGGTGACTGTATCATATAGATCCACACTATTGTCAATATTGTTTATTTAAACATACTATATAATGGCATACTACATGCACCGGATTGCCTCACTTTCACATTTGAGAAAAGAGTAGTTAAAAAAATTACAAGGGTATACAAACTACGACGCGGCCGATACCCTTCCCCAATCAAGGATCGGCACGTGCGTGTGTGGCTTGTGTTGTGTTGCATCTGCATGTGCGTGTGTGTGTTCTGCTGATATCGAGCAATGACGTAGCAGGCTGCTGGCAATGTTTAAGTGTTTGTTGTTTTCCATATTTCCGATCGTATTGAAATTATTGGGGATATGATGTTTCACAGTAAAAAGTATATTATTAAAATCCAACCTCTTCACCGATCTTTGGTATAGCATAAATTTCATAATGATCTGATCTGGATGATTTTTCACCCATGTCAGATCATAAATAGCATAATGCACATGACACACATCGAGTCAGCTTCTCAAGCTGATCAAGAATATAGGTATATACTTTATTGGGTCGGAAAACTCTCCTTCTTTGCGTTACAAACAACTTACCAATTTTGTAATACCCTCTGCAAGAGTATAAAAACGAAAATCAAGTTATTAGTTATCAGTTTAATTTGCGTAATATTAATTGTTCACTATTTAGATCAAATGTTTTTTACGTTTTCACACCTCTAGGTAAGGAAAGTGGACAAAAATTTTGAAAGCAATTGGAAATTTTGGCACAGCCGTAGTTAGCTCGACCCTGTGGTTTGATGTAAACTCTTTCTAATTCCAATTGGCCAAACACACATTCTTATACATCTAAATAGACATTTGGGGCAAATTTGAAATGCATTGGACATTTGGAAAAGTGCCATACAATATGATTTCAATTTTAATTAAGGCAATTTGAAATCTGATTTGAGTTGTCGTTAAGAAGAATGCCCCCACGGGGATGCTTACCAACTGAAATTCTTGCATTCCAGCTGAAATTACTATACAATTCCCTGCAATTACTGCAGTGCCATCTCTTGCCTCTAGCTTTATGCCGGAAACCCAAAAAAACCCACCATATACTGGTCAACATGTACATATACACTTTGTAAACCTAGAAAGGGGATGTCCGAGCTGCCCGCAGACAGTTGTCACCTTTAACTCGGAGGCTCTCTAACAATACTGGCCAAATGCTGCAACACAGAAGGTGCGTCTCTGTGGCAGATGCTACTCTTACTCCGGGTCGGACCGCTTCTCCTCCTCATCCTTTCTATCGTTGTCCTCCTCCGACGACGACGTCATTAGTGCATATTTGTGGCTTTGTTTGCCGCAACTGACACAGAGGCGGGTGATGCGTGTAGAGTGTGCGGCATGAAGTGAAACGAAGGGCCAATGGCTGAACATTGGTTGCTGCCTGCCTGGTGCTGAGGTGTACATGCTCGGAATAATCATGGCAAAATTGCAAATCGCAAGCGAAAGTACTTGGGTACTAAAAATGCACTTGCACTGCGGCCGCATGTGGATGTAGATTAAAAGTAGACGCAGTCAACCAGCACGTTTATTTATGTGTGTATGTGTGTATGTGTTTGGACCCTGGTCAACACACTGGTCCAACGGCGGTGGACACTATGACACTGTGTGTGCTGCATGTCAATAAAGCTAGCACTTGATGCCCTCCTGCTAGTTGCGGTAAAACGTCCTTCCTTGCGGTAAACGTCCTTGATCAGACTTAGACATACGCAGAGGATCGAAAAATATCGCCAAGTAATATGCTATGGAAGTCCAAGCACCATATATGCATATTGTAAGAACGACAGAGTCGATGATATATATGTACATATGTATATGTATTTATATATATGTACATATACACATACAGAGAGACGACGCACTCGTCCATGGAAATCAATTAAAATCGTTTAAACTTACAAAACTGTCGGCAGAGACACACACAAATACAGAGACATATAGAATAGGAGCCATTGTTGCAACATGCTTCTATTGCTGTTGCTTCTGCAATCAACCATCAATGCACTCACTCTCCACATACACATGCACACACACACACACATATTCATACCCATGGACACACAAGGAGCAATCTGTGAGCTTTAGCCTCGCCTCCTTTCCCCTTTTCTGTCCCTTCACCTATCTTTCTATCCTTTCTGCCCCAAAGGCGACTTTGGCAGTTTTACAAAACCACCAATTTTGGTTATAGCCTCTCTTTGGAATGGCAATCCTCCGCCCGACAGTCCTTTCTTAGTGACAATAAATACTCATTCGTTGCAGAAGAGTTCATCTAGTGTAACGTGAAGAGTTCTTACATGGACTTGAATTGCATTTTGATGAGCCTACACTATGCTACACTACTACACCAACACACTCAATTGCCCACCAAAGTACGATAAGCAAATGTAACGAAAGCTATTGCATATACATATGTCTGTATGTATGTTTGTATGCATGTATCTATTGTAGTGCATGCATTGCTGAAATGTTAGTAAAATTGCAAAAATCGTTGATGGTGGTCCGATTAAAGCGTCCGAAAAAAGCGAATATGCTTACAAACATACTTTATAATATCTCTGTTGATGACTGATATACTCAATAATCTATCTAGCTTCTCTCAAACACTTAAAAGCCAAGAGTGCAAGAAACTTATACCATAACATTCCATTTTGATCTTTGTTAGTAATATAAAGATCTACTCAGTTATCGGAATCAGAGGCTTACTCTTTGACATTTTGCAACAATTTGAGGCTGTCTCACAGGTGAAAGGACCTGCATGGTGGTAGCCCTTGTTCGACCCCACGCTTGTGAGATGTTGATAGTTAATTTAATTTAAAATAACTTCCTTTGTTATGAAAATATATTGAACTTTAATTTAAACATTTAACAATTTTCCATATGGATTAAGAATAGAAAAGTGAAAATGGTAAAACAAAAAACACAAAATTTGCATATCTAAGGGAGTGGATTTTACGCACTTCGGTTAGTTTGATTTGGCGTTACTGGCGGACTGTGAAAATTGAGAAACATTTATATATCGATGGCAAATAGATATTGAGCCTTGCTTGAACATTGATGGATGACTTTCCTTTCCCTGAGAATCACTTAAATTTGATTAATTGATTTAATTCAGGCCGAAAATTCCCGCGGCTGACGGAAATCCTGGTGGGAAGACATTTGGATTTGTAAATGTATTCTGTTAGTTTTTGGGGCCACCCAACTTACGATCATTGACATTTGTATTGAGTTTAGCTTTAGTTATATCCACATCGAATTCTGATTCACAATCCGAGAGCTCATCCTCTTGGCGACGCCAGAGACGTGGGGGCTTCTGGTCCTGATCCTTGGCACCAATCAGGCACTTAATTTCCGGCTTAGGTATGACCGAGTCATCTACATCAATGCTACGGCGACGTATTGCCTTGACAGCAGCACCAAGAGCCACACAAGCGGCTGCAGTGGCTCCCACATAGATCAGAGTGTTCCGCGACGGGCGCAGTCCGTTCGAGAATCCAGTCGGATAGGTTAATTGAATTTGATGAGCCAGATCGGCAATATGTTTAGTATAGTCCAACAGCATGCTTGAATAATCGGCGATATGAACTAAAAACAATAAGATGCGATAAGTTAAGATAGCGAATAACAGGATAAGTGCATTATAAAATTTTAAACATTTTCCTTCTCTCTCTCTCTCTTTTTCTCCCCATACATTTTCGTTGCAGTTCATCCTGTTATTCAAGTACCAAATCAATTAGTCGGCGCACCACTTGGCACTGATGTTCAAATCGAGTGTCACGTTGAGGCCTCGCCCAAATCAATTAACTATTGGATTAAGGACACGGGTAAGTCACATTCTCTACTATCCGCCACCACTATCCCTCTCTTGCTCTTTCTATGTGTGCGCACATGTTGTCTGGCTGTTGGTCTGTCGGTCCCTCAGTGTGTCCATCTATCTATCTGTCTGTGCGTATGCTGCTGATGTGTCCAGCACCCCGAACACATCATTACTTCAACATTGTACCCATGAAAACCCTCGCCAGGCGTGGTCAGGCCATCATTAGTCAGTTTCAGTTGTCAGTCTGGCATGTTCCGTGTTTGGTCTTTTTAATGCCATAAACTAGGCTATCTAAAAAATAATTTGCATAGCAACCCAAAAAAATATGCAGCAAATGTGTGTACAAACATTTTCAAATTAATCTTTGAACAGTTTAGCATTATCTTAGAGACACAATTTATATACCAAGGCAATGAACTGGTGAGGAGATCAATTTAGCCACGTCTTAAAATCCTGCTTTGCTCCTGACTGATGACTGTCGATCTCTCTTGACTATTGATATGACATATATCAATATATATACATATATGTATAATGGGTATACTGTAATATGGGTGTTGCAGCTCTTTCTAATGCCTTTGACCAACATCAGTCAGACGATCCAACCAATTGTCGAGTTCGAGGTCTAGGTCTAGTAATGAAAAACTTAAATATCGAGTTGTTTTCATCGATTGAGGGAGTGAGAATGAAATGCCTAAGCAAAAAGGACTCCAAAAGGACTGCCAGAGCAAAAGAATGTAGATAGTCAAAATTTGTGAGAGGAGAATATGCAATTACGGGTATTATCTATTAAAAGTCCTACAAGCACCTAACGATAAATCGACTTAGCATTAATATGCCGTACAAAACAACACTTCGTTGACTAGGATGAAGGACTACCGCTTCCTAGCTCCCCCCTTCTTCAATGTGTTTGGGCACACAAGTTCAAGTGGACATATATGTACATACATATATGTACATACATTCACATAGGCTCTCAGATGTTGTGGAATATATTACACGCACACACAGGATAAGATATGTACGTTTTGGCTCTTGGTTTTTGGTCGACTTATGCATACATATTTACGATTCTTTTCTTAATCATTAAACATCAAATATATTGACTGAGCATTAACATGACATTTCACCCCAAGCCCGATTTGGCCCTAAGACAAAGGGATGTAAACTAACAATGTTTTGGTTGTCAGGTTCATCAAACTGCATTATGCACACATGTGGACAAGTGAATACATACACACATACAAACATATGTATGAGTGTGTGTAAATATATAAATGCACAGACGATAAAACGTTTTGCAAGCCATTGGCTTTAATTTGTTCTATTTACTTACGCAAAAATACCGTTGTCAGAATTAAGATGCCAAGTATAATACGCCAATCTTTTCTCGTGTATTATGGTCTGATTTTCTATATATATATAAATATATTGGTAAAAAATATTATTATTATTTTATTCAGGACTAACGACGATACGTAGCGTTTTGTAGAGAAATATATTTTGAATAAAGCAAAAAATAAACCCAGCATCAGTAACTAGACTGTCTTTAAATTCACAGACTACTAGGTACTGTTCACATTTATTGATATTCATTTTTATCTTCTCAGGTGAAATGATAGTCTCCTCCGTTAAATATCACGTTCAGGAAGCATCTCAATCGATGTACGAGACCAAAATGACAATGATTGTGCGTAAGTTCCAAAAAGATGATGTTGGATCGTATCGATGCATAGCCAAAAATTCACTAGGTGAAGTGGATAGCAGTATACGATTATATGGTAAGTTAAAAAAAACATAAGTCTATGTCGCTATTATTAAAAGGGAATACATGACACAACTAACTTTGGCCTTGTCGAAGTTTTCATATGTATTATGTACATACACTTGCAGTGGAACACATGTATTTAACTTCCGAAGATCAAATGTATATGTGTTTTTTAAACTATTTTCAACGAGGATCCGGGTTCGAATCACAAGATAGTGAATGGATATAGTTTTCGTCTAAGCCGAAGGCCTTAGTTGCCAGTGCTTGTAAAATATAGTTAGGTTAATAGTTTATAACTATGTATATCCTATACTTTAATAATAATAATAATAATTTTCAAATGTTTCATAGCAGGCATATGCACTCTAGCGCTGCCTCCAGCCCACGGCCAATTCTGTTTATACGTATAATTTAAGTATTTCTAGTCCGATTTTAATAAAATTTGGTACGGCGGTAGAAATTAATAAGTCTAATTAGTGTTCCGAATTGGATTCCTATAGTCAAAAATGTCTAGTTACAAAACTAAAAGTCTTTAGTGATTGTAAAATTCATTTTAGTTTCACTCAATGTCTTTATTATACCCTTGCAGAGGGTATTATAAAATTGGTCAGATGTTTGTAACACACAGAAGGAGATGTTTTCGACCCCATATTCTTGATCAGCATGAGAAGCTGAGTCGATATAGCCATGTCCGTCCGTCCGTCCGTCTGTGCAAATCAACTTCACGCATTTCAACGCAACATTTTCTAGATTTTTCTATGAATCTCGGCCCTTAATTTCAAGAAAATATTAAAATCACAACGGTTGTATGAAAAGTATTATATTGAATGAGATACTAAGCATACGTTTTTGGGCAAAATACGGGTTTTTGACCGTGGAGGCGAGATGCCACGACCATTTTCTCTAAAAATAATTGCAAAATATATTTATTACCTCACGCAATGCAATGAGACTGAAAATTATTGTTAAACATACATTTTTGAATTAAGTGCTCAAAAAACGGCTCGGCACCCCTATTTATTAGTGTAATTAGTTAATTATTAGTGTAATAATGTTTTGTATTGATGACTTGAGTTGCAGGGAAAGAAATTCCAAAAAGTAAAAATATTATTGCCAAGGACTGCAAGGGTACATAAACTTTGGTATAGCCGATGTTAGCGTCTTGGATATTTATACCCTTGCAAAAAGGGTATATTAATTTTGGTTAGAAGTGTACAACGCATAGAAGGAAGCATTTCCGACTATATAAAGTATATACATTCTTGATCAGCACGACGAGGCGAGTTTATATAGCCATGTCTGACCGTCCGTCCGTCTGTCCGTCTGCCCGTCTGTCCGTCCGTCTGGATCAACGCAAACTCCTCCTAAACCGTTGGAGCTACAGAGTTGAAATTTTGCATGTAGGCTTGTACATACTGCAGGGGTTGTATATCTCCGGTATATCTTCAGCCGGATCGGACCACTATATCATATAGCTCCCATACAAACCGCAAAGTCACGACCAGTGACTTTTCTCAATAACTGCGTTATTTTTTGAGCTACTTTCGTGAAATTTAATATTGGTGAGTTAATTACACATATAAACTACTATGCCAAATTTGATCAAGATCGGGTGACTATATCATATAGCTCCCATAGGAACGATCTTTCAAAAACAGTGACTTTTGTCAATAACTTATTAAACAACAAATTAAACATTTATTAGCTTAATATATCTGTTAATGACTGTGCCGAATTTGATAAAAGGCGGGTAACTATATCATATAGCTCCCATAGGAACGATCGGTGGAAAACAGTGACTTTGATCAATATCTTAGTTTTTTCCTATGCTAAGATTGTAGGCCGTTCTTTCGCAAACTTAGCCTTTTTAGATAAAACGTTTTTCCACTTTGATGGCTATACAAAGAGTTACCAAAAAAATTGCAAGGGTATACAAACTTCGACGCGGTCGAAGTTAGCCCGGCCCTTTGGTTTTTTAATGAATTAAGAGAGAAAACCAGAGAACCGGCTGTGTCGAAGTTTGTATACCCTTGCAAGTTTGATGTTACTTTTTTGTCACTTACAAGCGATCACTAAAACTCACACTCACACTCCGATCATTAAAACTATATATGTTCTTGATTGAAGGATTGTATCTGTCGGATTAAGCCCGATCGGATACAATATCATATAACTCTCCAGTTTAAAAAAGTTATTAATGACTGCCAAATTTATATACATAGGTATATATCCTTTGCGATTATCGCACATGACAATTTTGTTCAAAATCGGATACCTAAGTATATTATATAGCTGTCATAGTATACAATAAAATGGCGTGCTACATATATGCATGCACCGCACTGATCCGCTTAAGTCTAAAAGCCGTTCTTCTGCGAAAATATATATATAGGAATAGATTTCAAAAAAGCCAGGTATCTTTTGGTTAGACTTTTTTCACTTTGATTTGAATTACCCCACGGAGGCATGTTATATGTTTGCTTGTACGTATACAGTTAGTTAGTTAGTTATTGTGTGACACCTTCTTTTGTTTGTTGCAGAAATCCCAGGACCGAATCGTAAAATTCCTAGCAAAGGTAGCGGAAGCGGAGCAGGTGCGGGCAGTACTGGTACCAACGATGCGGATGCCAATGACATTTTAAAACTGAAACAAGTCAAAGTCACCTATCAGCCGGGTGGCGACGATGAGGAACTGCAATATGGTTCGTCCGAGGATTTTGAGAATGGCGATGGATATGGTGGACTGCCGCCGTTATCGCCTCACGTTTACTACACCAGTGGCAATAAGCCTCCCACACATAAGCCAGGAGGCGGCGTCGGTGGTGGGAGTGGCAGCAATCAGCATCAACATCATCATCATCACCATCACCAGCAGACGCATGGGAGCAATGGCAATGGCGTCGGCGGCAACGAGTTGACTCCGTCAGGTGCCGGTGGCAATGCCGGAGCCGGTGGCATCACCCGTAAGCCACCCTATTATGGTACGGAAGTGCGCGGTGGTGGCAATGGCGGAATTGGCGGCCCCCTGGACAACAACGAAATGAGCTCCGGAGCCGAAGGTGTTCATGGTGGCGGCATAGGAGTAAACAATCGATGTCGATGGTTGTGGCACTGTCGACAGCCGTTCTTAATGGGTTTGTCGGCTATGTCCGGTTTTCTCTTGACGCTTTGGCTGTTATAATACCCAATGGTTAGTGTATAACAGCCTTCCCAAGTACACAAACCCACACCCACACACAAACACAGCCACATATGTTGTAGTAGCAAATGTTAAATTGTTTATAAACAAATTACATAAAAAATAACTTAAATTACATACAAGTAAGTGAAACGTATCTAAGGTAAATGCAAAAAAATCCCCCTTCTCATCCTTCATCATAACAAGAATTCATTCATTTTTCTTTAATTAACTTGCCCAAAATGCAATTTTAGGTCCTATTTTTTTTCAACTCTCTTCAGTTTGTCATTAATTCCTCATTAAATTCTACGCTTGTCGCTCACCTTCGACTTTGACTTTTTTGACATGAAAGCAATTTCCCAAACCGATTTATATAAGTATACATATATTTCTTTTTGTGGAATCCCAAAAAGAGGAAAGCCCAAACCACCCTCCGCCGAAAGGTCAATTAATATAAAAAAGAAAAAAAAAAATGCTGAAGAAAATATAAAAAAAACGCAAAAGTGTAAAACTTTTAATTTAAAAAAAAGCGAGAAAAATGAATCGGGTATTTGCTTTTAACCCCATTATCCATTTTTATTCATTTGCCTACACTTTTCTAAACACTGTTCGATAAAATTCCAAATCTTGAAGGAAAAACTTGCAGTGAATGTTTTTTACAAAATTGTATAGGCCAATTTTTACAATAATTTATCAATCAAATATAAAGTTGGTTAGCTGTTTTAACTTCGATTTAAAATCATTTTTATATTTTATTGGCCAGGTTTTTGAAAAACTTGTAGGACATTTAAATTACTTTATTTAGATAACTTTTGGCAAGTGTACAAAACATTCGAAGTAATTACTCATTATTGTTCTTTTTCAGTTGTTTCCACCCATTTTTTTTCTTTTCTCAACTTTGATTGACATTTCAAAATTATAAGAAGGTCGTCGCAAAATAAGATTCAACTTTTTTTTTACTTTTGGAAAACGGCCGGAGGGAGACCTCCATACTTTCAATAATTATATTCGTATACTATTTATATGCAAATATATAAGTATATACATATGTACTCATACAAATGCTAATATATGTATGTGCGTACTGATATACACATTGTATGTATGTATGGATGTATGTACACATGGCCCATTCTTTCTCAAAGGGAACAGGGCTGTAACCAAACTTCCCGTGGACTGATTTAAATGATCTCCTTCGGTAGGAGAGCGGATCCTAAGGGTGATTCCAGTGATGATTCTGTATAGCGGCTCAAAGTCAGTCAAAAAACCTCCAATTCGAGTGAAATTTTCAGGGTGTGACACCTATTGAAGGTAATAGAAGTACCTAAACAGCTAATCACAAAGATTGACCATATATGTATATATATATGTATATTTTTGATTAAATTAGGTATTGAACTCTTCTTTATGTGGGTTATTTGTAAATCTGCAGTTAGTTTAACCATTAAGAACTCAAAAAAGCGGAAAGAATTTAAAACGGTACCCGGAAATTTTGAATACAACCCTGTCTCTAGAGGAAAAGAAAATCAAAACAATTTTTCAGGCCAAAATCCAAAACTTTTGTAAAGACTGCATATGCAAAAAAGGTTACGAACTGGTTCTAGTTGTTGGTAAAGGAAAACTGCACCATCTGCTTTTGTCTAAGATAGTGGATGGGAAAGGGGTGGGTGGAATAAGCATAAGTTGGGGGGCACCTTATGATGAATTACACACGCACACCCACCCACACACTCACACACACACACACGCACACTTAGTGTGTAAGGTTTACGTCACAGTCAGTTTTTAATGAAATAAAAACTTTTTGGCAAAGTGAATTTCATTGTACACCGAACCAATGACGACAACTTACTTACAGGAAGGGAAAAAGTATGTAGATATACTGAAAAGGAGTGTGTGGGTGTGTAGAAAACCGCCAAAAGCTGCCACTGATGATGATAATAAGATGATGCTGACAACCGCAGTAAAAGCAAGCGGCGAAAAACAAGAAGACAACACAAAGACTGGCTACAACAGAAGGTGGCAGAGGCAGGGAGGTAATAGGGCTGTGTCTTGGGTGTGGGGGTGGTTGACACAAGTGTTTCAAAATACATACATTGGCCCCTAGAACCACCGATGTTGTGCCCACTCCATTACCACTATGAAAGAGAGAGCCAACTACTGGCTATGTATGTAAGTACGTACAACTACAAAACGCAACACTTTTTGTTGTTGCTGCTGTTGTTGCTGTTGCTGCTGTTGCCACTTTGCTGCTTGTAAACTCGCGTCTTTTGTTGTTATCTTTGTTTGCTGATGACGCATGTGTGTCAATGTAAGTGCGAATATTTATTTGTGTGTGTTTGTTTACGTTATTGCTGTTGTTGTTGCGGTTGTTTCCCACACAAATGTGTATTTGTAAGTACTTATAATTCCACCTCCGCACAAACGAACACCCAACAGGGCGCCCATACCAATTTCCATATACATACGTACATGCATACATACCCACAAACATGCATACGTATGTCCCGCCTTCCACAGATACGCCTATAATTTTTTGTATCTTTATCTTATTTCATTTTGTTGCAATAAAAAGGATCGCTTAATTGTTTAATTTTGCTGCTTTATAATTGTAATTTAATTTTGAAGTTTCCAGAAGGAGCCAAACATTGTTTTTGTATACTCTTTCTATGGCAAAACAATATCAAATTCCATTTTCCAGTTAGCCCTTTTATACATTTCAGCTAAGTTTTGTACCCATCTCAACTTCGACGTTAAAAATTTCCATCTCTATTTTTAGTTAAAAGTTATAACCTCTTGAAGTATAATTTTAAGTTTATATTACAGAAAAAAGCGTAAATGTACTTACTTAGGCTTAAATGAACAATTTAATTCAAATGAAATATCTGGATGATAAGCAGGATCATTGCCACATGATGGATCAAACTAAATGTTCAGCAAGTTAGAAACCAAAATGTGGCATATAAAAATCTCATAGTTCCATTAACTCTGTGTTGATCGCTTCTGAATGGTTTTCTTAAAGGGAGTTAAGTGTGCGACAAGGCTTTTGTGTGCGAGTATATCAAGATAATTTGGCTTTTCTTTATATTTTTTATGATATATATGTATACTTATGTATGTGTATGTATATGAGCGTGTATATGTACATATATATATATTTTTACTGCGGTTTATTGTGTTATGCACTCGCAAAACTTGTATCTATTTAAATTTTGTGTGTGGCAACATGTTTATTTTATAACCTTGAGGCAGTGGCAGAAGTATAGCAATCAGAGTTGGGGTAGCACCGCATCTCTGGAAACTGTAGCCAAAGAAGAAGAAGCACCCAGTGCCAGGCTCTTCATGTTTGACGGAAGTTTAATTGAATACACCGCTTACTGGGAATATGGATAGCGGTGCGGGGCAATGGACGGTGTGGTGGATGCTGTGTGTGTGTGTGTGTGTTATTTGCAGCCAGTTGGCCGCAAAACATTTACCGCATGTACAACACGAAGTGGCAGCAGCAGCAGCAGCAGCAGCAGCAGGCAGGGCTCGCTAAAACAAATGGCAATCAAGTTGAATTGTTACAAGTGCCTCCTTCAGGCTTTTGCCATTTTGTTGAAAATTTACTCAACTTTTTTGATTTAATAATGAAAAAGAGTCCTATCCATATGTGTGTGTATGCAAGTGAGTCCAAGCAACAGCTGGCGCTGTAAGGCAGTGCAATCTTTTCAACAGTTTTTCTTCACTTTGCCCCCTCCAACCCAAACAAAACACACTTTTCTTATGTTCTTTTTTTGTTTTGTTTTTTTTTTTGGGCTTCGACTAATTCAACTCGTCTGAACTTCAAAAATAAAATTAAATACATACATCTCGTATGATAACACATATACTTATAAAGAATTTTTGCGTGTGTGTGTGTATGAAAATTTCAATTTGCAACACTTTAGATTTGCTTCCTAAGGAAAAATGTGAAAATCTTAATTGTCAATCATGTTGACAACTCGGCCGCAAGCCTGTAGTATCCTTGCCATCCTGCCACATGATGCTTGAAGTGATTTAATTGAAATTCTATTTGGAAAACTATTCAGGAATTGAGAACTTCTTTTACAGTCATCACTGCTTGAACACCTCCTTGCATATGTCTATGCAACCCAAGACCTCTCCCTGTCTCTCCTTCGGCTATCACTGTCTCTGTCTCTGTCACTGTCTCTGTCTCTCATTGAACTGTGTAGCAGAGTGTATATTTATTCGCCTAAGCGTTTTAATTAAGAATTTCCTTTGTCCATTTGCCTTCTCCACACAATAATAAACTACATTATCATGAACATCATCATTTTTGTCGTCATACATCATAATCCTCATCATCATTATCGTTGTCGTCTGTTGATGTAACTACAATGTATAAAGAACGAAAATGCATTCAAGGAAAGTTTATAATCATAATATTTGTTAACAACAAATACAACAAAACCAAATTGTAAAAAATAAACAAACAAAAAAAAAACAGAAAAATTAAACAAAAAATTTATAAAGCATTTAAAACAAAATAAAGGAAAAAGGTTGTTTCATAATTGTATTGAATTGCTTGCAGTTTACATAATAAGTCATATAATGCTTTGAAAATCAATACAAATATTATAAAATACATATATAAACTACAATACTAAACTATTAAATATAAATCATACGATATACACAAAAACGAAAGGTAATGTTGAGAAAAGTTGAGAAACAATAATTATATGTGCCATTATTAACAGACATCAAATGAAATATGTAATTACAAACGTGTACACCCATGAATATCATATATTACGACCGAACGTTTAATGGGCAATATAGCAACAAAGGACAAGACAAGGCACTTACCAGTTATCGTACATTAACTTTCGGCAAAATGATTTCATGCATTCAAACAATTCCAAGCAGCCATTATCGAAATTGCTAAAAGTTTTCAATTCAAGTGAGTTTGTTTTTTTTTGAGTATTATCGTTCGCCAGGCCTACTTAGCAACCACTTACATATGTGATCAGGTACATATATCTGGAGTTTCCCCCTGATGAAGCAATACTAAAAAGTAGTTCCGTCAGGGATAAAGGAAACGATTGTGGATAACGAATAATTTTTTACATATATCTATATTCACCTTTCATTTTTTTACTGGTGCAAGGTGCACAAAACTTTTAAAGAATGGAAATAGAACCACAAAATTCTAAAAGTCATATGTATGCACATTAGTCTTTAGCAATCCTTCGTTTCCTAATATTTCGATTAAGTTTTCAGGTATTTGACTTAGTTTTGTCACTTGAGCCCATAGTATGTAGAGAATTTAGTATTATAAGAGTATAGGCAATACGTTGACTTACATTCACAACTTCTGTATATAATCATATAAGTATGTAAGTAGTGTTTTTTTTTAATATTTTTTTTTTTATTATAAATTACTTTTAAATAATGTAAAAATTGATTCCACATAAAATTGAATCGAGAGCTAGTTATGATGTTGAATGACAATTTATTTTGTATGTTAAAATGAAATGAAATTGTATATAGCTTAAAATAAAAAAGAAAACAATAACTATATATGTATGTACTTATATTTATATTACGTAAATGTATATGGAGTTTACCAATTATAAAAAATATAGGCATATACATATATTCATACATACGAAAAGGAATAACAATATGAATACATATATTAACGATAAAATACAATTACTAATTAGTTGATATTTAATTACTTCTACGTACATATGTAAAAGCGGATATATTTAAATGAGAATGCAATAAACATACAAATATAATATATATATATATATATATATATATATATATATATATATACATATATATACACATAATTATATACAGGCATACATAAATACATACACAAAAAAGACATGCGTACATAAATAAATAATATACAAGATATTACATGGAAACAAAATAACTTTTAAATAATACCATTATTTAAAAAAAAAAACACACTAAAACTTCACCAACAACAAAAAACAAATGAAACCTTCTACAAATAAAGGACAAATATATTTATTAAAACTGATAAGCCAATTCAAATTGGGGTGGACAATTTTAAATGAAAATCTGTACAGAAATCCAGAATTGCAATGTTAAAAACAATCTGAGCAGAGAATATGATATCCCAGAATATACGGACAAGTTTTACTTACTATAAGTTAACTCTCAACTCATCATGCTCTTAACACTCAATGGAAAATACTGAAGAATTTCGAAATTCCCTAATTCAACTTCTGTATTGGCTAAGAGAACTATCACCTTATGCCATGTCGTAGGTCTAATTTATTAAGTATTTATATTATAAGGTATCACCACGACTGTACTGTCTGTCTCTCTGTCTGTTCGCCGATAAAATTTATCAATATCCGACCACAAGTATATTAGTGGGTATGTATATTTACGTAACAAATATTTATTCTCTGACGATCGCATCAACAATAACAAAATTATTAATAGAGACCTTTTTGACAGAAGCTATGATACACTTAGCCGCCCGATACTTACGAAAGATCCACGAAGAGTTTGGGATCATCGGTGATAATTGTTTCTTATGAAATTTTCACCAAACTAGGCTCTTAACAAATGCCGATATGCAACAACTCTGACAAATTTGATTAAAATTGGAAGATCATTTAGCTGTTTAACAAGCCTACAATGAAATCATTTGCACTAAGAGCCGTATTATTGCTTTAGTTTTGCTAGAAATCCGATGTTTAACATTATATGTTTTTCCTTGGGAGCCTGTAGCTAAGAAGTGAGTGACAGAAATACACACTTTTAAATGGCCAAACTTACCCTCGCTAGTGTTTTTCGCAGTCAGTCCTGATTCTTTCCTATTTTGGGTAACCATAAATGACAAACGCAAAATGTTAAGCGTCTCAGGGTCCAAGCAACGTTTCTTGAGAAATCTCTAAGGTCAGAACAGTCTAGCTATTCGGTGCATTGATCAGATATACTGCATCGCTTGGATTGGGTATGATATTATTCATCAGTTTGCCACACAGGAAGTAGGACGAGTTTGCCCTTTACTAATTTTACGGGGAGGGGGAAAAAGGTCGCGATCTCGAGCTCGCAACTTGTGGGCAGAGAGACGGACAAGTCCCGAATTTTACGGGGAGGGGGAAAAAGGTCGCGATCTCGAGCTCGCAACTTGTGGGCAGAGGAAGGCCCGCCGTAAAACCCTCTTTTTTAAATATAGTACAAAATACTATAATATAAATATTTGGGCGTGACGACTAGTTGTTTACGGGGTTACGCCACCCCTGAAAAAAAAAACTTTTTTTTTTTTTGGCTCTAAAAATCCTCTATAGTTTTAAGAATCTTTTACACTTTACATCATATCGGTATTCGAATTAGTTCCGAAGTTACAGCGTTTAGAAGTGAGCGCGGCCGAGTCGGCCCCGACGCGGTACATTTTTTTCTTTTGCGTTTTTCTCGAAACTACTATTTTGAAACGGGGTGTCAAATATCTCCGAATCTACTGGACCGATTTGGCTTAAATTTTTACCACATATTCTTTACAGTGTTGGGTATCCGCCCACGTAGGATATTTAAGGTTCTGTTTGGAAGTTATGAATTTTTTTAGCCAAAAATGTTCTCCGAAAAAGAGCGTTTTTTGTTCAAACAGCCGCCATTTTGCCAAAGCCTTCCTGAATAACAAGATTTTTTTTTTGGATTTTTCGGGTGATGTTTAGCCGAGAAATTTGACACCCCACCTGCAAGGATTTACAAATCATAGTGGCACTTGCCGGCCCATATCTCCGCCATTTTGTTTTAAAACTAATTTTTTTTTTCAATAAATATTCTTTAAAGTACCCTCAATCTGTGTTTAATAAAAGTTTTTTCCTAAGGGGTGGCGTAACCCCTTAAGCAAAGCCCTTTACACTAATTCTAATGGCGGAGGTGGAATCTGCAGTTGCAAGCTTTGCCGTTCTTTTTTCGCTTCATGTTGTTTGAATTCCCAACTTCTTTCAGCATTGAAAATATGGTATGGCCATAACAACTCTGGATTCTCTAGCGAAGTCTGCTGATGATACAGCTTGGTGGTTCTTGAAATAGCTATACACAGACAACCTGCCCACCTTCTGTGCTGCCTGCGATTAAAAACCTTAAAACTTTTTTAAGATTTATTGACCTCAAGCCGACTAATACCCAGTTTTGATTTAAATTTATAGCTAATACAATATTAGAAATATTTTACAATTTGACAATTGTATTAAGTCCACATAAAACCTATGCAACATGCTTGCATCAAACGAGTCACTGTGCGTCGTTCAAGCAGTTGCACACAAAATTTAACTCTCGAGCACAGCAGGAAATCCGTTTCTCTGAGCTAAAGCGGAAGTTGTTGTGAAAATAACACAGCAAATAACTTCTGCAACCGCAATGAGCACGAGTTGCCACACACACACAGACACACACACACACACACACACACACACACTAATACAGACACTAGGACAGTGACTGACACCCAAAAAACTTTCGACAAAAACGACATAAAAAAGGAATGGAATGGAAAAGGCAAATAGAAAAACATTACTTTATCCTCCACTGTCCACTTGAAATGTGGTCAAAGTAGCTGGAAGACTCAATGGTGGCATTTATCGTAATTTCGTTATAATGCTAAAACAGTGTTGTCATTGTTTTTATCCAGCTCATCTTCAGCCGGCCGTCGTTTTGACTTTTTGGCCGCCGCCAAGGCTCCCACCCCCAAAACTCATACGCCAATTTGATGGTCTTCATTTGAAGGAAAGCGAAAAAGTTAATTAAAACCCACTCAATGCAATAAGACTTTATTCTATAGGACACATGATTGCATACAAATGTTTGCATTGATATCTAAAAAACTAGTTAATGATGAGAAGAACAAATCAAAAATAATCGCGACAAGACCTCAGTCAATTTATGATGACACATTAATACCCTTCCCAAAAAAATCGTTTAAAAAAACCTGCAATTTCATTGTCTATGCCACATTCTGATGAAAGTTCAAGTTCAAAACGATATCAACACTTCAAAAAGACCGATTTTTATCCATTTGGAATAACCGTCAGAATAGGCAGGATACCCATTTATATCGGACCAAACGTTTAATCCATAGATTTAAAAAATCCACTGATTTTACATACAGCAAAAAGATTATTTTGAAATTATTTTAGATACAAACCTGTTTGGTCTGATGACATAAATTTCAAATATATATTTGAATCCTTTTGGATATCATATTTGTTTACTAAAATCAAACATTGTGGTTTTCTTTTTATGTGTTAAAATGATCCAATCTTTGGGGCAACAAAGGCCATCCTTGCATTAAATTACTAAACTTGGCTCGTTCAAACAGTTTAGGGCGAAATAGATGCCAATATTGTTTTTTTGTTCTTAATATTCAAACATTTTGTCATAAATATATAGAAATTGTTTTTCTGCCTAAACAAATTTATTTGGTCAACCAATAAAATATTTTTGTGTTTCCTTATAAAACTTTTGTAAACATTTGATACAGAATTAGATAATAGTAAACCAGTTTAGGAAAAATTCCAATCGTTCTTTGGAAACTATGTACTATTTACATATACATATGTAGGTATGTTACAGTCGCTCCATCCGGATGGTTTCGCATGTATTTAATTAATATCTCAAATAGACCATATTTTTTAGTTTCCATATTCTTTAGTTTACTTTTAATAATCAGTTTATATGAATTTAAGTTTTACTCAGCACTTTTAGTGCTTGAAGGCCCATGTTAAACATATCTTATGGGTACAAACCGTTGCCATATTTTCTAATCATATTTTAAATACTTACTTTCACTTTCAATCACTACGTTAACTGGAGATGGTGGGGTGGGGAAAGAGAAAGCCGCGTGACCCTTTGCAGCCGTTACATTTAAATGCGCAATGGGCCATGGCCAGAACCAACAGCTAACAGCTAACAGCCAACAGCCGGCAGCCTAAATAAAATTATACACCAAGCATCGTTTGCGCCATGGCCCTTTAGGAGAGACGTTGTCGAGGTATCCTTAAGCATCCGCAGGGAATCTTTTCACTTGCAAGGGTTGAATCTTCAACTGCTCCTGCCTTTGGTATCAAAAATTGACTTTTAATGAAAACAATTGAAAATTCTGGTTCGTCCTTGCCCGTTCTTACTGTCTGCCACGTCCTTACTCTCTCCCTCGTTTGTCTCAGCTTGCGCTTGACTGCCCAAAACTCACTGCGGTTATTAATTTCAATTAAAGCATTTAACCGGCATGCCAAAATATTCAGGCAATATGCTTCTTGGTTACTATTCGAGTTTTTTTTACCGTCGTTGTTGAGTGGGTGGGTGGTGTTTGGCAAGAGGAGGGGCACTGAACTCAAATAATGTGCCCAAAACTGTTTGGATGAGTGGCAACACATTAATTAGGGCCCGAGAGTGCCAGTTTTATTAAAAACCAACTCAATATACAAATAGTTAATTTAGCCATCTACCTAAGTTGTGTGAATGAGAAACAAAAAACGACTGGACAAGATTGGCTTTACCTAGCCTTTGGCACTCTTTTCCAACACTGAATATCAACTTAATTTATAATTGATTGATTACATAGGATTACATTAAATTTTCCTTCTGTGGTTTACTAACTTAAGTTTTCTGATTTTAAATTTACACTTTTCGCTGCAATCAATTTTCCGTATTCCAGGACTCGTTCAAAATCTAACAGAGCTTCACAGCATTTGCACAGCTATGGCGCTTTGGTAAAATACACCTGAAGAAATGAAGACAAGCCGAAAAAATCTAATAATGTCCATTTTGGACACTAAAATGTGTTATTTCTGCGTTTAAAGTGTAAACATAGAAAATGGTTATCCAAAGCGGACTAAAAGAACTCACTAAAAACTGTTGCTGAATTCAAGTATGTAAGTATGCACTTGTTTTATTGAAAAACCCAAAACTGCCTTACCTATAATTTTTAGCAATAAGTCTTAGGTTAAATTAGATGTGCGAATAGTGAAAAGCACGAGGCCAAAAATAAAATATAAAGTTGCATTAGGTTTCATTTCACTATTCATGACGTCCCGACACTTTAAATAGAGCCTTCTCGTAAGTCTTCTTGGGACACAGTCAGTTATATACATATGTATGTATGTATGTATGTATGCATGTATGTATATATATCAGACTTTAAGCTTCTTGTGTGAGAAAGCGCGTCCAAGTTACAGTTCAGATGTTAGCTTGATGATAATAATATATTTTATAAAATCGTCCAATTAACTAGTCAACAACAGCCACCACCATGCAGACATAGACATTGCAGCCAACTCCAAGCCCCCACCCCTCGCTTGCTCCATTCGTTCTATCCCATTCGCTTTTTGGCTGCTGCAAATGCAAAAACATTTAATGTCCGCATTCACAAACAAACAAACAAGCAAACAAACAGCTGCACTTGAAGCGGGACCCGTTTGCCAGGGATAGGAGGGTAGGGGGTCTAAAGCTATAGAAGTAGGATAGCTTGGGAGTGGGAGTGGGAGTGGGAGTGGGAGTGAGAGTGGGAACAGAAGCCACGTACTTAAGCTGCAAACGGGAGTAGAACTGACTTTGAACTACGACTTCAGCGATAGCAATGACTGTCGGAAAGGCAGAAGCAAATGGAGGTTGGTGAGAGATACACGATAAGCGGATGGTTGCGAAGGAATGGCGGGAAGAGGTCGCATCGCACTTCACATTCATTTTGTCTTGGTTCTGCGTTAACTGTTTCTGTTCCTATTCCTATTTCTATTTCAATTTCAATTTGCTCATTTCTTTTGTGTGCATATGGATGGCCATTTTTATACCCTTGCAAAATTAGTATATTAATTTTGGTCAGAAGTGTGCAACGCATAGAAGGAAGCATCTCCGACCATATAAAGTATATATATTCTTGATCTTGAGCACGACGAGACGAGTTCATACAGCTACATATGTCCGTCCGTCCGTCCGTCTGGATCAACGCAAACTCCTCCTTGACCGTAATAGCTACAGAGCTGAAATTTTGCATGTAGGCTTGTATATACTGCAGGGGTTGTATATCTCGGATTCAGCCGGATCGGACCACTATATCATATAGCTCTCATACAAAAGGCAAAGTCACGAACAGTGACTTTTCTCAATAACTTCGTTATTTTTTGAGGTAATGTCGTGAAATTTAATATTCGTTTATTACACATATAAACACTACGCCAAATTTGATCAAGATCGGGTGACTATATCATATAGCTCCCATAGGAACGATCTCTCGATTTCCTATGGTAAGATTCTAGGCGTTCTTTCGCAAACATTAGACTTTTTAGCTAAACCGTTTTTCCAATTTGATGGCTATGGGTAAGGAAAGTTGCAAGGGTATACAAACTTTGACGCGGTGGAAGTTAGCCCCGGCTCTCTGGTTTTTCTTATGTGTATGTGTGTATGCTGGATAGTGTTGAACATCTCTCTCTATCTCCATCTCTCGCTCTCGTTTTTTACACACTTTCTCTCTCATCGGTCTATCATCTCTGTGTCTGCTAGTCACTCCCAATTTTCAACGAATATATTTCAGAATTCAGGTTTCCAGATTTCACATGATGAGCAAAAACCAAATGTTTACCTGCTATATGTGACTATTAAATACTTCTAACTAAACTATACCTGCGATTAGGTTTAGCCATAGCAAAGACTTTTTCAGTAGTATAATTAAAATGAAGTAAGTAAGTCGACTCGCTGACTTGGGTATACCATACACCAGGTGAAACAAATATTTAAAATTTCGAAAACCAAATGTATGTCTATTAAATTGTTTTAACATGCCTCATAACCATATGCTATCTCGCTCACTCTACAAACACACAAGCACTCTAGCGCCGCCACTAGCCAACGGCCAATTCTGACCTTATGGATCGCGTAGCAAAATACGTTCATACGTATATTTTGCATGTTTCTAGTCCGATTTCAATCAAATTTGGTAGTTTGAAAGATAAGATTTATTAGTCTGTCAAATTTGATCGCAATGGTCAAAAAATTGCAAGATCCAATCGGTTTTTTCTAAATTATGGAGGCGGAAGTGGGTGTGGCAACATATTAAAATATATGTATTCTGCCCGCATACTAAGCCAATATACATACTAAATTTGGTGACTTTAGCTTTGTTAGTTTTCGAAAAAATCAGTTTTGTTTAATTTGCGGGGGCGGAAATGGGCGTACCAAATTTAATGTCGGTAGCTGTCATAGTTTTTAAGAAAATCTGTTTTTTGTAAATTCCGGGGGCGGAAGGGGGCGTGGCAAAAAGTAGGAACAATTATTTTCTGCGCGCTAACTAAACGAGTATATAAACCAAATTTGATGTCTCTATCTGCTATACTTTTTAAGGAAACCAGTTTTATGTAAACTCTGGAGGCATATTACCCTATGGGTGTATGGTATAATGAAGTGAGTAAGTTGTCTCGCCGATTTCGGTATACCATGCACCAAATCGAACAACTATTTTAAATTGTGAAGATTGAATTTACCAAGTGAATTGAGGGGGGTATCCTCGGTCTCGAAATACTTTCGGAGATTTGACGTTTTGTGTGAGGCAATGTGCTCGCCATGCACAACTCGAAGTTCTGAACCGATTTTAATAAAACAAAGTGCAATCGACGCAGAATATCGATGAACGGCCACCATTTTGTCACAAAAATTAAAATCTATGGTTGAAGCTGGGACCAGAATTACATCTTTGCTGAATCTGGTTAAATTTTAATTTCAAACGATCCTGCATCAACTTATAATTGCCGCCAGCAGGATACCTTCTGCTTTTTGGCGTTAATTTTGGAAGCCGAGAACTTTTTAAACAGCCCTCGTACCAAAAAAAAAATTTTATATTTTATTTATTCTCAATTAAAAAAACAAAAGAAACAATTGCAATAACTCTGTCCGTTTTTAAATCACAATTTTAATAATTTGGCCCAAAACACGCTTCAAACCAAGATTTCCCCCCTAAAGGAAGAAGGTGGCGGGTGCAAATACCACATGGAAATATATAAACATTTCAGCGTAAGTAATACGATCCACCGCTTATATAAACCGATCGCAGCGCGTGGGAACTCTGGAGCTTGGAGCTCAACTGGTCAAACCATACACAACATACGCATGCCTTCTGCATAAAGCAACACCATGGATTACATTTAAGCCAAACAAAATAGAAATGAATAAAATCTGATACAAACACACAGCCAACATGAGCAGAAGCTCGCATATGTATATATGTACATATATATGTATATATTTTCCAATTACATTATGTATGGAAAATTAAAGGATTGTTTGATTAAGCAGACACAATGTCGTTTTGGAATATGACAAGTGAACAAATGTATGACCATTAATATAAAAATGGATTTGTAAGTCTGCAATGGTGTCGATTATTACATAATGTTGATAGAATCGTGAAGGATTATAGATACATATATCCACAAACTGCAATGGTATACAAGGAGGGCAAATACATATTTTCGCATAGTTTTAAAGCAGTTAACCTTTAACCCATATGCTTAAGTTGCACGAGAATTCCCTTCTAAACAGTTTACACATGTTTCTACTTTTGGGAACTGTTGAAGCCATCCGTTGGACAAGCCACAAATATAGAACATTCCCAAAGACATTTTACAAAGTTACAGCAATTATATAAAGCAATTACATTAAGGTTAGCTTAAAGAAATTAATTGGGGTGACACGTAGAAGTTTAGATGTGAATTGAAGTCTTGTGGTGGGGTGTGGTGTGTGTGGTCACTTCAACGATCGATACTAGGCCAATAATTGAACGGGGTGGCCAAAGTTATGAACTACAAATGTTGACGTGGGCTAATTTTTTTAATTAAAAATCTTGTCTTTAACAGGACCTCTTTGTTAGCCACATAAGCTTAAAAGTTGTCTAACATTTCATGTGCCGTCAAGAAGACGATTTCACCAATTTATCCCCAAATGCTATGTGGGTCCTAAAAATCGGAAAACGATTCAGATACCAACATTTGTGAGTAAAATAGACTAATTTTTATTTTTATTATCTAAAAAGGCTAATGTTTGCGAAAGAACGGCCTACAATCTTAGCATAGGAAAAAACTAAGATATTGATCAAAGTCACTGTTTTCCACCGATCTTTCCTATGGGAGCTATATGATATAGTCACCCGATCTTTATCAAATTCGGCGCAGTCATTAACAGATATATTAAACTAACAAATGTTTAATTTGAAAGCAATCGCGTTAAAAGTAACGAAGTTATTGACAAAAGTCGTTCGTTTCTATGGGAGCTATATGATATAGTCAACCGATCTGGATCAAATTTGGCATAGTCGTTTATATGTGATAAGCTCACCAATATTAAATTTCACGACATTACCCCAAAAAAATAACGAAGTTATTGAGAAAAGTCACTGTTCGTGCTGATCAAGAATATATATACTTTATATGGTCGGAGATGCTTCCTTCTATGCGTTGCACACTTCTGACCAAAATTAATATACCCTTGTTGCAAGGGTATAAAAAGTCGGCACGATTTGCTTGTTATAATATGGGAAATTTCTATGATTTATGTATCAGAATTTGTTTTGCCAGTATAAAATGCTTAGTATAATCTTCTGTGTATTTTCTTTTAAATTTGCCGGTTTTCATTTTGTTGATTTCCCATTGAATAATTGTATAAGGATGGCTTAGAGTTATGTCTGTGTGAGTGTTCAGGAGTCAATGATACTTTGCCACAATAATCATACATAGGTTTTGTTTGTTTCTGAAAGCATTCGAAAAAAACTTTGCCCTGATGTTGGTTGCTGGGGCAACTAAATAGTATATTTACACATTTAAATATATATATAATATATTTAGCGGTAGTCTTTGGCAACCGTTCGTTGTTGACCGGTAAAATACGATTTAATAATCGACCCAGAAGTGGCCTAGAGAACAGAGCGATAGACGAATATTTTTATCTATTATAATTATAAATAATATTTAATTACTTGAAGGTCTTGAAAAAACAAAGAAGCAACCGAAAGAGACAAAACTTCAAAATGGTAAGTGCAACAAATCACAACATCATCAGAAAGTGGCAGACACAAAGTGAAAGGCCAAAGGAGAATGGAAGGAAATGTCGGACCATTTATAGGAGTAGCAGAGGCATCTTATTCTTCGCCGTGGTCTTCGTTTTCATCTTCATCTTCCTTCGCCATATTATGGCGTCTGCGATAAGGCACTTTTCTCTTTCTCGACCAACTAAACGAACAACAAAAGCGACCTCGTTGCGCTCCATTTTCTTGCATTCTTTGCCTTTCCCTGATTTTGCATACCCTGCTAACAGCAAGGATGTATTAAAACGGTCCCTCTAACTGTGAAATTAGCACAGAATCATTTATTACGATTTCTGAATAACGAAATCGTAAATTTTCCAGCTGTTTTCCGCTAATGCTCATACTGAAACTAAATCAAGTAATGTTAGAGGTCATCTGGTCAAGTTGATTTTGGGCAAGACCCATTTCCCCATTGTGTGAATTCTTTCTCGAATTGCATTCTTTGTGTCCAAGGCTAAGTTAAAATGAATGCATTTTTTTGTGATATGTTAGGGTATCTTATAGTCTGAGCCTTGAATTTTTGGATTAATATATAAATATATATAATTTTTTTTATTCTGAGTGGGGTGTGGGGGGAGTTACTACGCCAAGCATTGGCGGCGCGCATTCAATTTTTCATGCCAAGCCGGGCTGTTGCTGCTGTTGTGCTGCAGACATATACAAAATATATACTACATGCATCCTGTATATATGTATATACATATATGTATGTATGTATGTATATTTGTGTGTATGTGCACATTTTATACATAACTGAAATAAATGTCGTTGCACTCGAATGGAAGCCAGCTTCAGAATGAAATCTCAGCTTTTAGTGCAACTTTATCCTGCTTCTCTTTCTTGCATTGTTGTTAATGTTATTTTTGTCTATTTTCGATAATTTGTTTATGCGAAATACATATGTATGTATAGATGCATCATATATACAGACAAATGTTTACGTATATTTAGTATGAGGAGATGTCTATGTATATTAATGTATATGTATGTAATGTATATGTTTTTTTTTTAAACAATTTTTCCCCCTCACAAGCAATGAAATAGGAGCAGGACCCATGGTGGTGGTCGCTTCGAAAATTTTTGAATAATTTGCAGTCATAAAATATGCAATAAGCCAACAGCTGTTGCAAAATTGTTTTGAAAGCCGCGCCATCACATTATTTAATGCGACGATGAGCGAGGCGCGTAGTCCTTGTTGGCTCCTCTGCCTGGTTTTCCGGGTGCTGGTGGCTTCTCCACGACTCCACTCCAATCCATTTACTGTTTCTTCTCCTGTTGTGTGTGTGTGTCTCTTGGCGAATAAGCAAAATCAAATTAAGCCCTGTTAAAGGATTTAAAGTGGGCAAAATAATAGTTTATGGGTCAGAGGACATAATAAAGAACTGTAATAACGATGCATATTCGGCATCTGATCCAGCCCTCCCAACTATTTGATCGATGCTATAACATATCTCAATCAAGTCAAGAGGGTGGGAGGAGCGTCATCAATGAGCCAACAAACTATTTTTAATTCCATTTTTTCTCATCTCTTTTCAGCCGCCAAAGGGTAAAAAGGGCAAAAAGGGCAAGAAGATGCCAGGTAAGAAGTAATCAAATTATTTTTCATCAAATTAAGCAATTGTTCTTTAAAGTGGCAATACAAAGAAAAACTTTCATAGGCCACACATACAAACATATGTATGTACATACATATGTATGCGTGCATGCACATATAGTGGTGGCAAGGTTTTTTGGGCCATACAGTTTTTCGTCTCTTAATGTTGATTTTATGCGATTTTTATAGTGGGTCATTGTATTTATACAATCTTTAAGTATGAACCAAACACCTTTAAGCCCTCAGAGAAAGTTGCGGGTCAATGAAAACTACGAAAAACTTCCGAGACGACGAAGTCTTTCTCATTATGAATCATTTCTTATAAATAATATTTCATTCAATTCACTTTTTGAAAATTCAAATTTTAAATTGGCGCCAAATTGAATTCTGGGGAAAAACTGTATGTCCCCAAAACTTTGCCACCAATGTACACAAAACGCTGAGAAAAAGGGGCCCTCACGTTGGCCGCCAGCACCGCCGCCTGTCAGGCAATTAATTGTTTGGGCAAAACCAACCACAATGCATTGGGTAAACCAGAGTCCTCCTTGCCTCTACACTTTTGGCTTCAGCTTCATATATCTTCACAGTTTGTCTATACTCTCTAATAATAGCAACTTTCGGATCCAAAATTGGATACACCTTACCATATATGCAGTCCATTTAATTACTTTTCACCCTATGAGGAAAATACATATTATTTTTTTCAAATGCATTTGCAATGATAGATACAGCCAACAAGTGGAAGACTTGGTTTGGTCTCTCATAAGGGTATCAAATGGTCAAGCAGAGCAATTTAGAAATAATGATAATCTGCGTCTGGACAAGGAATGCCCCCAAAAATGCACTATAATTGGCCGAACCAGAGCGAAATAAAAAAAGGGGAACTGTCCACTTCATTTCCACGAGTGAACAAACTCACTTAGTTTCTAACGCACATAATAGTCTCTAGCCCTCGTCCTGGTGCTGGGCACCATTTGGACGACCAACGTGGCCAATTACAGAAAACAATTACAACATGGCACACACACACACACACACTCAAATACACACAAAGAGGAGGTACAGACAAGACGACACACTCATATAGAAAAGCGGAAACGACCCGAAAGACAGCGCGTGCCACTTCGTTCTCATTAAATTGTCATATAAAGCACGTTCGATGAGCATTTAAAGTTACTGGAAACTGCATCTCCGTTTTCCCTTTTCCCTTTCTTTGCTTTGAGCAGTTCTCATCGATGGCGTAGACACCTCCTCGATGACACGTGATCAATTGGAGGCGTTCGCCCTGCGCCTTAAGGCTGAAATGGATCGCGAAAGGGAGGAGCGCAATTACTTCCAGCTGGAACGTGACAAAATTCGGACATTTTGGGAGATCACGAGGCAGCAGTTGGACGAGGCCCGATATGAGCTGCAGCAAAAGGACAAAGAGATCGAAGCCACTCAAGACTTGGCCGATGTAGACACAAAGCATGTGATGCAACAAATGAAACATTTGCAATTCGAGAATCACAATAAGCTGGGGGAAGTGCGAGCCGAGGCCATGACACAATTGAAACTGGCCCAAGAGCATCATGTCCTGCAGGAGCAGGAGCTGCAGCGGGATAAGCGACAGTTGCGCCGTATGCTACGTGAGCGCGCCGAAATGAATGAAATGCAATTGCGACAGATGGAAGCCCACTTCAATGAGAAATTGCTGTAAGTATCCTTTACTCACGCGTGCATGCTTACATGTGCCATAACTCAAAGAACTCTAGTCTTAATATTCCGTGCATCCTGGAGGCACTTTTCATACTAATTTTCTTCGTTTTTAATATTGTGCATTACTCGTTCGTTTCGCATGAATTATTTATAAAGGGAACAACAACTGGGATTCGAACAGGAACGCAAGGACAATGAAATGCTGCACGAGGAGAAAATGATGGAGCAAAAATCAAAAATGGATCTTTTTTATAATACCCAAATGTTTGAGGTGGAAGAGCGTAAGAATCAGCAGATCAAAGATCTTCAGGATCATCATGATTTGGCGTTCAATGACATGAAAAACTACTACAATGACATCACTCTCAATAATTTGGCGCTAATCGGCAGCATGAAGGAGCAATTAGAGCATTTGCGTAAGCAAGCTGAACGCAGCGATCGAGTTGCCTCAGAAACACAGCAGGAGAACCGACGTCTCAAGGAGCCACTGGACCACGCCAACATTCAGTTAAACGAAATGCGACGAAAGCTGGAATTCTATGAACGCGATAAACAGCAATTGAGCCGCCTTAAAACGCGCAACGTGCACCTCGAAAAGAAGGTTAAAGGGCTGACTTGGGAGGCTGAGACTCTCATATTGCGCAACGATGCTCTGGTCAGCGAACGCGAAGGACTCAAGGAGCGCTTCAATGAGGTGATCGTTGAGTTGCAGCAAAAGACGGGACTCAAGAATGTTTTGCTCGAGCGCAAGATAGCCGCACTTATGCGTGAGGATGAAAAACGTACGATCATTATGCAGGAGACCATTGCCACTTGTGCTCCCAACATGGCTGAAAAACTGAACAGCCTCGATGAACGCGTCGGCGATATCATCGATCAGAAGAACCAAATCATTATCGACTTGCGCTATGAAGTGGCCAAGGCCCGAAAGGCCCACGACGATCTGCTGGAGACATACGAGTGCAAATTGAAGCAATATGGTGTGCCCGCCGACGAATTGGGCTTTAATACAATGCGCGATCGGCAAGATGATCAGCTTTATATGTGCGGCCCCGCGGGACTGGTCACAAAGAACAAATAGATCCACCGACTGACACATCCACACACATCTGAATAGACCTAAATTTGTGGTGACCCTTTTTTCGTAACTTCCCGATTTATGTTCAAATATATAATATAATATACATATATTAATTGTAAATTCCAATCCAATTTTTAATTTATTCAGCTTTTGACCTTGGTATTTTTTAGTGTATAAGAAGTATGTATACATATGTATATGTTTATAAAAAAGAATCATTTTCGAATAGAGTAAAGAATCGTTACATTTTTTTTGCTTAATTTTTCTTTTGGCTTTCGTATTGGTAATGTCATTTAATACTAGATAGCCGAGCCGAGTCGCATTGCTGTCATTCGATATAACAATGTTGTAAATGTTTATAAGATATATGTAAGTATACAATCAAATGGAAAATGAAAATATGGCATAACTTTTGTGTTGCTTCATTCTTTCTTATGTAGTTAAACTGAAAAAGCACTCAGAGTCCAAATGGAAAAACAAAAGACATTGGCATCTTATTCGAGAGAGATAAGTCGGTTGTTCTTTCTGATTTGCTCATAGTTTCTTATTTTGGGATATTACAGCTCAGTATTTTCTTCTTTTTTTTTTTTTCTTCTGACTGACGAAATTTATAATTTTATTTCGATTCACAATTGTTAATTTTCACGATATTCGGTTTTGGCTTTTTCTTTATGTATTTTGTAATTTGTCATTTCATTTATTTTGGAAATAGATATCACATCATGTTTTACTTTTGCTTATCTTGTTTGTTTTATATTGTTTCACTTTTTGTTTGGCTGTCAAATACGGATTTTCCATTTTTGGATTTTTTGTATTTTATTTTTTTGTTTTTAAATCTGATCAACAACAACAATAATTTTCATCTGTTTACAAAAAATTTCTCTAAATCAAACTTAGTGTTTCTTTTCATTTTGTTTTTAATTGATTTAGTCTCATGTGTGATTACTATCTTTTGAGAGGGAGGAGTGATTCGAGTACATTTGTATTTATAATGCTAATTATACATTTTACTCAACATACAATATACTGATTTACAACAAAAAAGGCTATTTCACATAGCAAAGTACTTCTTATAATACTGATTTAGTGACAGGTCGCAAGTTAGTATAGTGTAGTTAGTTAGGTGTGTAGCTATATAGATTCGTATTCACTCGAAAATGTAATGGATTTTTTCCCGATTCTAATTTATTTTCAGTCACTTGAGACAATTTGAAGACAAATGTGTTTTTTTGTTGTTTTAACTAAAATCGAAATTTTCTATATAATATGGAAGTAATTTTTTCCCCATTTTTTGACCATTTGAAATCTGTAAATAAAAGTGGATCAAACACCAAAAAAACAAAAAATCTAAGAAATTTAATTTTCTATGAATCAAATAATGGGTAGTGTTCTCTCTCTCTCTCTCTCTCTCTTTAAACAACTCAAGCTTGATTTGAATTTAAATTTTGTTTAGGAAAATCGTTAGCTATTATGATTTGTAGTGTACTATGGAACGATTTGATACAATTGAATGCATTAAACTATTGCCTAGAGTAACGGTTGAATACAATTGAGTAAAATGTATTTCGGTTAACCGAAACGGGATGTACATATCTATGTATGTATATTAATTTACAGAATTTTTGTGCCATGTTGCTTGTGTTCCTCATATTTTTTGTTCTTTATGTTTTCTCGTATATAGGTACTTTTGTTTTTCTTGTATTTTACAGATCTTTCGATATTTCAGAGATAGCGATTTTAACATATATATTTTGCGTTTTGCATTGTCATGTTTCGATTTTTTTCATATATGTATATTTTTTTGTTTTTTTTTTTTTTGTTTTTTTGGTTTAGAAGTTTTTGTTTGCGTTTTCTTGGTTACTTTCTTTTGTTTAAATAAAATAAAAAATTAAAGCGATCACAACGGTTTACTTCACAGACGTGTGTGGAAACATTTCAGAAATGTCCGTAGAAATACAGTTTTTTGTTTTATCTTTTTTTCTAGTATTTTGTTTTTTTGTTTTGCTTTGTTATTCATATGTATGTAAGTAGTTTTCTCTTATTTGCCAAATTTATGGTATTAAATTTTTACTAAAACTAATTCTTGTAGTCAAATTGTTTGCGTTAATTTTTCATTTTCTATCTCTCTCTTTCTCTTACTCTCTGTCTCTCTCTCTCTCATTTGTTTATAATTTATTATAGTTTTGCTATGGTTTTTTGGGTCGTCCATTAATAACGCAAGATGAATTAAATACTGATTATTTATGCCATAAGGAGTCATATCTGTTATATGCTATATTAATATACAAAATAATTGCTTTAAGCGAAGTATTAAATTACTCAAATCGAGTATTATACTTTTATCTATCAAACCAAATCTTAAATTAAATCAAATTTAAATTGCATTATATTTCTTATTAAAGAGATTCCACTCTAGTCTACGTATGATAATTTCATTGATATTATATAGTCACTTACAATTAAATTGGAAAAATCAAATAAAAATGATACCACTGAAGTTAATTGGGTAACTTCACTTTAACAGAAAAATACATAAATAAAGATGAATACAAACTTTCCTCTTAGTGGAACTTAAAAATGGGGAATTTTCTTTTGCAAATGATTTCTTTTGCAGTCGTGTTGACTGTTTTTTAAGGAATTTTCCTAATTAAATCTAGTTAGTATTTAAGTTAATACTGTATATAAGTATAAGGGAAGGATGGTTCACAAAATTCATAATGTGTAGAGTCTGACTCTTGCGTTATTAATGAATGTTTCCTGTTATCGAAGCGCTTGACAAACATTTCAAAGCAAAAAAATGAAAAAAATAGACAAAAAAATAATCCATCTTTCTAGTTAGTAATGGTAATTATGCATATTCATGAGAATGGATGTCTGTATTGTAGCTATGTATGTATGTGTGTGTGTAAATTTCTCTTGACGTATGGCACAATGGGAGTTTTTAACTTCATTCGTGTTTTCAATTTTTAGGTTTTTTTTTTTTTGTTTGTTTCACCTGCCTTGTTTATTTTTTGACTAACTTTTGTTTTTAAAAATATGATTTCATTTAATTTTTCCCTATTTGCTTTTATCAGTTTTTGTAGTTTTCGCACCAAAATATTCACAATTGACTTAATATTTCTTGGTGTATTGTTTTATTTTTGTTTTCTTAGGCAGTTTCAATTACGTTTTCTTTTAACAGATCAATACAGAAGTGTCTGCTATAGCTTTTGGATTCATTTTTGTTCATTTACTCTTATTGCTTGCTTGGACTATTTTAAATACGTTTTAAAATGTTTTCCATCATTTTTAAATCTAAATGCCATAATTGGAAATACCGTGTTTATGATTTAGTTTGTCTCTTTAACTAAAATTGGAGTTTAACTAACATTTTGTTCGTAAGGCAATTTGTTTGGTTGTTTTTGGTTTTCCGTTTGGTTTCTTTTTTTTGTTTCTTTTCTAGAATTAGTTTAGTTTTTTGTTTTTTTTAATTTTTTCCGTTTGCTTTTAGTCAGATGTTTTTACATTGTTTTTCATCCAAATTTAATTTAGATTCAGTTCTGTTTTCATTCGATTTAACATTTAAAACGAAAGGAAAACGAAGAAAACAAAAGGCTTTAATATAATACAATTCAAATGCATACAATTGGATCTATTAGGAACGTTAAAAAATTAACGTTGTGTAGATGTATGTGTATAGTTTTTCTTTATGTGTCTATGTGTGTGCAATACCACCTCTATTTTCTCTATCGGAGTATTCAAATGTCAGTGTGAGTGAATGATTAATGGGCAGCGATCACTGTACTGCACTACCTATACGTATATATGTTTATATGTATGTATGTATGCATGTATTTCAGCGTACCGTTATAAAAGATCTTAATGATTTAGTCGTAATACTGTCCGAGTGGGGCATATCGTTTGTTAAATGAGAATGAAAGAGATGGTAGGAGTTCTAGCTGATTTAAAACGGTGAGTACTTGTCAATGAAATAGCTCTCTATATATTCATACATATACATATGTATATACATACATGTAGGTATATAGATGCCATTCCATACATATATGGAATACGCTTAAATTGCTGTATGCAAGGGAGAGATGGCGGCTCCTACATAATTTTATCGACTCAGCTTAATATCTTGTTAGATATATGTATATATATACATATATAAAGTACGCATATGTATGCATATATACATGTTAATGTTATAAGTATGTGTTTTAAATGCTTATGTTTCTAATGTATGCCATTTAACTCGACCTGCCTGCAGCTTGATCGTATGATCTCTCTTTGGTTATGTGTATCTGCGGCTTTTCGTTGAAATTATTTCTCATTTTTTTTGTATGATTTCTAATTGAATTTATCGCGAGTAAATGCACCTATCAATCGGGTCGTTTGCTCGTTAATGCTGCACAATTCCAATATATTCTCCTTACATATAGTGGAATAAACCATTGACGCTTGACACTGACGCAAACTCAAAATGATAAACCTAAATGAAGCGTGAAGAAAGGGAGATTATTAGACGTTATAAAACAGTGGGCCATCCTGAACTAGAAACATACTGTACGGATCAAGCTAGCTTACTTTGCATTTACCATTACTTACTTTGCATTTGCATTGCGTTTTTCACGATACTCAGCCAGCTGTAGGCTCAATGATTCAGAAGAATTTCGCGGATTACCACGTGTGGCACAGGGTACAATCGCGAGAAATACATCATATGTATTCTCAGTATCTCCCAGAGCCGCACACAAGATGTCTCCAAGCGTCTGTCTGACTTTCACCACCTGAATTATTAAATGTTTAAATGCATTTGAGAGATTTAAGCCTTTAGCTTTCTTTACATTACCATTTGATTCTCACAGCAGACTTTGGCCTCATCTACTGACATCTTTTGAGTCCAGGGTAATGCTTTAAATTGGCCGCTTTTGTTATGCCAAAACTGAACATGGACATCAGAATCACTCTTGAAATAGCCAAATGCTAAGGCCATTATAGCATCAATGTATTTTATAGACCGACAGCGTCCACTTAACGATTCTGCGGATAGGATAATAAGATGAATATATTAAGATGATATATGTTTGCACTCACTTTTCAAGTATAATTGCTCCAGATTCAATGTGATATTCAGACGCAATCCCAAGGGTTTGTTTAAGCCGAAAGATTTCTTATATAGAATGCTCATAAAGTTAGGTTTATTCATTACAGGTGTTTTCTGAAATGGAGGTAGGAATGGGTATATGATTGTTTAAAAACAGTCGAAGTAGTTTTTTGGTGCTTTTTCCTACCGTAGTTGGTTTGCCCTTGACTCGACCTAGTCGCTTCTCTTCCAGAAGGAAGCGCAACGGATTTATGTTAGCCGCCTGCAGCTTTTGCTCATTCAAGAAACTCTCGACATATTCACGATATTTGGTCCTATCACATTGATACAAAGTCGAGAATACCGGCCAACTATGAAGCAATTGATCGTAGGTCATTTTTGGTAAAAGAAATGTGGCCAATTCATGATTGGTACGTAGCAAATGTCCAGGGATGTGCTCATAGCTGAGATTTAGTTTTTCGACAATGGGCAGTGCCTTAGATTTGTTAGGAGATTGATCGAGACGAAGATTCACGATGCCCATAATTGTCTCCTTACATTGCTGAACTGGATTAAGATAGATGGGCCATTTGGCCAACTCCTTCATTGGTGTGGATAGCAAACGCAACGCAGCTTCAATATCAGGCTCGAATCCACAATCCCGATAGTGACAGCAATGCAAAAGCTCTCGATGTGCTGACCAATTAAATCCGCCGCCCTCGTTAATTGACCACATATGGAGTAGATACTGAAGGGATTGTTTTTTATACCACTCCACAATGGCCTTTCGTGTTGTTCGACTGACTGGAGTTTTACGCTTTAACAGCTTTTGAAGTCGCTTGGCCAATTTGGTAAAGATTAACAGATCCTTATCAGTGACAACCAATGTAGTAAAATGGCTACGGACCAGTTTCCGCTGCTCCTCATCACTGCTGGTCGACAGAAAGACAGCTAATACCAACAGAGCCTCATCGTGCCGTGGACCATTCTCGTCCTGATCTCTCAGCACTCCCTTTAAACATTCAACCAGATCCGTGCCAGACAATTCGCCACATATCTGGCGCAATCTTTCAAAATGCTGTTCCACTGACAGATCAAAGCAGTAGAACGTGTTTGAGATATAGACGGGCTTTTCCAGATTTCCAATGTAGCAAAACCGTTGCACTTTCTCAATGGCCGAAATGGAAATGAGTTTTTCTAAATTAAAAATAAAAAGAATAATTTCAATTTAGCCATGCTCTTTTATATCTTAGTAAAATGTCATGGCATCGACTATGCTCACCTGTGCACATCGTTTCTAGCTGTTTTTTATGCATAGCAACTTCAGATAAATTTGCACATTTCGATGGCAATTCCATCGCTCAAGCACACACAGCATTCGCTTGCACACATACATACAGACAAAAAGGCATTTAAACACAAACTCTTTCTGAAACAGACAATACGCATCCCTGGTATAATGGTACGCATGGTCGTTAAAATACTGGTAAAAGTTATCGATATTATTACAATTTGAACGGGACAAAGAAATAACTTTCATTCTTGACTATTTTATTCATTTGAATAATATAACACAATTCTACGAGTAAAACAAGCATCAACTTAGTAGACTTATGTATCAACTAGTTTCTAAATCCAAAACATAAGGTATTTGAAAATATTGCCTCACGATTGTGTCACTACAGTGATTCGCAAAAATCAGTGAATGGTTTGATCAAAACTTTGTTTCCTCTCTTACCTTTTTTTTTACAAAAACATGTGTATTGGCGTTATATGATTGATCATATATGTACATTATCGATAGTTCCGTGAAAATTTTTTTGTAAAGTAATTTAAATATATTTGTATGTATGTAATATGTTACACTAATTAAATTTAATTTATATCGCTTTTTTATTTGTTGACAAAAATTGTTTAAAACTACTTACTAAGTTTAAGTTTATCATCTTCTTAATTTCTTGTGTGTTATTTGCTTCAATAATTTCTCAGGTCTAGAAAAGATGCAACAAAACCCGTCTGACCGGATTTGAGATGTAACAGAGACTTTATTTTTCTTATATATGTATGTATATGGATGCTAAAAGGACTTTCATAAGGTGACCGAAATAATTAACTCGGACGACGACAACTTGTTTTTACTGAATATTACGTATTGTGCTTAATACCTACAGAAAAATTTAAAAATAAAAAAATGTAAATGTATTTTTTTTATGATTAAGGTTGCGGTTCACTCAAGGAATACCATGCAACAAACAACATAAAACAAAAACCAATACTGCCTAGTTATTTATTTCGCTCACCTTGCACATTTTGTGTGTGTATGTCTGTATTTCAAAGCAAACTAAGTCTAAAAAAAAAAATTTTAACAAAAAGCATCAAATTGGGGAGACTAAATCTAACTAAACTTATAAAAGTACGCAAAAAGCAATATGCTTAGATATTAAGGTTTATGCTTAAATATATATATATATATATGTATGTATGTGACAGAGCATGCATCTGTTGGGTGACTGTGTGAGTGTGCTTGTGTTATGGGTGTATGGTGTATATACACCAAGTTTTTGCTGTTCGTTCACTCCTAGTCATCAGCTTCGCCATTGCCCAATTCAGTATTTAATTCACCATCTCCATCCGCATCTGCGTCCGCATCACCATCTGCTTCGGCGTCCGCATCCGCATCCGGCGCAGCGTCGCCATCTCCATCGCCATCACCATTACTCTCATCCGCTTTCACATTCTCATCATTGTTGATGCTAGCTGGCGGACTTGGGGCCACCTCATCGTCTTCGACACCTTCGGCAGTGCTACCAGCTGGAGTGCCCACGCTGCCGGGTCTGGTCACACTGCCGGTACTATTTGCTGCACTGTCGCCGCCAGCTCCGACGCCGCCACCACCATTAGGACCGCTGCCGCCACTTGAATTACCATTGCCGTTGCCATTGCCAGTGTGCCAGGTGAGACGCTCTTCATAGAACTGAATGACAAGCTGAGGGCATTTAATATTAGCCAGTTTGGCAGGCACTAAATCGGCATGATCACTGCCCTTCCATTTCATGAGGAACATTAAATGTCCGGACGAGTCGGTGGCGCCCAAAATTTTCGACGGTTCCAGCCCACGGTCGAATCCAATTAACTTCTTCTGCTCCTCGGTCTCCTCCTCCATAAATGACTTACGCTTGCTACGAATGGATTCTGGCATTGAGGCAGTGCTTGCTAGACGTTTCTTTGTGTCCTTGTTCTTGTTGTTCTTCAGCGATTCCTCGAAAGTGGCTATCAGATCGGGACAGTCTAAGTTTTCGACCGGTTCCCAAGTATTTTCACTGCGTGGATAGCCCTTCCATTTTAAGTAATATTCTGTTCGGCCGTTGACCGTTCGCTTATCTTCCACACGTTCTACTGAAAATTCGGCCATTTGATTTCGTTTTGTTTTACTTCTTTGTAAATTACTTTATTTATTGTCTTTTCTCGCAACTTTTTGTGTGTTTGTGTTCGCCTATAAGTGTGGGAGAGCGTGTGTGTGCACCGAATTATCGAATTCTGATAACATGGAATCGGCAGCGGTTGCGATAACAACGATGAACTAGTGACTTTTATTCACTGTGACTCCGACTGTGCAGTCAATTGTTGTTTAATATTTTTGTACTTTAAATTTATATGCATATTCGTAAATATGCAGATGAGCATGAAATCATCAGAAATGCTATAAAGAATATATGTAGACATTCAAATTAACATAAAAATATAAGCATAAAATAATAATAAAAACGAACAACTTGGTTTTATTTCATATCAACAAAAATGTATATTAATAATTTATTAAATCGGAGTTGTTATACTTGTGACTTTTAAAGTTGTTTATAACACGGATGGATTGAAAATTCAACGACTATATGTGACTATAACTATCAAAATGACGGTCTCTAAGATATCGATAACACTGCATTGCACGTGCACTCGTTTTAGATGCTAGTCTGAAATAAATAAAACACTTTGATTTAAAATAAAAGAAACACAAATCTAAGAAAATGGGAGAGTTTATAGCTGAAATGCAGGAGCGCATCCTGCCCGAGTACGAGCAGATGAACCACTACAATTTATTTACCCCCGAGCAAGTGAGGTAAAGTCAATAGGGACACAAAGCTATGAAAACAACTAATTTCCACAATTATTCCAGAGAGATCATTAGCCGCCGGGATCATTTGTTTCAAAAAATTACTAAAGGTCATTTGACCGTGAGCGATTATCTGGAGTTCATTGTCTATGAAAAGCAAATGCATGAGACTATTGTTGCCAAGGAGGAGCAAATGCATTTAAAACTTTCTGGACTAAAGACTTCCATAACAGTCAGAATTATGCGGTTGTATAGGGAAGTTCTGGTCAAATTCAGCCACGATAGACGCCTATGGGGACACTGGATCAATTTCAGCAAAAGGAATAATCCTCAAGAGGTTGCGGGCATCTATGAGAAGATGCTGCAGGTGAGCAGCATTAAAAAACAAAATATCGAATGGACTTTCAATTTGATTCTTGCAGTATCATGGAGATGAACCCAGTTTTTGGGTGGATGCTGCCATGTGGCTCTATGAATACAATCGCCTCAACATAGAACGAGTCCAGGATACACTTTTACGCGGTTTGCAACGTCATCCGACATCTGAGCGACTGAATAAATGCTTCTTTGACATCCTGCTCACGGAAGCGGCTCTGGCCGATAATGAGAAAAATCTAGAGGATAACACGCTCTCCGAGCAAGATATAAAATTGGAACGAGTAGCAGCTGTCTATAATAACAGCATGAAAAATGTCACCCACTTGGATTATTTTATTAAGCTACTGGAATCCTGCGAAAATCATCATGAAATAACCAACAAGCTTCAGCGAAATATACTTCACGACATGCAGGAAAAGTTTCCCAGAGAGCCTCTGCTTTGGGATCTGTTGGCACAGCGGGAATTGCGGGGCTATCATCTTGGTGATATGGAACAGCAGGATCTTGAACAAGAGGAGCCGGCGTTCAAGAGAACTCGACTCGAACGCCCTTTTAAAGGCCGCCTGGAATTATTTACGACTGTTTATAAGACTGCTGTTGACCTATTAAAAACCCAAGAAATATGGAACCTATATATAGATGCCCTTCTAGCTATTAAAACGAACTCCAAATCGGAACGATCCCTAAAACAGCAGTATCTGGCCAATGCACTGCAGGAGGGCCATCGCTCCCAGCTAATGTCAATCCGTCACTATTCTACCTTGAAGAAGATGCTATGTTCCACACCAGCTGGCTGTTCAACCGCTGTTCAAATCTTCAATGAGGCGTTGAAGCGTGATCCCTCCGTTGAAATGTATCAACTTCTAATGGACACGCTCGTTCTTAACGACGAGGAGCCGCAGGTCTACGAGGTGTTTCATAAAATCCAAAAGACTATGGGCAGCGAGTCTTTTCCCCTATGGCGGAGTGTTATTTGTTATTATCGCACACGTGAGCGTTCGCCAAGTAATAGAGAACGACTGGAGAACATTTATGCGGAGGCCTGTAAATCTAAATATCCGGAATTCGCAGAACTGCGCTCAGATTACCTACGCTATCTCTGGATTGAAAACTCTCCTGAGTCTGCACGAAAAGAATACAAAAAATTGTCCCTCCAGCCTCCCCTAACTCTCCAACTGCATCGGGAAATGGCTCAACTTGAGAGCACTTTGACTATAAGGGTAAGTTGCATAGTCATACAGCGCACTCATCCAGTTACTCACTTTCATTGTCTGACACAGGACTCTGCCAACCTGAAATCTTGGCGGATGTGTTTGGAGCATATGGCCCTGCATTTTGGAAAAACTGAGCCCAGTGTCTGGGTGGACTACTTGGCCTTCGAGCGGGACCATGGTGAAGCTAAAAACATAAATTTACTAACGCAACGGGCCGTGTCCACACTAGAACCTCAGTATGTCCACACGTTTGAGATGGAGCGTACCCTGGCGCATTTGGGAGCCGCTATAGTTGGCTGACAAGGTGCAGATGCAGTTCATCGAGACATTGAACTGTTGGTTGATTCCTAAGTACTATAGGCAAAGATATTTTAGTTTAGTTAAGAAGATTTTTACTGTTTTTTTATATTTCTTTAAAGTAAAATGATTATAAATCAGGCTGTGTCATTGACCTTCAAATCTTCTCAATCATCTTTATGAGGTTGAGCCGATATTCTTAATTTTTGACTTTGAATGTGGTAAGGGTGAACAAATGGAGGATAAAATTCTTAGGATTAGCTTAACAATCCTTTTCCACATGACATTATGTATCCATTTTAGAGATGGGCGTGGGCCGTGCCGTGCCTATTTAAAAAAATTACGAGTTGGGCCCCTTACGAAAAATGACAGTGCACGGCAGGCAAGATTTTCAATTGAAATATGCCGTCCACTTAGTTGGCTTATTTTTGAATCCCCCCTATAAGGAAATGTGTTTTTTTGTCGGATGAAAAAAGGTAGCAAGTAAGGGCAACAGTAAAAGCCGTATAAAATATATAAAATAGCATTTATGAAATACTTAACTTGTGCCGTGCCGTGTCAGTGCGTGCCGTGCCTCTAAAAAAAATTCCGTGTGCCTCAATTTTTAACAGCCGAACTTGGGCCGTGCCGTGCCTAAAAAGGGAGGTCCATGCCCATCTCTAATCCATATGTTATAGGCCGATTCCGTAATTTATGGACAGCCCCTGATCAGTAATTCTCCATTGATACTGATTTTAGTTTTGGATGGCGACATGGTACAAAAAGGGATACAAATAAATTTTTTAAATAGGGCAAAAAGGAGGTTCGTAAGTGCTAGGGCGGACAATAATGGCAAAATATATGAACCAGAAAACCTTGACCTTAATCCTTGACTTTTATATTGTAAAAACTCCAAATATTTGTTTTCAAAATAATCCGATATCTATTCAAAAGACCAAACTGAAGAACACGAGTTTTCGAGTTCTGAAAATCGGCCAACAATTGACACTTAATTGTTGAATTGATTGTTTATTGATATTTTCATTTTAGACCATATAAAGTAGGTACATATGTACATATGTGTGTATATCCTCGATCAGCATGACGAAACCAGATCATATAGCTGTGCCCGTCAATCTGAAATAACGTAAACTCCTTGTAGACCGCTAAAGCTGCATTTTGCATTAAGACACTATGTTTAACTTGGGTTTGGTTGGATCGGGTACAGAATCGAGTTGAAAACAATGACAATGATTAACACTGCACAACACGAAGTCAGTTACATGAAGTTTTTTTTATATCTTTAATTCGATAGATACATTTACCATCTTGAATTTTGATGAGTAAGTAAATAACAAGAGTTGGGTCTGCTACGACAGTTTAAAATAGGCTCCCAGTCAAGAATACCACTTAAACAATACATACATACATACATACAGTGGCGGCAAAAAATTTTGAGACACTTTTTACCTTAAATTCTGATTTCATTCGCTTGTCATTTAATGTTAGTGAAACTTTTGATATGTTAATTTATAGCGTTCAATTGGCTATTCTATTGAGATGACGTTCTGTAAATTTTTAACAGTTTTTTTTAATGAATTTTGATAAAAAGCCCCAAAATTCGGACACGGCAAAAAAAAAGACCTTTGGACCATAAGAAAAAGTTTTAGGTCTAGCAAAACTAAGATAAACTGCATACCTCAAATTGTCAATTTGGCCCCAGGGTCCAATTTGGAGCCAATTAAAAAATTCAATTTTGTATGTATTTTTTTGGTCTTCCTGTTTGGCGTCACTTTATGTCACTAAGTCACACTAAAGTATAACTACACTTGAACAATGAAAGATAGTGAATTAATTTTCCCGTCGACTGAGATATTGTTTATCGAAATCGGATTAAAAATAGATCGACTTCGTTTCCCTGCAAAAAGGTGTTCTCAACAGCCCAACTATTTCCCTCTCTTTCTTTTGGTAAAAGGGTTTCAACTATTTCAAGATTTAAATATTTTTACCTACTGCGTCTTCTGATTGCTTGCCTGTTGGCGAATTTTTGCCCCTTTTACCTACTTAGCGGCGTTTTGCATCACAACTTGCAATCATGTATATGTATGTATGTAATTATGTATGTATATCTAATATATCTTTACTTATATGATCTTGGGCAATTCCGAAGTTAGCCCGAATCTCTTGTTATTACCAAAGGTAGTGCATGTTTTGATTCCTATTTACTTAAATATATAAACATGACAATTTTGTCTAAGTTTTTGGATCGTTCATTTAAACTTTATAACAAATTTAAGGCAATGAAAAATTCGACTTATTATTTAAAAGTTAAATAACTGGGTTCGGTTTACACCTTCAAGTATTGCAAAATATTGTGGTTTTAAAGTAGTTTCAGATCTTCAAGTTTTGGATCTCTAAATTTCCTTATTCAGCTAAATAGCACTTCATGTTCAGGAAAAACAACGGCTGAATTGTAGCCAAGTAGTTCGGTCCCTCAGGTTGTTGTTGTCTTTGATAACGAACTGTTCGTTGACGCTTTCGGCTATCGGCTGCTGGCCGAACGACTAACTTCTCCATCGGCTTTCTGTGTGCCTGCCCTGTAGCTTTGGACACGAGTGGGGAAAATCGCGTTGTTTCAGTTCGATTTCGCACGCCGTGGAATTGGAATCCACACGCATCTGATAGATACAAATAAAAAAAAGACACAAAAATCCAAAAAAATTAACCAGCTACAAACAAAATTGAAATTATCGAATACAATTTAGTATTGAAAACAAATCATCTACAATGGAGTTTAACAACCGTTTGCTACTGAAAATCATTGAGCTGGTAAGTTTTTCAATTGGGAAATGGGAAGGAAGAAGGATGCAAGACGTAGGAGTCCAGCATCCGTTGATTTTTAATGGGGTAAATCACTGGTTGAGCTCAAGGTTCGCACATCTTCCCTTTTGTTCCTGTTGTTGTTTTGTTGCCTTATCGCACTATAATCCAATGTTATTCGCAGTGTCTTATTGTTGAAATTTCTTGCATCATGTGTTCGCTTTTGTTTGCTTTCTGTTTTGTTTTCTATTCTCAGAATTCTTGAAACTGGTTTCAGTGCGAGATATGTATTTGTTGGAGTTTAGTGCGTAATTTTAAATTAATTCTTTCATTTCTCATAGAGCATGATGTCATGAATCGACTCTTCTTGTCTGTTTTTAAGACAAATTTTGGATTTGTTCTCTTCCGTTTTGTCGTCTCAATATGATGTCACCACTCCGTAAACAAACAACAAGTCCATTTCAATAATTTGTTTATTTCCACAAATACAAAAAAGAACACCAAAAGAAAATAAAAGAAAAGGCATATCAGCTTAATTCAGTTTCCATTGTTATTGTTTTTGTTTAGCGTTTGCCAATTTTGTCCAGCTGTCGCTTTTTAATAATGAAATTTGTATAAATTGCCCCTCATAATGCAAGCGGCTTTTTATCAGTTTTCCAATTACCCAGTGCTGACTGTACTTGTGCCATATATATGTACATACATACATACACACAGATATACATACAGATGTGAATATGTATGTATGATTCAGTATTAATCCAGATTAGCGCATATGATGCATCAAAATTCATATAAAATTGATACATATGTACATAAAGTAGTCAAGTCAATATCATTGACTATTATTCTAATTATTTCTCATGATTTGCAATTCATTAATATTGGTATTCTACATTATGTAAGATAGGTCAATTGTTTCATAATACACTTACAAAGTCAATTCCATTCATTAGTTCTTTAGTAGATCAAAAATAATTGACTTTAATGCTTTAATACCATGAGAACATCCCAAAAATACTTTAACACAAAATCTATTATTAAATATAGAAATTTGTTTCAGCATACTTTCATATTGATATACTATAAACAAAATAAAATAATAATAAGCCGGATATCCGTTGGTAGATATTTGGATCCGTTCCCGTAGAATCTTTGATAGTGATTTTTGTGCCGGAGACAGAAAATCAAAAAAAAATATATGTGTGTGTTATTTATTTAATATTTTTCTTTTCGAAATACAGCTGAAAAACTTTCTTTTTTGAAATGAAAGTGAAACTACTTAGACACTTGAAGTAATTGCCTGGTAGTTTAACTATTCCTTGACTTGGTCATTACTTTATGGAATTGGTTAGAGATTATTTATTAGCTCATTCCCTAGATTAAATCACTTTTTTTTGGGTCATGTATTTCGCTTGAAATCGCCATTCAATTGTAATGCACATCATGAATATCGTTGCCACACCTACACTATACCCAGACTAAATTATATCCAGTGGCCATATATATACACACGATTATGTAGTATATACTTATTTGTACACATATAATATATATAATATAGTATACGTATATGTATATGTACATATGTATACAAAAATCCAAAGCTACAGCTTAAAATGTTCAACAATTTGTAGCGAAGTTTTTTGTGAGCTGAGGTCATTGCGGCATTCTTTAGGCTATCTTTGTTTCGGCCTATGGAATAGACTTGAATATAATGTGTATGATGATCATGAACATCACTGCCATCATAATGATGATGTCATAAGGTTGGAAGCATGTACAAAAAATTACGCATACGCCATGTGTGATACACCTAAAGGTCGACGCTTATATTGCATTGAATAAACAACAAATCGGAGCGGTCTGGCGTGGAGGCGAAAAGGTGTGCACAAGAGGTATAAAAGAGAGAGAGAGAGAGAACGCAAGATAGAAAGATTCAGAGATTCAACATACCCAAGCAGGAATATGCGTTGAGAATAGCTAATTTGAGATTAAGTTCGTTAATTATCTCCGGCCGGCCGCATTAGTCACCATTAGAAACAAAGAACAACGAAATAATAAAAAAAACCCAAATAAAAGTGAAAACCATAAGTCCTTAGGTAAATATTTCCATGCCTATGGTCATGCGAATGGGCTTAAAGCAAAAAAATAAAAACCAAAAAGCAAAAACTAGCCAAACCGCACACGAAACAAAAAGAGAAATAAACGAAAATTAATAACAATAAATAGAACGTTCCACCATTCCACCAGCAGATAAGACCAATTGTTATTTGGCATTTTGCAATGCGGTAAGCGAACATTTTCTTGCAACTTGCTCGTAAATACATTTACGAGCTAATAAATGTTTTAACTGCAAATCTGTTGAGCGATTTCGCTTCAAAGTTTCATGTATTTATTTATTTATGTGGGCGTTGGCATTGCGTTTGGCTGGCTCCAATGTCAATGACATGTCAGCCCGTGCCATAATGAATTGGCTAAAAGAATTGAAAATTATGAATTGGCTAATAAAATCGATGTACTTACATAGACATACAAACATACAAACTTGTGCAGACGTCTTTTAGACAGAGAGCTTATTTCGTTTAGTAGCGTAGCCCCTTATACCTCAAAATATATTTGATATGGTATATTGGGACTTCGAACTTATCCTACAATTTCTTCTTCATAATTATTCATAATTTAAATCCCTTTCCATACCAAATGGTTCTTGTTTGTATATGCATGTAGATGACTCCTTGTATATTCATGTAGATGACTCCCATAAAAATTTGTTTCACAAATCGTAAATCGAGGGTGTCGAAAAGGTGTTGAGATAGTTTAATGAATTTCTGGATTCCACATGAATGAAACTTTTTATACGAATGGAACGAAGCATTCATGTGGTGAATATGCAAAACACATTTTAATATGAGAGTTCAACGATTAAGTCAGTCATTAATGATTCATAATTCGTTTTCATGATTTTTTTATGCACAGAATATACAAAACCGATAAAGAAACCTTTATTGTTCGGACTTTGGATGCGTACCCATTTGTATGTAAATAATGGGTATTAAACTTGCAAATGGTAATTCCAACTCATTTGAAGAATAAAAATCTATGATGTGCAAGTCCGAATATAATCTCAATGGATTACGACTATTCAATCTGTAGTGTTGTTTATATTAACTACTAAGCAATTAAATTAATTTTATATACTCTTGTTAAGTGTTCATAAATCATCATACTGAAAATTGTGTAAATTTAATGACTTAAGTGATTTAGGACGTCAATTTGTATACGTATCTCTTTCCCTGCCCCATATCGCTTAACAACCTCAAGTACTTGAGCCAATTTGCTTATCAAATTATGAAAATTATTTTAATATTGATATGGACGATAAATGGCAAATGGCGTGTCAAATTGTTTAGCCTCGGTTACGGACCGCACCCTTTGCCAACTAGATGGATCAATCAATTAGTGGCTAATTGATGTCCTGGCAGGAAGGATGCAACATTAATACCCTATCCCCCCCCCTGCCATTCCGTTCTCTTTCCAAGCTTTCAACGATTCCATCTAACCATTATGATGTTTATTTTGTAATGACAGACGCATAGCCAAAGGCAACTAAAAGGAAGAGAGGGAAATATGACAGCGAAAGGTCATTAAGAGCTCTATATGGCTTACCATTAGAGATAAGAACGGGAATTAGCCGCTATAAATAATATTTTTGTGTGTGTGTATGTGTGTGATACACCCTCTATTATTTACACTTACATATATATCTATACATATGGTTAGATATGTCAATAATTACCAAATATTGTATCGGCCATTTGTGTTTGGCAATCGTATTTCATCTAATTTTATTTTGGTGTTATTTTTATTGTTTTATGGTCGATATCCATAAAGCATATGTCCACACAGTAGCCGGAAATCAAATGGATCTACCATATATACATACATACTACAAATATGCTTCTACTACAATACATACATACACACATATGTACATACGTACATAGGTAACTGTTCATGAATAAAGTCATAACAAATTGTAGACTAAAAGAGAAAGTATTCTGGTAGTTAAATGTTTTTTTTTTTTGTATTAAAAAGCGTGGAAAAGATTATGGCAACTAAATGTTGGCCACCTGTTACCCATTTAATGTTCTTAATATACATATGTATGTACAATGTACATACATGTGCGTCACTTTATGTTGAAGACTTCTGCTCAATCGTTGTTAAAATATTGACAGATGGCCAGAATCAGATACATCGATTCTCTAAAGAAGGTATTTTCAATTGTTGCATTGCATTCCATTACTTTGAAAGCATAATGAGTAAAACACATACTTAGGAAAAAGGGTGGCTATTAGCTTTTACTTTCGGAGAAATATGGATTGGGTCTACATTTACTTACATATGTACATATATGTATGTAGAAAAGGGCGGGTAAGTTTTTTCGCGTTCATCTGTCAGTATGAGCACCTTGATCTTGGAGATTTGAGAAATTTGGTATGTAGACTCGTATAGTATATAGAATGATCAAGTTTATTTAAAAATGAAGTAAGTAAGTCGTCTCGCCGACTTAGGTATACCTCCAGCCAATCAACAATTCACACATCCCTCTCTACTCTAACCCAAGACCTTTTACTAACAATATATACAAGGAAACAAAGCATTCTCACAAAGAACATAAAGACAGCGATAGTATCTGACTATTAAAACAGCCACATATTTCACCTTACATAAGAACCTTTTTAAGGTTTTTTAAAAATTGTGACCAAGCAATGTTTGCATTGAGGATTTGTTTTATTCGCGGAATATTCCAAAACTTCTTTATATTTTTCCAAATAAAAGTTGCTGAGTGCTAAAGATTATTTAACTGCAAAGAATGTTAAATCTCGACAGTGTCGGAATCCCAAAATCTCAAAATACATGTTTAACTTGTTATGTATTGGAAAAATAACTGATCTCGACAACAAAACTTATTCCAGCTAATTGTCCTTGACACGGGGTAACATCCAGTAGAGAAAGCATTGGCAAAACCAAAAAAAACCTCTCGGATATCTTAAACAACCCTAAAGTAAACATCAATCAATGCAAAGAACTAACATTCACCAATGCATCGCAAGAAGTTTGCCAAGAGAAGACGCCAACTACCGAACACCTCCGAATCGACACGTTAAACTAGAATCTGACTAGGACACACTGTTTCAACTCACAGTCGTATCCTTAAGAAATCCCTCCTCCGATCTGTACACTGTTCTGCAACACACCAGTCAACTACAACAAGAGAGATCAAAATTGAAGCCAACAATTAAAGAAATAAACTCATTCTAAAACATTGTACAAACTATTCAATTCCTAGAAACTACAGCCAATTCTGGCCTAATGGCCCATACAGTGAAAAGCATTTAAGTGCATAACTTGGCTTTTTTTAGTCGGATTTGAAATTTGGTATTTCAGTCGATATTAATTAGTGTGCCAAAATTGATTGCAATAGTCGAAAAATTCCAGAAGGTAAACATTTTGGCGAGTTTGATAAATAAATAAATAAATATAATATTTTCGAGTCTAAAACGGAACGACATTGTGTCATTAAGACTACTTAATGAAAGAAAATATTCATAATTTGTTTTTTTAGAATCTAGATTATCTAATTTGTGGGTAGAGTAATTTCTAGGCACTCTTGGAACCCAAAGGATTTAAATAATTGGAATGCAAATCTAGATTTCCCATTTGAGGGAATGGAATAAATTTTACAAAAGATTATACACTCAAATTATCTCTATCCTACACATTTAAATAATATTATTCTTAAATATTCAGAGAAATATAACTATGTATGTATATGTATGTACTAAGTCGACTTGCTTTTCTATGTAGAGCTTCATTTCTATATCCTATTCCTTACTTTTTTGTCATATCCTGGTTGTTTTTCTACTTTCCACACTCTCCTTCTGGCTGAATGTGTTTATTTGTCTGTCCGTCTGAAAATTGACTAAAAAGTTCTCGGACATCGTTATCAGGCCTTCACTATGACCAGCATCATTCTGATTGAAAGCGTTGCCGATCATTCCTATAGCAGCCAGGCCATGCTAATTTGTGGCACACTCACCGGCTACACGATCATTTGCGCAACTCTGGCTTTGGGTAAAGTTAATCGTTAACGCCACTCTGTCATTGTGACACTGGGAAAATGACTGTCTGCCTTTTTAGGTCATCTGCTGGGAGCCAAAGTTGATAGGCGCATCGATATACTGTTTGCAGTGGCCGGCTGCATCCTATTCATCTCCAGCGGGGCCATCATTTTGGATCGTTGGCTGGGTTCCTTTACCGTGGATATAGATAAAAATAGTATTTTGGCAGCGGCAGCATTTTGTCTAGCCAATGGAGCGATTTTTGTGGCAGATACATTTGTTATATTTCATGCTTGACGAGAATAAAACGCGAACTATGTGAAATAACATTGAAATTTGAAAGAATTTTATACGATTATTATCTGTCTCTCTCTGACTGACTAATATAGATATATTAAACAAATTTTATAAGATTCATAATTCTAAATCAGATTAACTTATTTTTGTAAAAAAATATTGAAAAGGATGATGAAGAAGAAAACATTCGGAAAAGTTTACCATGACTACTTTGGCCCAAAACAGCGTTGCGCAAAGGAAAGGGGAAAAAGGTTGTAAAACACAGTTAAACATTTTAAGCCTTTTTTGTTGTTCAGATGATCTAGTAACCCCGCAGAATGCGAATTCATTTTTGCAGATTCGCTACCACGGACAATGTATGGAATATTAATGATGAAATATAGTGTAATAACGTGTGTTTAAAAAGAACTGCAGGATTTGTTTGATTTTGTTAACCACCTCAAACGCGGCTTACAAAGGATATTTGTAACGCAGAGAAGGAGGCGTTTTCGATCCTATAATGTATACATATATTTTCTTGATCAGAATAAGAATAAGAGCCAATATTCATCTTAGCCGTTGTACAAGTTAATCGTTAGATTAAGAGCTATTGTGATAAAACTGGGAGTTTAACATTTTTTGTCAGAGATAGGTTCCTGCGGGTTTTGATTGGACCATTATATTAATAAAGCTGCCATAAGAAGTGCCACAAAGTATTCTTACACTTAGTGAAGAAAATCTCGTTGTTTCTTAACTTTTTTGGCTATAGTTTGCTAGGTAAAAAAGTGTATCTATAGTATCTATTTAAATAATTTTAAAATTTCATATTGTCAAATTTCAATCAGATTTGCCATCTCTTGTGAGCTAAAAATGCGGCAACATAGTTTAATAATGCTACTTACCCATTCTATTCTATCCATTCTCAACCTTTAGGCCATTGCCATAGCCTGCATTGTGATGTACGAGGTGGACGGAGCTCTCTCTTCACGCCCATTGATTGTTTGCGGCACCATTGGAGGCTTCGCCATCATTTGTGGTGTACTGCTGATTGGTGAGTCTGCTGAAGACTATGATTAGCCCCGATTGGACCGAGCATCTGCATCTGCTTACAACTAACATAAACTCTTGCCCCTTCTTCTTTCCAGGTCATGTGATCAACTCGCTTGTGGAGAAACGTCTCAATGCCTTGATCTCGCTGATCGGCTGCATTCTGTTTGTGGCCTCCGGTGCCTTGGTCATTGATGAGTGGCATGATGCCCTCCTGCAGAAGGATCGTAAACGTAATGCCATAGCTGCCGGCTCCTTGATGATTATCAATGGAGCTGTCTTTCTACTGGACACGCTCTCGATTTGCCGAACGTAAACTTCCCTTTCCATCTCTCCACAAAAAGAACAACATGAATATTCACAATACATATATATTTTCTCTGTGCTTTTTTGTATTGTATTTGAAAATTCTCATGGCTTCTGTATGGGTGGGTCATCATCGAATGTTGAAAAGAAGAATCTTTGTAATGTTTTTTTTTTTTTGTTTATATATACATATATACATAAACATTTATATACATATATATTTATATATACGAATATAAATAGCACTTAAGCTAACCTCAGCCCTTGCACTTGCAAACAATCTGTTTAACGAATATCAAATGAAAATTGTTTACAGGAATCCATTAAGAAATATGTATATGTACATACACACATACATAAATATACATATACACACATACCACTATACTCGTATATCATACGATCATGTCTCTTGTATAATGCATAATTATGCTCTAAGAAAATTGCTTTTAATTGGTGGGGGCACACGTGAGGGAAGATTTTTCTGGGAAAAACTCTTTCAGCCATTTGACATGACATGACGTGACGTTACATCACGTGCCAAGAGTATCACGTATTGCAAAAAAAGACACTGAACATGAACCTAAGCCTTAGCCTCAGATTCAACCTAAGTAAGTCTAACTTCGGGTTGTATATCTAAATACATACATACATACTTATCTATGTAGATCCGTATGTACCTGGGACCGTAAGCAATAAAAGTTAAACAAATTACATACATGGTAATTATTACATCTCAAGTTTTTTACATTTTCTTCAATTAAGATTATCATTTTGAGTAATTTAATGAAAATCATCCACAATCATCTATCTTTTTTCAAAAATAACTATAACATGCAGAAACTATCGATCGAGAAACGTACCATATCCAAGTAGAAATATCCGAAAATCTTATGAAGTAGATAAATATTTGAAAAGCAAAACAAGGGATTTTAAAAAGGCTCTCACAATGTTACACAAAAATAACAATAACAAGTCATCTTTCTTGAAGAAAATATAACAATTTTTAAAACCCCTGCAAATCTGTTCACTAATAAAGCTTTTGGTGTAATCCATTCTTTTCTAGATCCTTTATAGGTACATTTTTCTTTTTAATAAATGTATTTACATGTTTGTGGTCTACCGTAGATACCGACCATGTTAATATATATATTAATTCTAGAACGATATCTAAAAGTTATTATTTGGGTTTTTAGTTTTCAAATCTTATTGGTAAAAGTATTTTCTATTATCTATTTGGCTAACGACTAAGGGGAGTTAATAGGTTATTTATTGATCAGTCGAGAATGTTCGGAAGTTGTTGCAATATTTTAAGACATTTTTAGTGAACTTAGGTTAATAAAAGTTAAATAATAGTAACTGGCTCCTTAGCTAATACAAAGCTTTCAAGAATTGAGGTTGCAGGACGTATCAAGGTGCTAGTATCTATGAAGATCGTGATCGTGAGAGAATTTCTACACTTGACTTTGTTCCCCCCTCTTCACTATGCAGCTTTCTGTGGCTTTTGTTATCGTTATGGTTACTGTTGTTCTTGTTTGTGGATGTTCTTATGCGTTATTAATTTAATTTCTAATTATGTGCACTTTTTATCCCCTTTTGTTCATTCAGACGCGTTGTGGTGCCGGTGCACGCGGAAGTATCGAATAAGAACAAAGTTGAGATAAATCGCTTTTAGGCCCTGAGATGAGAAAGAGCGAGTCAAAGAAAGAGAGAGAGAGAGAGATAGAGAGAGAGTAACAGAGAACTAGTGGCCCCAAAGACTTTGTAATTCAAGAATGTGATTTTTATTTATTTATTCTGATTATAAGCTTGCTAGCTTTATTCATAGAAGTTATTGTCAAGTGTTTGGATAACGCATTAATTCATTATTGAATTAGTTTTGGATTAAAAAAGTTGAAAATTATTGTGTTCTGTTCGACAACAAAAAAAAAACAAAAAAAATAATAATAATAATGGCTACGGAAAAGAAACCCGAGATTATGACTTGCGATTTTGAAATACGAGGCGACATGCCCAAGGAGGCGTTCCAGCTGTTCGCCATTGCCCAGGCCCAAATTTTAGGGTTACGTGGATACATTACCCAAGTATCTGGTGATCTGTACCGGGGCACATTGCAGGGCGAGGGCAAGGTCATTGAGGCCTTCAAGCAATTAATAATGACGGCAGCGGAATTTGTGGCCGCCCTCAAGGAGTTTATTATCAAGAATTTGAAGGCCATCCAGGAGTATACATATAAGACATTTGAAATTAAAAGCAATTAAACATTGATAAGCCAAAAAGGCAACAGCAGCATGGAAAGAAATTAAATTCAAAATGTATTATTATTCAATCTGCATTATGTTTAGGTAGAAACTGCGTTTAAGCCTTGAAAATGTGAGGGATTCTGACTAATCGACTGTATTTATCGCACGTTTTAATCCCAAAATTCAACCGGGTACATATGTATGTACATATGTATGTATGTAATTGGCATTCAAAACAGAAAAACAAATCGCGTTAATCGACACGATTCGATCGGAAACGCGACTCAAACAATATATTGTGCATAAGTACAATGGTTAATTATGGTGTGCCTAGAGAATGTATAGTGTAAGTATAGTAAGGCTAATCTATCATTTTATAGGTCAATTAGCTGACACATAAATACACACACACACACACACACACGCAAAGACGAAGAGCCTTACGTACTACAGATACATGTAGTAGCATATAACAGGTTACCTGGTATCTCTCCATCGCTGTCCATCCAACAAATATCGTCATCTCTCAATGTACTAACCCATATGCCGCAAAATTAGAGGAAATTAACCGAGGAACGGCAACTACAACTATGTACATACAAACGAGCTAATCAGCCAGGTAATGGTAAAAACAACAACTTGGCACACACACACGCTCATTCAGAAACAAATACATGCCTATATACAATATATGTATGTATATTTGTCCAACAGTTGTGGTCGCTGCAAATTCAAATCAGCCGCAGCGCCAGACGCTGCCGCAGTGGCAACGCCAATAAACCGGAAAAAACCAAGACAACAAACATGGCAAATTCTCGTTAAAGTCAAAGAGTCAGTGATATGGGAACTTTGAATGAGACTTGCAAAACACTTTGGGAGAACATTTCTTTCAAAGATTTGAATAGGTTATCTCTACAGCTATATAAATGTGTATATATATCTAGAAATACCGATCAGCTAATAATATTAGAGGTTAGACTGAAAAAACTGACTTTAACTTCAACATATAAGGATTTTAAAATCTGTATATAAGTAGTAATATTTATAAGCTAATATCGTTCTACCTTTTGGTGGTATTGATAATTTATGATAAGGTTAGAATATCCTCACAGGATGTACATAAATACATATATAACCAGATGTTTGTAAAGCAGAGATGGAGATATTTCCGAAGAGGGTTTGAAATAAATATATGTCAGTGGATATTGACAAAAAGAGAGATACTGGTTGGTAAGGTAGACATTTTAAAACCTTTAGAGTATATATTCATTGGTTTAAAGTGTTTACCAACATATTTCTTATTGTACTTCACAGAATTTGTTAGTTACTTTTATGAGTTTATGCGTTTAGAGGTAAAACGGCTAATTTGCTCAACACCGATCGGCCGAATCACAGCCGTCTCTTGACTTTGATCGCGTGTTTGTGTGTGTGTGTGTGTGTTGGTGTCCATTCAGTTCGGTTCAGATTGCCTCGAACGTTCGAACGTGAAAGTTGGATGTCGAATGGCGTTGCGAGCTCACTTGTCTCTCCTTCTCTCGATAGCATCGATAGATTAGGACAAGATATTTTTTAAACGAATGCGTGCAACGGTTTTAATTTGGTGCTTCTTGTGCTATTGTTGTGTTTTGTCTTTTTTTTCGTTATTTTTTTGGTTTCTGTGTAAGCAAAGTGAAATTCAAACTAAAATTCGTGCATAATTTATGCATTTTTGTTTACAATAAAAATTTAATTTTCTGTGCAAAAAAAGGGAAAGAAAAATTAACAACAAACAAATTATGTGGCAAGATTAATCAAAACAAAATAAGCACCAGCATCAAAGAAGAAGAAGCTGAAAACAAGTCACAAAATAACAGTAAGTTAACAACATTTACAAGGCTAAAGAAGAGATGAAGTTAATGTGCAATTGTTTCGTTTGAATTTTTAAGGATTGTGGTAAACAAATAAAACCCAAAACTAGCTGCCAATCCCAGCTGACATAGATATATATACATAGATATGTACATATCTATATACCTGTGCATATATATGTATTTATGTATATAGCTTGGAATAACCTCATTAAAGTTGTCGCTGATGTTGTTGTCCTCATTTATCCAGACTCGAAATTGAAGTTGGAGCTACCCCCGCTCTACCTACCCCTACTTCCAACTCGTACCCCTACCATATATGTATGTGCATATGTCTACTGCTAGATATTCCCCTTCTGCACCTCCCCTCTTCGATTATTGAGCCGTTTGACTTTTTCTTCAGCATCTCTTTCCTCCAACAAACCTGTTGAACAAAGTAGCGAAAGAAGTTGAGAAAAAGAGACGATTAATATGTATATGTATGTATACCTATATATGTACCTATATATCTTTATTCTCTGTTTTTTTACCCTTGCAAAAAAAGAAGTTTGTGTATTCATTTTGGTCAGAAGTAAAAGCGAGTCGAGTTTAATGTAATAGAAATACTTGTTGTCCTAGAATATTATATTATAGCAAATTATCATGGGTATATCATATTGTACACATGGAAGATACAATTTTTCTACTTTATGTTTGTGGGTCATAACTAACAAATATTTCCAAATCCGATCTATGTTTTTTGTTGCTTCTTAATTTGCAAATTTTGAACGACTAAAAAATGCTCCTTTTTTTATTTGTATGGACGGATTGTTATGATTACATACATTTAAGCATGCAGGGATTTTTCCAACTCTTTTAACTTTGTTTTACAGGAACCTTACAGGCTTTTTGAAATGGTAATAGCAGCTTTTGAATAAGTTTCAATAAACTTATTCAAAGGATAGAATACAAAATTCCAAACAAAATTACATCAATTTGAATTTTAATTAAATAGTGCATTAGTTATTCGTGGAATGTCCACTATAATCATAAAAGTACTTCAATTAATTACTTTAATTGGGTAATTGCTCGAAAACACAACAGATATACAGCAAATGAAGCCAGAAAACTTCTTTGACATACCTTTAGGTTTTTAGCGTACTCTAACATTGTTAATTTTTCTCCGAATTTACGCTAGAATTTATTATACCCTTGCAAAAAGGGTATATTAATTTTGGTCAGAAGTGTGCAACGCATAGAAGGAAGCATTTCCGACCATATAAAGTATATATATTCTTGGTCAGCACGACGAGACGAGTTCAAATAGCCAAGTCCGTCCGTCCATCCGTCTGGATCAACGCAAACTCTTCATAGACCGTTGGAGCTACAGAGCTGAAATTTTGCATGTAGGCTTGTATATACTGCAGGCGTTGTATATCTCGGATTCAGCCGGATCGGATCACTATATCATATAGCTCCCATACAAATGGCAAAGTCACGAACAGTGACTTTTCTTAATAACTTCGTTATTTTCTGAGCTATTGTCATGAAATTTAATATTGGTGAGTTAATTACACATACATATAAACGATTGTGCCAAAATTTAATTAAGATCGGGTGACTATATCATATAGCTCCCATAGGAACGATCTTTCGAAAACAGTGACTTTTACCATAAAAGTTACCATAAAAGTTGCAAGGGTATTCAAACTTTGACGCGGTCGAAGTTAGCCCCGGCCCTCTGGTTTTATTTATTTTGACTTTGCTTTTAATCTTCCATCTTGATTGTAGGGAGCAGTTCCATTTTGGCTTAGCCCCAACGGTAGTGCTCCAACAACTGAAAACCAACTACCAACCCCAATCCGCCAACCATACTAAATCGAAACCAAATCATCCAAATTTTGGTTCAAACTTGAATTTTTTCAAACTTTCTAACTCCTTACTATTGCTATATGTATATGTATGTATGCATGTATGTAGATTTGGACCGAAGGGTCAAAAAAATCGAATTTTGATCCATTTTGTTTATGTTTTTTTATATTTTATTTTTGAAGCTTATTCATTAAATGAGATCTTAAAAATGTCATAGATACCAAAACTACATATAGAATTAACGATTCAAAATAAGTATAAGCATTTAATCAAATTTATTTATTTTAGCTATTGTAACAAACTTAAACTAACGGCATTTGTTTGCTTTTTTGGAATAATATGTAAAAGTGCAGTCACACTTATTAATGCATATTATTTACATACATATTTGAAAACAATATTAGAATTATATTTCATGTAGATTTAAAGCCTGTTCAATTTGAAAAAACTTTGCCAAAAAATGTTGTAAAAAAATTAATTTCTTAGAAGTTAGAAACCAAAGAAAAACGTGCCTTTTTTGAAACATTCACAATAAATTTTGTATGAAACCATCCTTATATCTAGAAAAACTAATGATGCAGTTCAATTCGTAAGACCCGAAATATGCCGAAACCATACAATTTGTCACACTGAATCTGATTCGAAATATGGATTTAAATCTCTCTGAATACGAGTCTCAGATGTGAAACTGAATCTGAATCAGTCAAAGTCTAAAAGGAATTGAAAGTGCGCACGCGCAATTAAGGCCAAGTGCGCAAAAACCCAAAAGCCAAAAAAAAGTCAGAAGTCGGTAGACAGAAAGAGAAGAGAGTAAGTAGAGAGGAGGAACTGAAGTGGAGCTTGTGTTTCGTCCGACAAAAACCAAAGAGGCCCGGTTAACTTCTGCCATGCCGAAGTGTGTACACACTTTCAAGTTTCTTCGATATTCATTCCCTTCCTATAAAAGAACGACCTTCAAACTCAATCTAGAAAAGTTGTTAAATACTTATGTGATTTGGTAATCCGATTTTGAATTGACTGACCCTAAACACAGATCTTATGGAATTTGGCAGTCTAACCAATCTACTCTGGTCTAACCCAATTATTTTCGCCCAATAGTTCCTATGAAAGACATAGAGAGGTCTGATCCAGCTAAAACCGTGCCATTCGATGCATGCACGGACTGTATGAAGTTGTCTCGTTGTTTTGATCAAGAATATATATGTGTGCATGCATACTGATGACGAGTGTATCCTCTTTGGTAGAGTATACCCATTAAAAACATTCAAAAAATTAATTTATTTTATGTTGGGGGCGCGCACTCACTTATTGCGGAGTGCTGATATCGTACATATGTATATGTATTAAGCCCGGCATGTTGGTGAAAATCCCCATGCAGGTTAAAAAGATTTATGATCACTTTTGATCGCCTTTTAATGTAGGTGAAGCTGAGAAGTGAAAGAAGACGACTACGATTGGACAGTGGGACGTGTGTAGGTATGTCTGTATATATGTATTATCGTATGTGCATATCGCTTTCAAGTAGAGTTGAATCCAACGAAAGGAGGTTAGGAATAGAAGGGGGCCAATCTTCGCTTTCCCATAGAATGTACAAGGTTTAAACGGCAAAAATCAATTTAAAGCATTTAATAGCGATAATTTCTTTTTAGTTCTTTGCACGCACTTATTGAAATTGAATTTAAAATTAATTATGTTAAAGGTTGTTTGGTAATGTTTGCAAAGTTTTTTTTTTTGAGCAATCTTTGGTGAAGCATCCAGAGAACCCATAACTCAGTTTTGGTTAACTTCAAATCTAGGATATATCTGTCAAGGATCAAGGATAGCTAAAACATTTTCGTATCATATGTAGTCTAATTGCCTCGCCTTGCTTCCCAATTGGAATGCTGTCTGAAGAAGAACAGGAATGTAAAACAAAGTTTACAAGACGTTCGGAAACACTGAAGCATTTAAGACTAACTAAAGTCCTTTTTGACATACAGGCCGACTCCATCCATCTCGGATGCATTAATGGGATTTCTGACACTCGATCACGAAAGGATTAAGAAAATATTGTTCGGAAATCTCGAGAAGTTTTCTCAAGCTTTTTCTTGAGCTTAGTGGTTGATTTGACCGTTCTCGGTCGATTAAGTTCAAAACAGTTTTAAAATGTTTGTAAAATATTCATCGCACAATTTAGTCCTCGTCGTAAAGTGTGCATTTGGTCTGGATTCAATTTTTATGTAGAGAAAATATGCTTGCTTCAAAGGATTCCAAGTTGAAATTTATTTTGATGTGTAGAACAGGCGTAGGCACCCAAGAACTGCACTGAGTCGTAAATTTGACGGTGCACGTAATCAATGCGTTTGATTCTTTCCGATAAATTTGCACTCATGTTCGCTGTCTTTATTCTATTGTTTATGACTATGTATGTATATGTTTTTATACAGATTGAGCCTTTGGGTGATCGAGTCTTTGTTCACAATCACACTCATCGAGCACTTGGTGAACAGCCCACGGCATCGCCAACCAATAACATACTTCCGTAAAAATATCGTTCATTCGTTTCTTACATAAAAAGAAAATCAATTTTTTTTTTGATTCAAAGAGATTTGTTATAATGATTTTTTAAAAATGATCTTATAAAATCCGGCCTTGGCTTGATATGTACTATGGATTTCAAAAAGCCCCACAAAAAAGTCTGGCCCGATTAAGTCAGGTGATTAATACCAACAGTTTTCCATATCAGTCGACCTGGAAACAATATCCACAAAAATCGCTCGTTTAGTTATTACGATTGTTGGGTTATTTTGAACAATTTCGGAAAGTTCTTTTGTCGTGTACTGCTCCGTGATTAAAATTCAAACATGACAAACTAATTAAAAAGCAATTGCTTTCCTTTAAGCCTTTTGTCATTCTAAATTTCATTTAGATTGGACTAAAAATAGCCAAGTTAAACGTACATAGGTTGGCTATAACGAAAGAGTTGGCCGTTTATTATGCATCATTTCAAAAGAATCTACGATACATTCATTTCGTATTCAAAATAGATGTTTCACTTGGTACTTGGTATATCGAAGTCGGCGAGACGACTTACATACGTACTTAATTTACGTTTTTGGGGAAAATTAATGGTTACCCTTACCTATAACTACCCAATAAGAATGTGTACTAGGAGGTCTCAGTCTCTATATAGATAAAGTATGCTCAAATGAGAAAAAAAATCCATTGACCTTTATTATATATTTATGTATGGATATTTATTTGTCTTTGACTTAAGTTTATACATTCAAACGTTGGCGTAATGTTTCAAAATTCTTTATAATATTACCCAAATTTGGCAAATAAATGGGCAGTGAGATGGAAGGGTGAATGGTGGAATGCTGTGAGTGATGAGTTCAGTTAGAGATGCGAAGAGATTGGGAATGAGCTTGATATTGAAATGGCCATTTAGCCATGATTGAAACATGCAAATCGAGTTTTTTCTGCTGGTTTGGCGTTGCGTTGTTTCGTTAGTCAATTAACTGAGTGAGTGGAAGCGAAGAGTTCGGCTGTCTGAATTCAATATCCGGGCAATTAAACTAAAGCAAACGCTTGAGTCGGCACTAGAGCAACAATTACGACTGCAGACACGGGCACAGAGCAACTGGTACTGCCACTTGCTTCTGGCTACTTGCTACATGCCACATCGCAATGTTGCTGCTGCTTTCACTGCAACTGCTGCTGAGTCCAGTGGCCACACTCAGCAAATCCTAGAAAACCTAACTCAAAACGTGGGCGAACTTTCCCACGTCGACCCGAGAGCAGGCTTGGTTGGCCATTAGTCACGGTCCGCTCCGCTTCGCTCCATTCCGCTTGTCTGTTGCTTTTTGTTTTCATTTTTTACTTCTATCTCACTGGCAAACAACTCGAAATAAACAATTTTGCAAATATACAGCTGGTCAGCACAAATAATTGCACTGAAACATGGTATATAGACTTATAATGTATACCATAGCTAAGTTAAATCGTTTCGTTCTGAACAATTTTCAGTTTTCTTGATTTTGTCTTCATAAAATTATATGCCACACACCCAGGAGCGGATTGTTGTCGTGAGGAAAATCTGTAGGGGCGGAATTAACTGAGAATCGATCTTGACATAACCAATTCTATTCCACAAAATGCATAGTCGATTTCTGGGTTATCTTCGCTGGCTTTAGGTGTTAACTTCCGTTTGGGCCATTTGCAATAGAGTGGAAGGTGGCTGCACCTTTCACTTGAGCAACAGTTTCAGTCTGTGGCTCAGCCTTCGTATCCGCCTCAGTGCCGGAAACGGTTGTCTTGGGTTGGGCTCTAAGAAACAAGTGCTTAAAAATATGAATTCATGATGTTGTAGAATATATATAGAAAGCTGAGTTTAGTTGCGCAAATTCTCCAACTTTAACCGATATGCAAACTCGCTTTGGTTGACTTTCCAAATCTTTACTCCACCTTAAAACTTCCCTTGAGAAGTATGTGTGTATCTCTGTGTGTGAGTGTGTGTGTGATGTGGAAGCAAAGGCAAACCCATAAATATCAATGGTATCAATCTTTTTGTCTGCCCGAGCCCCACTTACATGTTGGCCTGAACTGTTGACAGCATAACCTGCTTTTATTATACCCTCGCGAAAAGGGGTATATTGATTTTTTTGAGAAGATTGTAGATTCTCTTGAATTGAACTATGAAATATATACGCTCTTCTTTCATACCACAAAATGTATTTTGTGTTGAATGTCAACTAATATTAATGCGTCTTCTGATTACTCCCCTGTGGGAAAAAATAAGGCTCACCCATTCGGCTCTAGTTTGTAGACTGCTTTGCAACTTCGATTCTGAATAGAAGGTTTCCCAAATTGACACATCCAAGTAGGGAAACTTTAACACTTAAACTTGCCAGGGTATACAAAGTTCGGCATGGCTGATGTTATGCAAGCCGTCCGTTTTTTCTTTCTGAGATGGGCAGCTCAAGGTCATTGCTAGTTTACTTCAAATGCAACCTAAAACTGGTTGCACTGTGGTCCCTCTCCCCATCCCGGCCTTTTGAATTTTCATCTGCCAAGCTTTAGCATTTAATTATGATCAAATACTGCATACACACACCCATGAATTATTGGATTTTATGTGTGGCAATAATGAAACATAATGCCTGGCGACGTTGCAACGCGTTGCAGCATGCCGAGCTGTCCTTTTGCAATTGTTTACTCTTCCATCGTCATCGTCATCAGCATCTTTATCATCATCATTATTATCGTTGGCATCATTCATGATGATCATGCGATGATGCAAAATGAAAGTGAATTGTTTCCAAATCGAAAATCCAAAACCGTAACCTGAAATGCATTTCTGCATTTTGTTGCGTCTAAAGTGGGGAAAAACTCACAAAGTGATAAATAAATAATAATAAGGGTTTAAAAGAAAACTTTGCTGTTGTGTGTGTGTGAGAGGGGGGAGGGGAAGAGTTGTCTGAATAATTTTTAGTTTACTTTCGTTACGCTTATACAATTTCTTGCGACGGTTGGACAACTTCAACTGAGACTGCGCAACCTTACCTCACGACTCCAATCCGATATCGACTTCGATTTCAATTCGCTTTTCGAAACCTGTCTCTGTTTCCAATTTCGACAGCAATTATCAATTTGTTTACTCTGGTTATTGTTGTTGTATGTTTAAATAGATTCAATTAAAAAATAGCCTTTAAACATTAGTTAACCCAGTACCGGACTTTGGCTAACAAATGACAAAAAACAAAACCACATGAGATAAAAGACATAAACATTTGTTGCACTGCCGCACAGTGGTTAAGAATCATCTCAATCTAAGGAATATTTTAGGGAGGCTTCCACTTTTTAGTTGGAGAAGGGTTTTCTTATCATTGCCCCAATTGATAAGTGAAGTTGCATTTTCCATTATTTACTTACTATACTAAATCGACTATGTTGGCCTGCACAAGAAAATAGCCAGTGCTTTTATCTAATCAGAAATTTAGTGGGTTAAGTACAAGGGCGTAGGCAAAATCCCATTTTAAAGGGGTTCATTCATCAGAACAGAACATCGTTAATTTCGTCCCGAGGAAATTCATATGCATTTCATGATTCCAATTTCTTTCATTAATGCCAAATATTTACATATATAGATACCTGACATTGATCTGATGATCGAAATCTTGGTTGAAACCTTGCTCGGAACTAGTAAGCTTTATTAATAATTTATGAAGTGATGTACGTTGCAAACGTAAGGTATGAAGTACATAAATGGTTCCCCGGCCATGGGGATGTACACCGTTTAGTCTCGGCTTAGTTTCTAATAGATTTGCAACCACTGTGCAGCCATAAACAACTCAAATCGACAACACAGTATGCATAAAATCTGCGACTGCTGAGTGTGGGAAAAAGCATTGGGCAAGTCTCGGATAGTCGGATAGTAATTCAGATACTTAGACGCAGTCGCAGTTTGAGCCCCTGGCCAGGTCTCTGTCCAGTATCTCGACCAACTAAACAAAACATTACTCATACGCTGAGTGACAAAAAGCAAATTATCTGCGTTCCTCTTCGCACCAACTCACTTACTTAATCGTCGTCTCTCTTTTTATATGAATACCACATTCCCCCTACAACCCCTTCGCCTCCTTATCTTTGTCTGTCTTTATAGGTATCTACATTTTATGATTCTTTAGGGTCCAAAACACTTTTTCAAAATCGAATTCATATGGGTTGGTCATTGTTCGGTTTGCGGATCTTTTTGTTTGTGCGTCTTTCGTTTGTTATTTTTGTTTTGTTTTGTTTTTTGGTTTTTTTAAGACTTTCATTCATAGAGACGACTTTCCAAAGTATCAAGAATATATGTACGTATATACACAGAATCATATACATATATACATATATTTATAAGTGTAGAGACAAAACCAGTTTTCTAGTCGATTTTGCACCTTAATTTTTTCTCAAGCTTTTTTTTTGTTTTTGGCTTGCAGAAATCTAACAGTTAGCCGCTAATGCGAGTCTCTTGCAAAAGCTGAAACGTAAATAAATTACATTGAATTGTCGTCCGATTGGCGGCATCGTTCAAAAGCAAAGTACGAGAAATTTTTAGGTTTCCAACTCGGTTTCTTGCATTCACGCCTGCAAATGTTGCAAGACGTTAATCGGGTCTATATGCCCATTCCCAATTTCCCACATTATAGGGCATCCAAACAATTGGGGAGCGACCGATTGTCTCTATTGTTGCATTCAAAACTTCATATTAAACAATTGACAATAGTTAGTAGCTTGCTGAAGCGGCACAACCCAATGTCGCTGGTGAGTTGGAAAAACTTGATTGACAGTTATCTAACCACTGGTTAAATGCCTCACACGCACACACAATGTAACTGTTAACTTTACCGTTTATAAATGACAGATAAAACATTACCCACACATAATCACACACAAACACACAATTACACTTTGCTGCAATTGATTAAAAAAGATTTATCCATAGCATTTCATGATTTTAATGAGTTCAATTAAATATTTTCTTGCTCGCTCTTACAAGCCAACGGCCAACTCCGCCCTTTTGGCAATGTAATAAGTTTGATTACGATAGTTTAGTGGCGAAAATAGTTTTTTTCACAATCTGGTAGCGGAATCAGCTTCTAGCTCCTATAGTCCCTGAAATCTAGGTTTCATAAGGACAGACAGGCGGACGTACGGAAGGACATGTCAAGTACGATTCGACTGTTGATGCTGATTAAGAATTTAAGGAAGAAAAAATACAAAAATACTTCTGATCTTTGTATAAAATGAAGTAAGTAAGTCGTCTCGCCGACTTAGGTATACCATACACCAGTAAAGCAAATATTTCAACTGTATTAAACAAATGCATTTTCACACGCTTCTTACAATCATATCTTAGTATCTCGCTCACTCAATCAGACGAGCACCCTAGCGCCCCCACCAGCCAACGGCCAACTCCGGCCTTATGGAAAAACGTTTATATGCATAAATCGACTGTTTTTTGTCCGATTTTGATCAAATTTGGTATTTTGCTAGATATTAGTATTAAATTTAAGTGTGCCAAATTTGGTTGCAAAAGGTAAAAAAATACGGGAGATAATCAAGTTTTTGAAATTACGGGGGCGGAAAAGGGCGTGGCAAAATTTTCATACATACAAAAAGTGTGCATTTACTAAGCGAATATACATACCAAATATGGTGGCTCTAGCTGGAATAGTTTTTGAGATAAACGCTTTTTTTAAATTGCGGGGGCGGAAAGGGGCGTGGCAAAAATTTGAAATAAACTTGATCACTCTACATACTACACGAGTCTACATACCAAATTTGGTGGCTCTAGCTCTTACAGTCTCCGAGATCTAGGTGTTCATACGGACAGACGGACAGACGGACGGACGGACAGACGGACAGACGGACGGACAGACGGACATGGCTAGATCGACTCGGTTGTTGATCCTGATCAAGAATATATATACTTTGTGGGGTCGGAGATGCTTCCTTCTGCCTGTTACATACATTTTGGCGACTTTAATATACCATTTCACCCTATGGGTGTATGGTATAAAGAGAGAATCTTGGGAACTTACAAGGACGATTTCGTCTTGCATTTAATAGCTATTGTATCAGATCGCAAACTTAACGATAACGATTTACAAGGGAGACCAGACTGAAATGTTTAGTTGATTCTTAATATGTCAAATGAAGTCATAAAATTATTATGGTATGGCAAACCATAGGACGAAGGTATTAGAAAGATCAATTCGTTTGAAGAATAGCTATTGGAGAATATCGCATTATGAATATTTGAATAATGAACTTAGACGGTATCAATTCGTAGTACTAGATGTGTTGCGGTTATGCTTTAGTTTATTGTGTTGGCTTCCCCAGAATTGTTAACTGATATAGTTAACATTAACTTATTGCACACAATTTTAAAGTTATTAGTTTTAAATGCTAAAAGTTGCGGTAGAGACAAACGATAAAACTAGCAGACATAACGAAGGTCTTGACCAATCTGAACAACAATCAACAACGTTTTGTGGGTGGTGCAGAAAGCATTATTTGTAAAAGGTATTCCTAAATATTCAACTAATTTCTATTGTTTATTCGGCAAATTGCTCTAATTTAAATAAACCACCGATTAAAAACCACATTGCTCTGCTAATTTTGACAACGCCAATTTTGGGTATGTTCGAAAAAGCCGCTACAGCTTTTTATTGGTAAATGACATCTGAATGTGCCACAGATCAAAAGTTACACAAAGCATTAACCTTTGATTTGAGTGCTCATATGAAACGATATGTGTTCCAAATTCCCTATTATGTTCACTGTATGTATTAGAATTTAAATATCTCATAACTTTTGGTTCCACTTGGCCATTATTTCTTCCTTCACAACACACACGGAATAATTCGGGTGTTACAGTACTTTTCAGCACTTTGTCTATCATGTAAATACCTCTTTTGAGTCTGCTATCATAATTGACCATGCCACGATTAGTGTAAAGTGCAAATAAAGTATGTTCTAAAATCGAAATTTGCAGACGACCAAAAGGTTCGGGCTCCACTTGACTTGGTAACCTTAACCTTAATCGAATTATTATGGTAAAGAGGAAAACCAGTTCGCAAAGGTTCTGGCAGCAGTTGCAGCAGCATCAACTGTCTGGTCCCAATAAAATAAGAAACCAAACGCAAAAAACAACTGGAAAAACCGAGAAAGAGACAAGTTCAGATGGACAAGAAAAATCGAAATATGGGTCGTGCGACAAGAAATTAGAAAGTGCGAGACCGCCGATGCTTTCTGCACAGTTAGTTTCCAGTTGGGTTTGGCTTAGAAGATCGAACTGAGTCTGAAGCCAATGCTCAACCAGATCGATCAGGGGAGGTAAGGTGAGGTAAGGTGGGGTGCGGTATAGAGTCTCTACCTCATGCAGAAAGACCACCAAAAAAGCCTGTAAGCCTACAAACCCAGTGCAAAAACCAAAAAGATGAACGAAAGAATGCTGTAAATCTTGTGTAGAGAAATGCAGGAAATGTCCATATACATACATAGATGTAATGAAGTAAGGTTTTTGTATACCTCAAACAAAGGCTTAATATTTTTTTTTATTTCTTGATCAGCTCTCAACTAGTTTTTTTTTTATATAAGTAGAGGGAAAAAATTGAAAAGGAAATAGCATTTGGTCATGATCATTTGTTTATCATTAGTCTTTTTGGCTTTTGATAAATGAAATACCATAAATTTGGCTACAACATTTGGCTAATTTTGAATACGTTTTGAGAAACTTAGTCAAGGTCACTGTGATTATCAGTTAGTTAGATCCATAGTTAAGATATCTCAAATAAATTCATGTGAGAGCATTGAAAGTAAAAGCCATCCTATTGATATTTTCAGATACCTCGTAACAGTATCAGTATGTCAGCAGCAGCAGCCAGTCCAATGACAATGCCTGCCCATGCCGAGTCCCCATCTTCAGCTACAATTGCAGCTCTAGCACCACCATCATGTGCTGCCACACCACCCGCAGGGTCCACATTGAGTTTACCCTTAGGCAAACGGGGCCACAAACGCAGTGTCTCGCTGGAGAATAATGCTCCATTGGCATTGAGAAGCACCCCGAATTTGGGTCAGTCCGCACTGGGATCGCCTCTGCTGCAGTTTCCCCATGCGGCTGGTCAGCACTTTATTCCTCACACAGGTACTCTGAAGTCACGTCAAGAGCAACGGCGCCTTAGCCAGAAATTTGGCAGTCATAGCAATCTGGATGATGATGGGGTTGCTGTTGGAATCGGTGGAGGCGGAGGAGTGGGTCTTGGAGCTACCAGCTCCCAGCTACGTAGCAAATTTCAAAATATAAGACAAATGTTCGAGTTGAGTCGAAGTTGTGTGGGCGAAGAGGCGCTTCAATCTTTGCCAGCTACTCTCGGTCTTAATCAGCGACGGACCACTCCTATAGCAGTTGGATCTACGGGTGGATCTGCTATAGCTGCTGTTGGCGGTAGTCGTTTGGCTATTAATGAGCCAACACTATTGGGCGAGCCATTAGAACAGGTGAGGTCTTTTTGGCTGGGTCTCATCAACTATGACGATGACGATAATTTCTTCCTCACTTCTCTCAGAATCAAAGCAATGGGAACTTTCTGCGACCTATTGTTTTCAAACCTATACCATTTGAGCCGGACTATCGTATACAGCAACAGCAACAGCAACAACTACAATCTCAACAACATCAGCAACAGCAACAACAACTACAACAGCAGCAACAGATGTACCACCAACCGGCAATAGTGAATGGACAAGCGGAACGCTATGGATATGGATCGACACCCTCATTGGTGCCTTTACCCCCAGCAGCTACTCAGAAATTTGGCAGTAAGTACATATATCGGCGAACTTTTTGAAATCCATTGAACTTTCAATATGCTTTTAGGCACAACGGACTTGCGACATTTGGCGGCCCGAAGACGAAATCATAGGGTGACGCAGCGTTCCGGCCAAGAAGAAACTCCCAATCTTGACTGCATGGGTGTACGCCATGATGTTAATAGGTTAACTAATATCATTCAGACTCAAAGGTCCAACCTTTACATGGTCTCCTGTTTTTCTAGTAAATCCAATAACGCCGTCAATGGCAGCGATCTAACCCCATCACCCTCTGACTCTGGCATATCGGAGCTGGAGGCTGCTCTGAAGGATCGTGACTCTGAGCTGTCGTATCTGCGTCAGGCAATGGAACATAATGAGAAAGTAATTTTCAAAGTTCAAAAGGTTACATTTAGAAATTTAGCGAACTGCCCATCGAACTAAACTCTATTCTTCCTTTTTTCTATTTACATTCCTGCCAGGACAAAGAGGCCTACTGGGAGAACGAGACCCAACGGCTGCGACTCTTTTACGAGGGCCAGCAACGCGAGTACCAATTGAAGTTTAAGAAAATGGAACAGCTATTGGCTCTTCAGCAGTTCCAATTAAAGCAGCATAAGCTGCGGCAATCGGAGCAGGTACAGAAGCTGCAGCAGCAGTTGGAACACGCTCGCAGCAGTAACCAGAGTCTACAAAACTCGGCGTTAACTATGAATCAACAACTGGAGGAGGCCCATCAAACTGTCGCCAGCTTGCGTGTACAATTGGAGGATAGCGAATGGAAGGTATGCGAACGAAATGGCGAGATAGCTTTACTCAAAACACAGCTTAAGGAGGCCCATGTAAGTAAAAACGTCTGGGATACCAATCTGGATTATCATATTTAATTCGTTGAAAAATTATTCTTGCATCTTCAGATTGATATCCATCTCAAAGATCATGCTATTGTCAGTCTAAAGCACAGCAACAATAACAACAATATTGATAATAATAGCAACAGCAATTGTGAAACAAGTCTATGCCAAAGTCAACCAAAGGAGGAACCGCATCAGCAGCAGCAACTGAATAAGATAATTGGACTTAAGAATCAGGTCATAAGTGCCCTGACCAATGAGCTAGCAAAATTGCGTAAAGAACTATCTGATTTGGCCATAGCACATGAATACGGGGAAGAGCCATGCGGTCGTTATACGCGACTGAAACAACAACTGGATAATCTAAATGATATATGCCAGAAGACTCGAAAATACTCAACAGTACCAAACATCGGGGAGGGGAACGACGAGCATGAGAATGAGCGGGAGAAAGCCACCACACCCCAGCAATACCAACAACAAACGCTAGATACTCTTATCGAGGAGTCCACTTCATACGCCGAGGATATTGCAAAGTTACGTCAGAAGCTGGATGATTTTCGTATCAATCTAGAGCTGGAGAAGCGTCAATGGTGTGCCGAGAAGGACAAGGTCTTGGGCTATCAGAAGCAATTGCAAGCGCACTACATAAACATGTACCAAAAGCTCAGATGTCTGGACAACGCTGGCATGGATATAGCACCGTGTACAGTTGCCGTCAAGTCGACTAATGTGAACTGAAGGGCAAGCGCTAACTTTTCTGGTGCTAAAAAATAGTTGCTTCAACTTGCGTCATCCATGACACTTCCAGGGCCTAACCAGCTGCTTTGGCAATAAAGAACACACATAATGCAATTTTATATACTATACACATATACATATATTTTTAAATATTAGATATTTTTTGTTTTTACTATTTTACACTTGTATGCATAATTGTAATTTATTAATTGTAATTTAAACAAAGAAAAAAAAAAAGAAGAAAAACGAAGAACATTTTGTGATTCTGCATGAGTATGTTAAATATATATTAAATCGTTTATCGCGTCATTATATGCATATATGCAACATGTAAAAATACAATTTTCGATCAAAAATGCTAACATAAATTAAAAAAAAAATAAAAAAAAATAAGGATCAACATACATATAAGCATTAATTTTATTGCAGAGCTTTCTCCAATAATAATTACACTAGGTCAGGGGGCTCATAAAACACGAGTCTTGATTCTTCAATATTTTATAGATAGATATTCATTTCTATAGATGGAGTTTTGGTTTTTTCTGAATGCTTTAACTAATCGAGAAATTTTTCGAAAAAGAACAGTGACACATACAAACATTCGGCAGATACAGTCACACGTATGTATGTATGTAGATCTATGTATTAATATATATATATTTTTTTATTTTGAAAATGGTGTGTACAATATCTTATATGTGATTCTAAGTACTACGAGCACTCCTCCACATATGTGGCCGGAAAGATGCCAATGTGATTCCTTAGTGCTCCCAGCCACCAGCCATCGTCCTGCTTGGCATGAATTTCTATGATATCGCCAGGACTCAGTTCTAGCTCATCGTAAAGTTTTGGTGTATAGCTATAGAGGGCCTTACATTTGCCCAGCACTTGATTGTCCTTGCCGTTCTTTTGCAACTCTTGAGCATTCTGATAGAAGTGCTGCGTCGGCGAATTTGGCGTTTGGCCCGGTAACTTTTTAACTGGTTCAGTGTCAGCATCGTCATCGTCTTCGTCCTGCGAACTGAACTCATCAAAATCGGAGTCCTGCTGATTGGAACCACCATCGGCTTGGCCGCGGTCATGTTCCGATACTGTTGCAGTTGTTGCTCCTGGTATCGTTTTCGATTTGGCTGCAGCCAGTGAAGGATTTGTCGTTGAGATTATCTTTGGTTGACTGGTGAATGTCTCGATGTTGCTTTTGCTGCGATTAAAGTGCTTTAGTAGTGGTGACATCAAACTAATGTCCGCACAGGAGCTGTTCGTTGTCTGCAATTGCACTTGCGAGCAATTCTCATCGACAATATCATCGTCATCGGCAGTGTTTGTGGCATCACTTAAATCCTGTGGATTGGTCGGCCTATGGTTATCATTGTTCTTCAGCCACGTGGGTACTTTGAGAATACTTTGCTGCAGACCAGTGCGATCGCGAGTGATCTTAAGAGAAATTAGGAATCAATGAGTTAGCTTACAGACGAAAACACAGGGCATTTCGCTTCGAAACTTACCTGTATATGCTGAGCTAGAGGATGTGTGGTACGGGGTTTATGATCTAGCTCCAGCAAGGCCGAGTGCAGCTTAAGGCGAGCTCCTTCCAAATACGTAAGCATAGATCGTATCTGAAAATCAAAATCGATTAAAACCAACCTCCAAAGTTGGCTAACTTTAACTCACATGGTACAGCTTATCGGTAATGTTTTGATGTTCCTGGTTATTCAGTGACTGAGATAAGCCCCTTAGGCCGTCACGCGAGCGTCGCTCCCTCTCCAGATCCGTTTTCACCAACTGCAGTAGCTTAATCAGGGCATGTTTACGTCTCTCACGGTTCATGGCCAATGTGGTGTGCTCACAGTAGAAGTCGGGGAGCAATTGCTCGCTAGGACCTTCCGAATTGCGGCGTATATTGCGCACCACTTGCATATCCTTTGTCACATTGCAGGCATCCAGCTGTGGCTGTAGACGACTGCTCAGTGTGCCCAAAATTGGATTCATATCAGAGATGAGCCGGGCGTACTGCTGTGCAAAGTTGTGCATATTGCCGAGACGTTGTTGTTCGTTGGTCTGGAGTTGCGAGCTCCCGCGGAGAACGGCCATTTCCCAATCGACTCGAGCACGTTCCGCACGCACACAAAGCGTGTAATACTCAACATCCGCCCGCTTTACGGCCTCCTCGGCTTTCTTACGTTTATTATCCAATTTAACGCAGTCCTTTTCCGCCGATTTCAGTTCCTTTTCAGCAGCCTGTTTGTTCGGACCTTGATGGAGCAGAGCAATGGATGGAGATTTCTGTATGCGTACATCCAGCATGGCATCTTGAAGTTTCTCATTCTCCCGAGCGGCCGTATGGGATGCCTTTTTAGCCTTCGCTTCACTTACACGCCATTCTGAGAGAACTCGGGCCGCTTTATCTACATTGCTTTCAACCTGTAAAAGATATGTTATTAGTTCCATATCATAACACAAATTTATGGAGAGTTTTTACCGCCTTGCGCGCCTTATGATGATTTTCCACCACACATTTGAGTGGTTTGACTATTTCATCCGTTAGTGAGGCTGCCAATTGGCGATGCATATCGCTACGACTTTCCATTTCTGTAGCCACACCACGCCAAGCATCGGCCACACTGCCAGGTATCTCCCTTCCAGCTTTATTCAGTTTATTGGCCAATTTTGAGAGGGACTTTGAATATATTAACTCGGAATCGGCCCTGTTTGAAGTACAAAAATTATGCAGTATATAATAACTGAAGTAAGTCGTTTCGATGATTTTCTTATACCATCCACCAAGTGAAACAACGGCTTAAAATTTATGGGACCAAATATATACATAAATATGTGTGGAATACTTACCGCTCTTGCAGGACAAAGATTAACTCTTTGCTAAAATCTCCGCCTTGTTTAACATATCGTCTCAGTTCCTCAAAGCCGTTTTGTCCCTGTGAAGTAAAATTAATAGTATGATAGGTATGACCGTTTTCTATTCATTTAAAGAAATTTCAACTCCAGCCTATGCCCTTAAAATAAATGTCGTTAACAGTTTGAATCATTATACCTCATCCTTGAACCTTTTGGCATGTGGAGAGACGTCCTCCTCACTGGCTCTCTGTGATAAAGAAGACTCAAGTTCCGTTCGTTCAGTCATGTCTTCACAACTTTCGCTCATGTTACGACGATTTCGACTGCGACTCCGACTTCGTTCCGGTGACATGCTTTCTTGGCGGCTTCTACACTCCGATACTGATTGATTAAGATTGCTGCGCGACTGCGCTAAGCGTTTCAGCGGTGTCTGGTGTCGCACCACTTCCTTTAATCGCGTACTCTCCTCGCCTAGCCAGTTTTTCATGCCGTGCCAACCTTTGCGTAACTTTTCCTTATTATGACTGAAGTTGATCAAGGCTTGATTCTTATTCTTGAGTAGCGTAATTCGACGTTCGCTCGGACGTAGCTGGTCGCGATGAGTACAGTACTCCAGATCGATTTCGCGACTGAAATCTTCAGTTTCATTAATCTGTCTGGTGATCTCTTGGAGTTCATCAATTGAAACGAATAGATTTTGGGCATTAAGACTCTGATAACTCACAGATTTGAGATCATAATCAAATTCTTCCTCCTCTTTATCGTCATGACTCAAACTGCATTGCGAGCCCATTAGACTTTGCTTGGAACTCTGGTTGGAACCGTGGGCGGGATTTGTGAGGTAGAGGGCGTCAATACTTTTGAAATGGGCTTGCTGGGCAAGGAAACCTCCGCCTTGTACGACAGGTGTGCAACTACCACTGCTGGCCGGTGGAGTGGGGGGCGAAACGGGTGATATTGCGCCGGACGGTAGCGGTGGAAGTGGTGGCTCGTTTTCCGAATCGAGAACATTCTCCTTATTCTCACTAGCTGCCAAGCTGAGCTCACTGTTGCCATATAGCTCCGGTAATTCGGGTAGATTTAGTATGCCCCATTGAGCTGGTGCCGTGGCATTCATATCCAAGCTCATGGAAGAAGATTTCTGTAGATACACCTTTAGCTCAGAACGATGAAGATTTTGAACCGATAGCGATTGCTGCTGTTGACGCCTGATATGTGGCTGTCGCTTGGGTGGTTCGATTGGCACTGTTACCAGCATATCTTCTGCGTTGTCCTTGAGTTCACATTCCTGATGTTTGGGTGTCTCGAATGCTTCAGTTTCATCGTCCACATCTCTGTCGAATTTCTGGGGTGTACTGCGAGCATCAACAAACTCCTCTTCATCCGAACTCCTAGGCGTCAGGGTACGCGCTAAGGTCGATGTCTGAGCTATGCCCCCGCCAATTTGTTTTAGTCTCGCTTCCGTGACATCGAAACGATCTGTATTTATGGTGGTAGTCGATATCAATATGGGGGCACCAATCTCCAGACGATGATCTTCTGAACTGCTACCAGTCATGTTATAGCTGCCTGAGGCCAGTTTTGTGGGCGAACCGGAGCCAGCACTAGTTTTTCCCGTATCATCACTTCCGACTCCGCCTGGCAAGGTCATGCTCCCCAAATGGCGCCGGCTTAGCTTATTACCCAGCACGGAGTATCGCTTAATGCGATTCAGGAATGATCCTTTGTGATTGTTCTTATTGTTGGGGCTATCATTGCTCTCCGTTGGAGCCTGAGGAATATCGGCTAAAGCCATTTTGTCCTTGCCGCCTAATTTGAATTTGTGCACTCGCAAATGATTCATGGTGCTGAATGAAATTGCGTCAGATTTATTAAATGTAAAACGATTCTTTGCTTGCTTTTCAAATAGTCACACTGCACATACATGTACATATGTACTTACATACATATGGAAAAAATGTCAACAAAAATTAAAAAACAAAAAACTAAAATCACTTGTTTGTATAAATCGAGAACGAGGGTTGTTTCAATACAAAATTCCCTAGGGACTTACACGTTTTTCGGGGGTTTTCTTGGAAAAAGGGTTCCTTAACGATTGGTACTGCAGGGTAAATATGTACATATGTATGTATATATGTAAAGACTTCGAATAAAATATCAACATACATATGTTATATATCAAAAATTCATATTTCCTATGATCAATTTGTTTTGCCTAGAGAACTTGTCCTCAATTTAACCCTTATCCACGTAATTAAATAAATATATACATACATAATTGTACATAAATATCTTAAACAGGCCCTCGGATACCCTGTAAAAATGAAAATAGGATAAAGATATATGAAACCAAGAAGGTCTTTTAACTTCGAGAGTGCTGAATGATGATTGTATAGCCTTGCAAGTTTATGTGCTATCTATCTAGGTATCAAAAGCAACCCCAATAGGTCAAGTCGATGTTCACCTACATATGTACAGTCTGTCAAGAAACTCTTTACACTCTGAAAAAAAAACGAATTTTTTAACTTTAGATACGAAAAAAACAGCTTTTTATTTAAATTAACGATTTATTTTCAATTGTAATCAGTAGATTATTCAATTTTATGTTAAATTTAAGAAGAAAAAAAACAAAATCATTAACGCAAACAAAAGAAAAACAACAAAAAGGAACTTTACTCAATCTTGACACTGTCAAGAAACTCTTTACACATTTCGTTTTGTTCATCTGTTTTGCTCTTATTCGTAGAATTAACGGTGATTTACCGTTAACTATGCTTTTAGAACTTTATCACGCGGTTCTTCTTTTGCATTCCCTTTGATTTGATTGTGAAAATTCGTTGAGTAAGCATCTAATTACCGTAATAATCAGATTTTTAAAATGCCCGGCAAAAGATTGACCTTTGAAGTAGTTCAATTGATTTTATATAATCGTCAATTGGGTAAATCTGTTTCAGAACTCGTAGAAATGTTTTCCGTATCAAAAAAAACAATTTATAACGTTATAAATCGCGCGGAAAAGGAGGGTCGCCTTGAAGTAAAGGATGGAGGTGGCCGTAAAAGAAAGATATATAAACGTACTTATGCCGTAGGATGGCTTGGCGCACAGTCTCGTGTGATACGACTAAGTCACACTCTTCCTTAAGATCCTTAGCAAGGGTTCTCACCGAAATTTGCGGATTTTGGTCAATTTTTCGCATGATTAGGCGGTCGGCACGTTTATATATCTTTCTTTTACGGCCACCTCCATCCTTTACTTCAAGGCGACCCTCCTTTTCCGCGCGATTTATAACGTTATAAATTGTTTTTTTTGATACGGAAAACATTTCTACGAGTTCTGAAACAGATTTACCCAATTGACGATTATATAAAATCAATTGAACTACTTCAAAGGTCAATCTTTTGCCGGGCATTTTAAAAATCTGATTATTACGGTAATTAGATGCTTACTCAACGAATTTTCACAATCAAATCAAAGGGAATGCAAAAGAAGAACCGCGTGATAAAGTTCTAAAAGCATAGTTAACGGTAAATCACCGTTAATTCTACGAATAAGAGCAAAACAGATGAACAAAACGAAATGTGTAAAGAGTTTCTTGACAGTGTCAAGATTGAGTAAAGTTCCTTTTTGTTGTTTTTCTTTTGTTTGCGTTAATGATTTTGTTTTTTTTCTTCTTAAATTTAACATAAAATTGAATAATCTACTGATTACAATTGAAAATAAATCGTTAATTTAAATAAAAAGCTGTTTTTTTCGTATCTAAAGTTAAAAAATTCGTTTTTTTTTCAGAGTGTAAAGAGTTTCTTGACAGACTGTATGTACATACATACATACATACATTAGCAGAAAGAGACTTTAAATATAAACACACAAATATGCCAAGCAAAAGACGAAGAAGTATAAACAAAAAGTACAAGAACAAGAGGAATTGAATAAAAAGGGGGGATTTGTGTGAGGTTTTGAGATTCATGAGAAGGAAAGGCTCGTACTATCGTTAAAAGCAAAACCAGGTCGTGGCCTCTTACATTGTCATGCACAGTGTCTGCGTGACCCTTCTCTCTCTCACACACAATAAAATTGAACTGAACCCCTTGAAACCTTAGACCTTTTTATACCCTTGCGGAGAGCATTATAAAATTGGCCAAGTGTTTGTAGCCCAGAGAAAGAGGCGATTCCAAAGCCTTATGAGAAGCTGAGTCAATATGACAATGAACGTCGATCCGTCCGATAAATGTGTTTAATGTATAACATCGTATTCCCAAATATCAATTAGATGTGATAAACAGAACACAAGTTGTACTTTAACTATGGCTTACTTGGGCCTTTTGCTCCAAATGAGCAGAGCAATGCGAGAAAACTTAACACATAAACCCACAGTATATGCGTATGCGTGCCGATAACTGCAGTGATTTTGCAAAGGGCAAGGAGCAAATGCGAAAAAAGAGAAATCACGGGCCTAGCAAATCACAAAGGCACAGAGAGAGAGAGAGAGAGACAGACAGAGAGAGAGAGAGAGACAGACAGACAGAGAGAGAGAGAGAGAGAGAGAGAGACTTACATACATATGCACATATGAATTAGGACACAGAAAAAGAGTGACTACAAGGGTATACAAACTTCGGCATGACCCAAGTTAGCCCGGCTCTCTGGTTTATTCTTATTCTTTTTCCAACTATCTGCTTTGCTCCAATTCTCTTCGATGCACCAGGTAAAGATTACAAAATGGTTCGGACGCTAAGAAGGGCAGACGCAGTGGAATCAAGAAGAAATCGACGCGTTGGCCGCCGCCTGTAGCGCCCTCAACATCGATTTGTGGCCTCTCACATATACATACACACATACTTAAAGTGTTCACATATGCGTACCATATCTGTATGTATATATGTATGCATGTATGTACGCACAAATGTCTATTGCTAGAGCCTCTGTTGCTGCTTCTGCTTCTGGTTCTGCCTGCATGCGGCTAATACTGTTCATAATTTTACTGCCTGCGCTTCTGCTTCTCTGTCTCCTTCTCTTTCTCTGTGGGTTTGATGGTTTGGTTCTAAATGTTACATATGTATGTATGTATGTATGCATGTACATACATATATAAATCATTTATTTTGAGGGAGAGTCTAGCCAACAAACAGGTAACGCTGATTCAATACAATAAGTAAAATCAGTTCCCAAAGACGATTAACATTTTAGGAGACTTCTCTGGCTCGACAATTTCTAGACTAATTAATGTACATTTGTATGTGTGTGAGTAAATGAAAGTTTTTAACTATTTTGTAACGATATTAGTGAAAAAAGAAAAAAGTTTTTCATCAGTATCTTATAAATAAATGCCCAGTTAAGGCTATGTTTTGTTTGAAGAGGTTCCAAACACTTCGAACTAACGAATAGACGGACGGACAAACAGACAGACAGACATGTCTGAATCAACTCTGCTATTGATGCTGATCAATAATATGATCAGTATGTCTATACTCTATGGGAAAAGCTTCACTCTGCCTGCTACATACATTTTGACGACCATTTTTGCCATTTCACCCTATAAGTACACAATGTAATTAAGAGAGAGCGCCTGGTTGTGGGCTGGGTTTCGGTTCGGCCCTATTAATAATAGACGGCTAGGCGAAATATGTCATTGACAGTTAGACTCATTGCAACATTTTTGCAATATTCATAATATTAAAACCGCACCGGTAACAATACGTCAAGGCACAAGCCACCATACATTCAAAAATATTAAAATGTTACAAAATTTGTGAATTGTTATAATTGCTTCATTTCAATTTTCGTTGGTCTCCCTCGATATTTAGTTGAAGGTTTGCAGTTTGCAATAAACAAAAATAAAAGTTTCATTAAAGTTTACGTGTTAAAACCAAATCTCCGAGTGGGCTAAGACCAGGTCCCTACGGAGGGCAGAATATAAGATACGACATTACGGTACGTCAGGTTTTTTTTCTTGCCAAATTCCATTGTGAATCACAAAATATAGAGAAAAATAAACATTACATAAACACAATGCGCTAGATTTTTAAAGAAATTGTTGTAAATAAAAACAAAATAAATTATCATTCATCTCGATGGCTGGTATAGGTATACATATGAATGTACACAGACGCATATTAGCGAAAATAGTAGCTGGAAACCTTTGGCTGAGTTTTGGCTCCATAATCTAAAAGCGTGTCCAATCGAATTGTATGGCCCACTTGGGTCCAATCTTACATATTTTGGACCTAGAGACCAAGGTACATTATTCCAATGATCCCAGGCTAGCGCAGCATTAGCAAAGTGTGTTTTGATCTTTGGACCTGAAGTTCGTTTCATTATACCATGCACCCATAAGGTGAAATGGTATATTAAAGTCGCCATAATGTATGTAACAGGCTATGGGGTCTGCTTGTATCAGCATCAACAGCCGAGTCGATCTAGCGTTGTCCGTCTGTCCGTCCGTCTGAACACTAAGATTTCGGAGACTATAAAAGCTAGAGCCACCAAAATTAGTACATACCACGCCCACTTCCGCCTCCGCAATTTAAACAAAAAATTTGTTCTCAAATTCTAGCTAGAGACATCATATTTGTTTTACTGGTATATCTAAGTCGGCATGACGACTTACTTACTTCATTCTTGTTTGCTGTTAAAATAAATAAACAAACCTAATTAAAATGCATGTTTATTAAGATGTTTTCGTTCCATTCAATTTACAATGATAAAAAGAAAAAAAAAACGATCAATTAAAGTAGAATATGACCAAATTCGTATTCAATATTCTGTTCAAAAAGTGTGTGAAAGTTTTTGCCCATTTGAGCTGCAACTGCTTTCGTGCGATGGGAATATTAAGTAGGGCCTTATCTCCGCCGACTTAGAAAGCAATTATGAATGTGAGGGAGTGAGAGCGAGAGATCCGATCTGCTTGAATCGGAGCACATACATATGTATGCGAGAAGTGCGAGAACAAGTGGGAGGATAGAAGATGCCAGACCTACTGGTGGGGGTCTCATTAAGCTGAAGTTTGAGATAACTGTGGTTTGTGATGTAAGCTTCGCTCGGGCGTTCTTTCGCCAACTCGCCTGATAACTAAATTTACCTTTGCTGAACATTTGTTCTCGTTCTTTTCCGCTTCTCGTTCTATCTGTAATCCCCCGACATGCGAAACCGTAGTAAGTTAAACAATTTAATTACATTTTGCTGTTTGTTTGTTATTTCTAAGCTAATAGCATTTACCAAGAAACTTGAGGCACAAGTAAATGAAATAAATAAAAGTCGTTCGAATGGAATTGGACGATATGTCACGTTCCTTAAAGGGAAAACTTTTACAGTGGGAGGGTGAGAAGAAGTTGTCAGTAGGAAATTGAAGTGACTATGAAGTGGGGCATGTGACAAGTCAAAAGACAATCCACCTAATGAGTGGGCTTAGTCAAAAGCCCAGCAGATGAAGAAGAGGCGCTTTCTTCTTCATCCTCTTTCTCTTCTTTATGCATCGCATGCCACAAAAACGAAGGTGCAAGAAGGTAAAGACGTCGATGAAGAAGGAGAAAAAATAGCAGCAGGAGCAGCATCACTGCAAGCATAACCTGCAATTATGTATCCCAGGTTTGGAAGTCAAATATCATAAATTATTTCCCAGACAGATGAAAACAATCTTCTGGTTAAAGAAGCAACAGAATTCAAGGTGCTGGCCCTTAGGAGCCCTCAGGTCTATAAATAGCGAGAAATGGTTAAGAGACGAATCAAATCAACTTCCATCTTGCAATTGCAATCCACAATTGCGCATCCTATAGACAGCGAGCGGCATCCTTTATGGGCTCTGGCTTACCTTTATGGCAATTTATGATTAATAAATACATGAGAGCTATAATTTGAGGCTAAACTGAAAAAATGAAAAAAACACACAGATAGATAGAGCGAATCAGAGAGCCAAACGGTTTTCTCTGGCTTTAGAAATTAGTGGCCATCTTTTTTAGTTTTATGTAAGTATTTCAAGGGTTGTAGGTCTATTTCACATCTGAACTTTGTCTCATGACACCGTTTGGTAGGGAATAGAATTTCAGATCAATTATCATATTATTTTTTATCCCCTTCTGCGTTCAAATCGGATGACTATATTACACACCTCTAAATTGTGTCAGAGCTTTTTTCGAAATTGTGAAAAGCCTTTAAGATTCACCATAATTTTGATCATGTAGTCCCCAGCTTCAACGATTTCAATAGATTTATTTTCTTATTTGATTACACATTTGCGATGTCCAAAGTTAAGTTATTTATTGAACAAAAGTCGTACGAGGAGCCTCTTTAAAAGTTGTTGGGTTAGAGGGAGTTATAACTCTACGATGTCATAGTATGAAATGACTCCCTAAGGATTTACAGAGGCAATACGGCTGTTTAGCCAATTCACAAAATGTTCTTTCTTTTGGCCAATCCCAATAGTAGACTACGGTAATGTTTTTCCACTCTGCATTAAATGTATCTACATTATCTACCTACGCAATTTTTATACCATACACCCATAGGGTGAAATGGTATATTAAAGTCGCCAAAATGTATGTAACAGGCAGAAGGAAGCATCTCCGACCCCACAAAGTATTTATATTCTCGATCAGGATCAACAACCGAGTCGATCTAGCCATGTCCGTCTGTCCGTCCGTCTGTCCGTATGAACACCTAGATCTCGGAGACTGTAAGAGCTAGAGCCACCAAATTTGGTATGTAGACTCGTGTAGTATGTAGAGTGATCAAGTTTCTTTCAAATTTTTGCCACGCCCCTTTCCGCCCCGCAATTAAAAAAAGTGTTTATCTCAAAAACTATTCCAGCTAGAGACACCATATTTGGTATGTAAATTTGGCACACTTAAATTTAACTTACTTACTTCATTTTTAAATAAAAATCAATTATAAATCATTCTAGGGAACAGAATATAATAGGGCAATTTTCTTCTTCATCGACTACAAACTGAAAGCTTCGACAAATGTTTCAATATATGTATGTATGTAGATATTTTCCGAAGTATTTAAGAAATCAAAACCAATTGAAAAAATCCAACATATGTACATATACAAATGTTTATCAATTTAACATTTTTAAAACAAAACAGCAAATCAAAGTGATTAAAACAGGTATTTTGCTACGGCCGAATCCAGGGAGAAGTCTAGTTGGTCTGGCCTACCCCCACATAACGGTCTAAATAAGTGTTACGATGCCAACTGTATACTGCATGTTGAAACAGCTTTAACCCAGCTAGAATAACCTAAGATTTCATTAGTCGCAACTTTTCCGACTAATAATACATACCAAGGAAACGGCGATTTATACAACTATCACTTGTCAATACAATGTTTATCTAGTTCATCTTTTAACTATTTGTGGCACAAATTTTGTTTACTCTACAACCCTGGAATGGTTTATGATTCGCATTTATCTTGGATAATAAACAAAACAAGTTGCCAAGAAAACAATAACAAAAATAAACTAAATTGAGATGAGGCGAGAGATAGATAGAGACGCTGAGAGAGAGGAAGTGAATATAACAGTGTGAAAAAGAGAAGAGGTTATGTGTATATGTACATAGGTATACAAAACTTTTCTTCCTTAACAGTTTTGGCGGCAGGCAATATCATATTATCTATGTAGAGCAAGAGAGATAGAAGAACTGTGCGAAAGCAATGGGCTTATTCGAGCGTTTAAACCGTACGTAATAGTACCAAGACACCTCATAGGCAACATTCTACGGCCTGTGTCACTCTCCTTTCTGTTTCAGTTAAGTAAATATTTTCACAACTTATCAAATGCGCAAGGTCTGCGTGCTGAATGCAAAAGAAAATATTTATATGCAGTAAAACCTCGATATAACGAACATTGCGAACAACGAAAAACACAATTGGTACCCATAGCGAAGAAATAAATTGTGAGTCCAATAGGATTCGTTATGTCAAGGTTTCACTGTATATACAGTGAATTTTCGCCAAACTTGAAGCATCGTCTTTGAGGTACCCTATTTTCATATTAAGCTTCATAAGTTTTAAATTTAAATAACATTTTTAGATTCCTTTTAAGTTGGTTTTGCACTTTAGCTCAGACAGCGTTCATATAAAAGGACGGACAGATCGGCTCGGCTGTTAAAGCGGATCATGAATACCTGAATACCGGCCTGTCATTTCACCCCTTTGAGTGGATGGTGTAAGTACGGCAGGTTGAATCTCTGACTTATCCACCAAACCCAATTTACAATTTTGAGTATATTGAAGCATATCATGTGTATGTATGTACATACATATGTACATACATGTGTATTGTTTGTAAAATTCATTTTTAATCTTTAAAAGTCTGATTACAACGACCGATAAGAAATAGATGGCTCATTATGTGATCTTTATTCAAAATAATTTCCAGCGTTCTATATATGTATTTTATCTGAAATGCAAAAAAACCGAAAAAAAAAACTTTGATATAATCGTATCACATGCTCGTTTCTAGATACATACATACATATGTATGTATCTATATACATATGTAAATAAATGTGAACTTAGATACTTTAAAGGTCTGGCCATCTAGCATGAGAAAGTCATTGTGGAGGAGTTTAAGATTTAAGAAAATTGTAAAAGAAAAATAAAAGCACTGACCATTTAACACAATTAACCTCCTCCATGTGACCTGCTCTTTAGGGGTTAGATACACATGCCAGGACAGAGGCCGAGGGGAGTAGGGAGATTCAATGGAATTGGAAGTGGAAGTGGCTCAATCAATTTGGACAACAAGTGTCATTGACATGGGGCTGTGGCCAAGTGCTTTGTTGCTGTCAGCCTATTGGGATCTAATAGGCAGACAGAAGCTGAATGCCGCTACACCTCTTTTGCTTTTGACTTTTTTATTCGTTTTTCGTTTGGGTTTTGTTTTCTTTTTCCATCTATTTTGTGTCTCTTCGTCTTTGCTTGTCAATCTTGTTAGAAATGCGTTTGTTCTTTAGAAAAGGGCAACACGGTTGCATTTTATTTTTATTCGGCATTCACATGTATTTTGTTAATCTTGTTTGTTTCTTCTACCTACCCTCAAGCAAGAGTATATTGATTTAAGACGGAGTTGGTATGTTAAAGCAATAGGAATAGGAATTTAAGCTGCTCGATCGCAATGTGTTTTTTTTATGTAGTTGCCTAAACTTAAACATAAAAACTTTCAGATCCCGAAACCGTCCAGAAGATAACTTGGATTTCTTTATCAACCAAAATGTAGCTACGTATGACAATCTTAAGAAAATCTTTGGCAAAAAGTGTGTTAAAGTTTTCACATTGAAACGTTTTAAGAAATTCCTAAAAGATTGGCTTAGCAAATGAATTGATTTAACCTGAGCTACGGTATGGAACCACCAACTATTTTCAAACTTACTCAGGCTACTTATTTTTGTCTTCCTTTTAACTCCCATATAAAAGTGGTAAGTTGTTTAATACGCAGAATATGAGTTGTTTCTGGCATTTGAGCTATTTTTTTTAGCTCAGGTGGGTCAAGGTTGATAGAAACATACGGATTCCTAATTATAAATTAGATCAGGTTAGATATAACACCTCTAACCGCCAATCTACGTATGTATCAACGGTAAAGGAAAGCAACAAACAGTATTATTGTTACAAACAGATGCAAATCTCCATATATGTATGTATGTATATGTATATAAATTGTGATTGTAGGCGTCCCGATCACACACACACTCGAAAGGCTTGCAAAGGGAGCGTTGCCGAAGGAAAAAAATTGGGAGCGAAATAGAAGGAACGGAAAAAAGAACGTGATAGGCAATATTTGAAGGTTATGCATGCAAATACATATATTTACATTGTAAATACATACATACCTACTTAAACACACATACATACACCTGCATTGAGAAATAGAAAAAGAGTTTGAAACATAACGGACAGAGACTACAAGGGTATACGAACTTCGGCATAACCGAATTGTGCTTCGTTGTTATTTTTTTTGATCTTTTGTTTCTTTTTTCTATAGGATGACTTATACCTAATTAACTATAGTCTCTATGTATTTATTTTTCTTTAGAAAATGTCTAACGGTAAGTCAGCCAAAGAAAAAAATGTAATAATGAAAGGGCCTAAGAATGATCACATAATAGCTATTAATATAGGTATATATGTATGTACATAAAACAATATATAGCTAAATATATACATCTACACACACACGTGAGTTTATACATACATACATACATATGCGTAAATACTTAAGTGAAATGTGTGCCAGCCAGAACCACCAAAAACTGTTTTTAAAAATTTATGAAAACTTTTATTTTGTTCTAATTTGAGAATTTTAATTGGCACATTTCTAACAGTGAGACGATTTTTGTTTAGATTTGGAAAATGCAGTTTAGCCATTTGATGGATGGATCCAACCTAAATTTGTTCACAAATTGAAAATTGCAACAAGGTCAAAAAAGGAGATATGTACATATGTACATATATATATATCCTTGAATTCCATACAATATTCTATGAATATTTTGTGAATAATTTGAACGAAGAAGCAAAGAATTCGTTTTGGGTTGTTTAGCGTTTTCTATTTTATCTTTTGTTTTTTTCGATCGCACTCTAATTGTTTTCAAAATGAAATCGATCACTTTTGTTGTTTCTATTTCTTCATATGAAATCCCCTGGATTTCCCCTGGATTTAATCCTAATGTGGATTAAAAACAAAAAAAAAATGTTTTTTTATGTTTTGCATATATCACACATGGGCGGCTTATGTAAATCGCCAAAATATTACCGAAAATTAATTAAATTTTAATGGAGTGAGCAAATAAAATGTTTTTGTCGCGACATTAACTACGCGTATGTTTAGTCTCACACAGCCTCGCCGATGGGGCGCGACTAAATTTAGAACAAACGTCCGTCCTCGAAGCGCATTCAACGACTAAAGCGGCCGGCCGGAGAGAGGAAGAGACAGACCAGTTAAAACTCGCAGTCGCTGAAGTGTACAACAAAGATACTGAAGTGACGCAGACTTAAAAATACCCTGCACCAAGGTGGTCTATACATACACGCATATGTACATATGTGTATCACTTCACGCAATATTTTCACAGGTAGCTCAATTATTCTTATTTAACAATAGATTAATTAGACTAACAACTTACGTCTATCTGTTACATATATATGTATGTATACATACATTATGAAACTATGAATACACCTGAACGTCCAGGGTATTTCATATGAAAGAGCGCTGAGCGAGAATGGAGAGCTCAGCACCGACAGTGGAAGAGAAGAAGCGGTTGTGAGCGCGAGAGCGTAAACAGCATGCGCATTATAAGTGTTTTGTTTTGTTCTTCTATTCTGTTGCGCTAACGCAGGAGAGCTCGAATTGGTGACGGATGCTGCTGCGCTGCACCTGCTCAGCTCTGCCCCCAGCTCTGCTCAGCTCCAGCTGCGATGATCGGTGACAATGCGTAGGCCAAATATTTGAATGGAGTAGTTGGAATGATGACCGCGCAGCGAGTCCAATCGTCTTACGGTATACACATGCAAGGGAAGCGGTACTTTGCTGATTGCACGACAAATGTACCGTTTGTAAGGCATAGTGGTAACAAAAATATTGAATTAAATTGATAATCGTTAATAATAATTGAATGTGTGCATATGTATGTATGTATGTACATATGATACGTCGATTTGAAATTGAAATATGGAAATCCAACAGAAATTCTTATTCAAAACAATAAAAAAATGCCAATACATCTTAAATAACAGTTTTTTGGAACAACAAAAAACGAACTCTATCCAGTTCAAGATTTGCGATTTTTGTGTATGATTTCGACAAATACAAATTAAAACTAAATGTTCTCCGCTTAATTATTTGGTTCTGTCCTAATAATGACAACTTGTTATGATGATCCATTTTTGGGTAGACAAATGACCCAACTGGAGCCTTAAAAACATTTGTGTCTTTTTTATAAGAGTGCAATTAATTACCTCCGTTTAAGATCTTTTGCCAACACCTGTCCCACTGTGCGGTATAAGGCGATAGGCCATTGCAGCGTGCTTTGCGGCGTTTTTATACCCTTGCAAAAAGGTTATATTAATTTTGGTCAGAAGTGTGCAACGCATAGAAGGAAGCATTTCCGACTATATAAAGTGTATATATTCTTGATCTGCACGACGAGATGAGTTCATATAGCCATGTCCGTCCGCCTGTCCGACCGTTTGGATCAACGCGAACTCCTCCTAGACAGTTGGAGCTACAGAGCTGAAATTTGACATGTAGGCTTGTATATACTGCAGGCGTTGTACATATATCTCGGATTCACTATATCATATAGCTACCATACAAATGGCAAAGTCACGAACAGTGACTTTTCTCAATAACTTCGTTATTTTCTGAGCTATTTTCATGATATACAGGGTGCGTACGGTATTTGAGGACATGTACATATGTTACTATATCTTTCAGAAATCACTTTTTTTACAATAAATTTTTCTTAAATAAGACATGGAGGACTACAACTTAACTCAATAAATGAAGATACATGCAGTTATTGTCGCATTTATGTGCAAATCACACCGATTTAGAAATATCGAATTTTCTGAAGTGCGCCCGTTCGTTCGTTTCTAAGGTGCGCTGTGAGTTGGAAGCATCAGGGGGCAACGCAGAGCCTGTTTCAAAACGCAAAAAACACGAGGAACGTTCTGACACCATCCGATCGGCAGAATTTGTTCAAAAAGTGCAAGCGATTATTGATGAGGACCCTTCAAAGTCAATAAGGGCCCTGGCAAAGGATCTTAATGTTTCTGACGGTCTTATCCGTCGAGATGCCCATGAAGATCTCCGGTATAAGTCCTATGTTATGCGAAGAGGACAGTTTACATACATATGTCGGATAAAACACGAGAACAGCGAGTTATACGTTCAAACCGTCTTCTTAACGAAATTAAACACCCTGAAGCGGCGGAGATGTTATGGTTTTTTTCTGACGAAAAAAATTTGACCAAGACCAGAAGATTAACCGGAGAAATGACAGGTGGCTATGTTCCAATCCTACAGAGGTACCAGTGGTTATGCACACCAAGTTTCCAGCCACTGTTATGGTTTTAGGTGTTGTGAGCAACAAAGGACATGTGATGCCACCACACTTTTTCTCTCAAGGACTTCGAGTGAATTCTGCTGCTTATATCGAGGTCCTGGAGACAGTTGTGAAACCCTGGATTGAAAGTTTCTGTGGGGATAGTCCATACATCTTTCAGCAAGACTCTGCTCCGTCACACAAGGCAATGGCAACACAAGATTGTATGACTGAGAATTTCCACGACCACATAACCCCGAACTTATGGCCGCCTAGCTCCCCAGACCTTAATCCCCTGGATTATTACGTATGGGGCGTAGTTGAGCGTGAAACCAATAAACATCCTCATAACACTATTTCTTCTCTGAAGACTGCAATTAATACCGTTATGGTCAATATGAATAAGGATCATTTAATTCGGGCTTGCAATCGTTTTAGGTCCCGGATCGAGAAGGTTATAGCAGCCAATGGAAATTTTATTGAATAAATTTATAGATATATAACTAATAAATATTGTGTAAAAATTTCGTGAAGATTCATTAAATTTTGTTCGAAATATAAGCTTTTTATCTTTACTATCACCTGTATATTGGTGAGTTAATTACACATATAAACGACTATGCCAAATTTGTTCAAGATCGGCTGACTACATCATATAGCTCCCATAGGAACGATCTATCGAAAACCGTGACTCTTGTCAATAACTTCATTACGTTTGACTCGACTGCTTTCAAATTTAACATTTGTTAGTTTAATATATCTGTTAATGACTGTGCCGAATTTGATAAAGATCGGGTAACTATATCATATAGCTCCCATAGGAACGAACGGTGGAAAACAGTGACTTTGATCAATATCTTCGTTATTTCCACTTTTATGGCTAGAGGTAAGAAAAAGTTACCAAAAAAGTTGCAAGGGTATACAAACTTTGACGCGGTCGAAGTTAGCCCCTCTGGTTTTTTTTATACCCTTGCAAAGGGTATTATAAAATTGATCACACGATTGTATCGCGAAGGCTGAGACGTTTCCGACCTATCGTTAATGCTTTAATTGGGTCACAATGCGAAGCAATTTTTGAAGCATAAATTTTCAAAATTGCCAATATGTACCTACATTCAGAAAAAGTTGTATTAACGTTCTGATATTTGTATGTATGTTTTGGGTCTTTAGGCTTGACGTTGCGACAAATAAAGTGTATGTATGTAGTAACTACATGTTGAGACTCAGAATACGAGTTTGGAACGCTGAAAAAACGATTTGAAAAATATTGCAAGAGTACTTACGTACGTCGGATAGTTTCTTTGACATTTTTACAATAAATTTGACCAGGTGAATGCACGTGCTGAGTTAAGAGTAATGCGCTGCCCGAAGTCTGGTTCTGAGAGTCAAGAGCCCGTTGACAAGGTACCGGTATTATGGGCTATGCCAGTTAACCAGTTGCATAACCGACTGCCAATTTATGCATTAACAAAGACGAGATGGTGATGACGACGACGACGACGATGCTGACGAGGAGGAAACTGCTGATGGTGATGATGACGTTCACAGCGCACTTCGGACGGCACTTGTTGCTCGACCGACATTCGCAGTGTTCGAGATCCACATGCTTTTTTTTAGCATATCCATCTGCATTTTTATTTTGAGTGACAATAGCTCAAATAGCAAAAAGTGGCCACTCGGGCTTTAATTTTAATTTGTGACTGTTCTCATGACATTTCCTATATGAATCTGATAATGCTTTGTAACTTAATTGCCGATTCATTTCTTGGGCCTAGGCTGGTACTTTAAATAACACGAATGGCTTACCTGTAACGTATACAATGTGATAAAGATAGAAAGAGAGAGAGAGAGAGAGAGAAAGAGAGAGGGAAGGAAGAAAATATATGCATTAGTGATTTTTAATTAATCTTGCAACTGGATGATGCGACAAACAACATTTAGTAGAGAGATTATTGAAAATATTTTGAAATGAGCCAACACCAGATTTTTAAATATATAAACATAATGGATTGTCATACCCCGATTTATCAAATTTGGAAATATGAACCCAACATCTTGCTTCCTTTCACTATATACTATGTACTGTTAAGAAATTATATCATTTTATATTTCTTGGTGGAAATAGAGTAAAGTTAATAGTAGTAGTTAAGTTTGTATGTTGTGTGTTGCATGTATTTACATACATATTATTTCGTTAAAATATTTACCACTTTTAGAGTTCTCTCAGTTTCTCTTTCTCTTTCTTAAATCATAATTTAGGTTAGGTTCTTGCATCTCATTAATGTCTTTTTATTATTCTGGCTTGTATTAGTACACACAAAACTTCAGTGAAAAAAAATATATTATATAATAGTGAAAAATATGATTTCGTTTGAATTTATTTAACATACAACACTGATAGTTATATTTTCGAATCTAAATACAGGACGATTGTTAAAACCTATCGAATGCTGAAGTAATAGGAACATTTTATGTATCTAGTATATTTTTCTTAATTGTTTACTTCTGCAAAGCCTATAGAACTATGTATGTATATACAGGAACTTAAACATCATAAAAACAGCCTTTAAATTAATACTAGATCTCTTTAGAAATACTAATGCGACATGGCAGACGTAGTGGATCTCTCTCAGTAGCACATCGACTTTGAAGCTCTAGCTAATGTAAAAGCTCAACACGAAAGCTTTAGCCAAGTCACGAACCTGCTTTCTTAAGACGACCTTGTGCTGTTAGCTTTATTTTTTTTAGATGTTATCCTGTGTCTTTTAGTCTGTGTAAGGTCTTTGTTTGTGTTAAATAAATTGCACTTACTTGCTAAATGACGACAATCAAACGAGTTTAACAGATTGGGGGAGTGAGTAATTTAGTAGATACATAATACCATGCAAAGGTAGAGTTGTGAGTTGGCAATCGGTAAGGCGGTGGCGGGTCGATTTGAGGGGCAGAGATATAATAAAATTAATTTTCATGACAGTTTTAGACAGTGATTTAATTGTACCACAAAAAACAAACACAAACATAGAATTTTTGTTGATTGATGGTGAATTTGGTTGAATTCATTGTTGTATTCGTTGATGTTAGATGGATTCAGGGCTGAATAAACACATAAAGATGGCTTTTTGTTCGATTCAATTCAATTCAATTCGATGCGATTCATCTTACCTGTGCATTGCCCATTAGAACATTGTCTTCAGTTTCAATTATCTCATCAACATTTGCGTAAATAGGCTGATCATCAGCCGGCTCTGGTTGATTCTCCTTCGCCTGTTGTTGTTTCTTTTGTTGTTGCTTTGATTGGGCATTTAAATTGATGGCCGATTTTGATTTGGCTTTGGCATAACGTGCAGAGCAGCGTAAACTTTTCAATACGCCATAAGATCGAGCATTGGCGAGCTTAGTGATACCAGAAAAAAGTAGAAAAAAAAGTAGAGAGAGAGATAGACAAGGCAAGAAAGAAAGAGGGATAAGTGACGGGGACAGTCAGACGAAAAGGGGTGGTTAAAGAATCAGTTAAGCATTTATCGAGTTGTAAATATACATATATGTAGTTTGTGAATGTGCTTAATATATTCAGATCATTTGGAATACTTAAATTGTCTATAAAGTTTCTTTTCCTTTAAAAAGAATCGTTATTAAAACTTTGACTTTTAATATTTAATCTAGATTCTAGCTAAATACATATACATACATACATATGTATACTTCAGCCTTGTGCTTAAAATATTCTTATTTATATTAATTTAGTATTTTTAGGTACAAGAAAAGGTAAGCAAAAAGGTTAGGCATGTGAATAGGTTGATATCGGAGTGTATGGGCATGGGTTTGTGATGCAGTGCGGGGGTAAGTATCATGTCAAGCTATGTCTATTTCCACTTTCTATTGACTACGTGTTGGCATGACCGTATAAGCATAATAAACATTGCGGTCTCTGAACTCAAACACAAAAGCAAAGACAAAATAAAATTCAATGTGAAAGACATAAGAGATAGGAGGTAGGATAGCAGGTGGTGAAAATATACTTTGGCTTTGCCAACTTCCGGCACAAGGCAAGACAATAGATTGCCTTTTCCAGACAACTTGAACCCTCCCGCAGCCACCGAACGATACTCGTACGCTCAGGTGTAAATACAACACTGTTACCAACTATCCGAATATATGTACATATGTACATACATATGATGAATCAAGTTAATGTGCATATTGTGACTAGGCTATATATAGACACATGACTGATTCCATCGATAAAACTGAAATACCCCGAGACTGAAATCAGCTAGTAACTTATGACAGTATCTTATTTTTAAATGCTGCGCATTAAGTACATATACACCTTTTATTGTAAAAAAAACAAAACAACATTGCACATTCTGAAGTGGGCCAACAGCAGAGAGAGAGAGACTTGTATTCGTTCTCATTCTGTTACTTCTCAATGAGTGTCGAAAGAAAGTTCAGCAATGATTTCATGTGTAGAACAAGTCTAACCAGTCAACAAAAACAACAACAACAACCACATCAAAAGTTGACTGTCAGTCGGTTAGTCAAGAAGCCAGTCAATAGTTGCCAGTAATTAACTGGAGCACTAAATTGCACAAAACACACGGCCATGATGCGCCCTCTGTGTGAAGCAAAATAGTATATCTACTTCATATGTATTCATGTATACACTTATGTACATATACATATACACATGTATCTATACATAAAGCGACTAGAATGACTATGGGATGGATTGAACCTTGTGAACGCGCGAACCGCCATGAGACCCTCTCAATGCATCATGGTAGAGATGAACCGCGAGCGAGAGTAGTTAGATACTTCATCAATTTTCAGTGAATGAGATGTAAAGTCAGTAACTCGATTTTTGCCATTAATCGGAAACAGCCCAAATTTATTTGAAATTTCCAAAAAATTATTTGCCAATTCCGTCACATTTTACGAATACTGAGTTCAAATTTAAAGTAAGTTTTTTTTTGAAGAATACGATTAATTTGGCATAGTTTCTATGTCGAATAAATATTTAAGAAATATTTTCAGAGCATTCAAATCTTCAATAGAAAAACTTTGAAATGTGTTTTTTGTGGACTTCTCCCTCGATTTGAAAGTCGATAAATATTTCGACTTTGTTTAAAACTTTTAAAGAACGATCGATTTTGCAAGACATCAAAGTTATAAACGTAGCTGGTCTGGTTGGTTGACTTGATATCCAAGTTTATCCGAAAATGCATTCTCTATTTGAACTCACGCTGAATGCTCTGGCCACTTGATCGTGGTCGATTTGTAAACACACAACACGCCCCTCGCTTGCTTATATGTATATGTATTTGAGTCTGGACAAGTATGTATGTATGTATGTATGTACCTATGGGAATGTATTAGAATACAATGTGCGGGAGTAGCGATTTTCCGAATCCGATTTTATTATACGCTTAAATGAGATTTTGATTCAATTTTTTTGAATTTATGTATATATGTAATTGTAAGAAGTGCAAGGAGGAAATGTTGTGGAAACATTGAAGGCAAATTACCCCATTACCATTGGGTGGGGCTTATCAATGAAAGCGAATTAAGTATTTTCAGTCGACGGGGTCGTAATCGTTTGGACGCTTTTGATTACCATTCAGCGAATACATTGATAATTGTTTTTCGAAACAAACTCAAGTTCAGCGAACTGCGGCTCCTACAATTTTCCGGAGCGAGGAAAACAAGTTACTTGAGGGCCGGGGCTAACTTCTTTTTCTTTATATGTACCTTTGTGTTTTGTTACTCGTTTCTTTACCTACAGCCGACAAAGCGAAGAAACGCCGTATCTTAAAATTCGAGTTTCCGGGGAAAAAGGCGGACAAACTCAAGCCGGAGCATTGCCCTGCATAGTATATCATGCCATTGTTCATATAATTTGTATGACACTTATGTACATACATATTTTATATGAAACTTCCGATTTCAATCAAATTAGTCAGCATTATAGATTTTTATGTGCCTTATTCAATAGGGCTTGTTGGTGATAAGCAAAGTTTTTCTGACCAAAATTATTTTCGAGCGATCGTTTCTACAAGATCTACATATATGGCATTAAAAAGTACACAAAGTTACTGACTAATGTCACTGTCGTTCCGTTAGAAACTATGCATAAGATATAGTAGTCCAATCCGGCTGAATCTGATTTATACAATGTCATTGAAGTTTATATCTGATCTTTCAGCGCCGTAGCTTTAACAATCTAGGAGAAGTTTACATTGATCCAGACGGTCTGGCGGACGGACATGGCTATAAGCTTTAGATATGTACATATGTATATGTCTTTATATAGTGGGAGATGTGTTTCATCCTTATGATCAATGCATTTCATCCTTATCATCAAAATGAATGTAAGTTTTTTGCAAAGGTAGGTATAATAAAAAGTTAACAAGACTTTGAAAATATTGCGTCAAATTCTTATCATGTGAATGACTAATTTTGTGCGTACTTAGAAATGAAAAGCCACATAAATACCTATGACAAATCAAACATTGAATATAGTATATACTTATAGTATATATTTTATATTCTTAAACGTTTTTTAATTTTTGTTGTCGAAACAATTGTTTATCACTTGTGAACAATGAAAGTCATTCACAGTAAAATGCAAACAAAGCGTAACGTTCACAGTAAAGAGTGCGAATGTGGGCGCTGTGTGTGTGTGTGTGTGTGTGTGTGTGTGTTTAGGTGTCCAATGAGAAATTTCGAAAAGAGTTTTAGAAATGGAAAGACTTCTTGAAGCTACCACATATTAATGGTGCCAGTTTTCGTTTTATTTTTTGTTGTTGCTTTGCCCCAAAGAAATAAGGTCAAAACTTGTTCGGATTCGGGCCTAGAGGCCAAAGCCAAAGTCCGGGCAAGTTTTTTGTAAGCAATCTGTCTTGAAAATCAATTACCTTTAATGTTTGCGACCTAATCTGTTTACGTATGTTCACATGTGCATACATACACGAATACTTGATGAAAATCCGTTCAGATATATTGCATTGAACGTGACTTGGCGCTAACCGAAGAAACCAACCAACGCAAATACAAGTTTTGTGAGCGTTTTGTTAACCTCATTTCAAGGTCAGTGCATTTTTTGGTTATCAACAACAACAACAGTTGAGAAAAAATTATAATTATAATAAGCATTAATTATAATGAGAAATAACTGTTCAGCTTTTTACTATTTTGTTTTGTTATCATTTTAATTTTCTTTTGGTTGCTTCTCTCCTGCAAACATATGTACAAATCAAATACATACATACATACACATACGTGTTTATATATTTTATATAAATTTTTATTTTTTACACTTTTTTTCTGTCATACGAGCAAAAGAGCAAAAAGATAAGTGAACTATTTTTCGACTTTCACTAGTTTAATTGTTGCAAAAAGCAAAAGCTTAAAAAAAAAAACCATAGAGCCGGGCTAAGAAACCTTACAAATATAAAATTCACATTCTGTCGACAAACTAATGCTGGTGTGAGGAGGCCCTTTATTTGACAACTATATTATATAATGGTCCGAAACTATTTCTCTGACTAAAATTGTTCTTCGGGCCGATTGTTCTTAAGGGAGCGGAACGATATGGTTCTCTCTCTTTCTCTTTAATCCGAGATATGTATGTATATAATAGTACGATAGTCTAAAGTGCTAATGGGAAGTTTTTCAAGATAGAGGGACCGATGGATATCAGTTTAATTATCGTTTTTTCATAATTATATTTTGGTCAGAAGCGTACAATGCATAGAAGGAGGCATCGCTATGTATGTATGTATATTCTTAATCAGCACAAGAATTGCAGTTTATATAGACATGTTCCACAGTCTGTCCATCCATCTGGATCAGAGCAAGCTCTTCTTTAGTTAAATACAGCTTATACGATGACTATATCATAGAGCTATCACGGGAACGATCTGTCGAAACGTAATTAAGTAACTTACGCATTTATAATTCTGACAAATTTGATCAAAACCGGATAACTACACTATGTAACTGTCGTATGAGAACTCTTATAAGGGTATACAAGCTTCGGTATGGTCAATGAAACTATAGCCCCGGCCCTATAGTTTTTAGCACTTTTCCAAACAATTGTCATAAACTTTAATCATCGAACTATAGTCTGAAACATTTTGTGTTGTACCTTATGGGATGATCACCAAGCTAGTTAATTAACAAATGGATATAATATCCCAGTCAGAATTTTTTCCAGTAAGTAACCGCTCACGTAAGGCTTACTTTGTACACACTATCGACTCCGATACCTCACATTTCTCGACTATACTGTAGCTTCGAATGGGCAGGGCGGCTTTTCACAGACAGTTGGGCAAACTACACACACCTAACTCAAATCATTGATTAGTTTAGACGAATTTTCCTGATATTCGATCGAAATCGCATAACTATATAATTCTTCAGACTTAACTTCAAACTGAAGTAAGTAAGTCGTCTCGACTTTGGTATACCATGCACCAAGTGAAAAAATTGTTTCAATTTAAAAGACCAAATGTACATACATACATTTGTTTACCAACAAGCATATCCTATCTCTATTACTCTTACCACTTACCACTTTGATTTGGTAGAAATTTGACAAATTTGATTGCGATAGTCGAAAACTTGCAGGAGGCAAACGGTTTTTTCTTAAGAAGGGAAGTGGGTGTGGCAAAGTTTTTAAATAAGCTTGATCCGTCGGCACACTATGCGGTGTTGTATGCCTTTAACAGGTTTTAGTCATAGTCCCCGAGATCTAGCTGTATTTTAGGGAGCCAAAAGTTCCCTGCAGTGTTTCAGTTTGGTTTGATTTCAGTCGTTGGCCTTAGAAAATGTCTTAAATGCTGATTGACCAGAAGCAAAAATCCATTAGAAGATCGTGTTATGCAAAAACTTCGATTGTGTGGTCGAGTGATCAATCAGGAAGGGAAACTTGATATTTGTCGCAAAACAATTTATCATATATGTATAAAAGAAGAAGAAAACTAAATACTAGAGAAATTGCGGTCTAACCAGAGGGCCGTATGTACGTATGTATGTAAGTACATGTTTGTGTGTATACACTTTTTATATCTTTTTTCTGTATCTATAAAAGATCTAGTTCATACTCACATCTTGTCTCGTTGAAGGTCGCTTTCTTTCTAGACAAAAAAACAAAACCGAGAACTTTCATTCTGTTATCGTTTCTTACTCATTTTCTCTCTCTCTCTCTCTCTCTCTCTCTCTCTCTGTTTGTCTCTCGTTGCTCCCACACCTTTATTCGCATTTCTGTACGTTTTTGTTTTCTGTTTGTGAGTTTTAGCTCTAATCATATTATGACCTATTATAATGGGTTTTGGCATATTGTCAAATGATAAGTGAATTACCCAGTATCATGAGAAAAATATAAAAAATAACACTTTTTGTCTGCTTTGTTGTGTGTATATGTATGTATGCACACAGTCTGTACAGGTGCAGCGGCCTGTCTGCATTTGCTGCTTCCTGGAAGCCGCCGTCTTTACGACACGACTTCAAGTTCAATTACAGCAAATTGTCATCATCTTGGCAGCGCGTCATTGGCCATGGCCCAAACTGGCAACCCGCTTGCCCCAACACTCGCTCCCCAAGTCAACTTTCACTTGATGACGCTGACTCCTGCCTAACTCCCAACATATAACCACACACACACACACTCACATCATTTTCATGTGGGAAAAATTCGCTGGTTTTGTGTGTGTGTTTGTGTGGTAAGGGGGGGTGGGTGGGTGACTATCTGAAAACGTTTTGTGAGCTTTTGGGCAGCAGCTACGTCAACTGGTTTGCTGGGCGGGTTTCCATTTGATTTCATTTTGTGTGTGTGTTTTTTTTTTTTGGGCATATTGCAAAATTATTTCCACATCAACGACAATGACCTTTTAATTACCCAAGAAAAAAAGAGAGATTTGTTTCGAAAAGAGAAAAACTTGTAAAGGAAAAGCAAACCATAATGCAAAAGTGCGGAAAGACTTTGGTGTTTTTTCCTTGGTTTTTTTATACCCTTGCAAAAAGAGTATTTTCATTTTGTTCACAAGTGTGCAACGGATAGAAAGAAGTGCCATTATAAGTTGTATATGGTATGTTCTTGACGAGTTCATATCCGTCCGCCCGTTTATATCTCGGATTCAAGGCGAATCATACCGCACTGCCTCAGCTTGAGTTTGTATCCACTTTTTTTATTTATTGGTTTTTCGCTTTGACGCCAATAGATAAGGAAAGAGTTACAGAGAAACTTGCAAGGGTATACCGACTTCGCCGAAGCCGGAGTTAGCCCGGCCTTCTGGTTTATATTTTTTGTATGTTGCATTTGGCTTTGCATGTTGATGATATGCAATTTGTTTTGGCCAATTTGGCCAAGACAGATGCATAATGCCACAGATAATAATGAAGATGCAATTGCAGATAATGATGCAGCCTATGATAATCATAATGAAGGCAATGGCAGGAAACTTTGCGCCTTCAATTGAAATTCACTTTTTTGTTTCTTGCTTTTGGCCCATTGATTAGATTACCGCTATAATCAAATTGTATTGCAATTTCTAAGTAAAACCCTAATCTGATTTTTGGCAGAGATTATCTAAATTATTTGGGAGATTCCTTTCTCAATTATATTTGTTAATGCGATACGACTGCTCCCACTCAGGTATAAGTATAAGTAAGAGTGTGAAAGAGGGAGAGATATAGAACGGAAATTAGGACATCAATTGGATGTTGAAAGACCGACAGAATGTGAAGAAAGCTTAAATTGTAAAAGCTTAATCGGCAATCGGAAATAATTTAGGTGGTTAGTCACATTGCTCGAGAAGCCCTCAAGTCGGATCGGAAGCGAATCAAAGTACACATTGAAAAATTTTGGTATGAGTTAGATAATTTACTTTCAATTTTCGCCCCACCCCCAAAAAACTGAAATTTGAACATACTAAATTGGAAAACTGAGTAGACCATAAGGTCGGAGTTGCCCGATGGTGTTTCAGTGTTTGTTTTTCCGTTAAAATGCTAGACTTTACTAAATTACTGTACAAGCTAAACGAAAAAAAAAAATCCCAAAAGGTTTAATAACTGAGGTGAAATCGTATTATGAATAAACTATTATTTGATTAAAAAGTATTCGGTACTATGAAATAGTTAGCTGCATTTACTCGTTATATAAGTCCTAACGCTCGATAATGACATTAGTATTAATAAATAAACCAGAGGTCCGGGACTAACTTTGGCTGCGCCGAAATTTGTATGCCCTTGCAAGTTTTGTTGTTACTTTTCCCTTACCTACAGACGACAAAGAGGAAAACGTTTTACCTAATTAGTCTAATGTTCGCCAAAGAACGCCCCACAATCTAAGGCTGGAGCAATCCGTCGAAATAAAGCTGTATAAAATTTATCCGATTTTGACCAAATTTGTCACATTCATTAATATCTGACAATTATGAACTCTCTTGACTATAGCTTTTAAAATAACGAAGTTATTTCGAAAAGTCACTGGTTGTGGCTTATGATTCGGCTGAATCCGAGATATGAATACTATCTCTGCAGGATACAAAAGCTCACATACATTTTAGCTTTATAGCTCTAACGGTCTAGAAGGAAATTGCGTTTATCTAGATGGACAACTCGTCTTGTCGTGTTGATCAAGATTCTTCCTTCTGACCAAAATTAATATACTTGTTTTTCAAAATCAACAACAATGAATATTGATAACTGAATTTCGCTAAATTGTGTTAACCCTTTCTGTTTTGTCGTGGCCGTCGTTATTAAATTTGGCATAATTGCTTAACCCACTAAGTCACTAAATGCCGCTTAAAGTTCATAATTTATTCAACAACTGTTCCACTTATGTGGAAATAAAAATGTCAAGCACAAAACCAAGCAGAATAAAGGAGCGAAGCACCGTGTAAATCACTCTCATTTATATACATATATCCAAGACTAATAAATTAATTTGTTGGTTTCGCATTGGTTTTTGGCGTTGTTATCTACGTCGTGACCTCGACATTATGGGCGAAACTAATTAAGAAAACTTGATTTTTAAATTCAGTAAAATTCTCGCCTAACCTTGTTCCACTGTGCAACATCAATATCGATATTCAATCATATAGAAAAAACAGAGAGAGAGAGCGATAGGGACACACAAAGAAAGAGAGAGCGAATTATCATTGCATCTTGGCATCGACAAAGCTAACTACGATATCAACAGCTAGAGATGGATTCATATGTATTTGTATTAGTATCTTGTCTGAGCAATGGAAATCGGGTCAGAAATTGTGGGATGATGCGGGCCAATTGGGCCAAAGATGGCAACACAGGTTAATTAATGATTTAGACTTAATTAAGTTTTTCGTTTCTCTCCCTCTCCTTCGTTTGGAAATTGTGCAACAAATAATGGCAAGCAATAAATGGGAGAATGAGGGTAAAAACTACGCAAAGTCGTTGGTACATTTTGATAGGCAGCGAACTTTCGCAGTTTTGAATGTGCAAATATTATAATAAGTAGTTAGTAAGCTAATTAGTTAGTTGGTGCGTTGGCTGGTTCGTCTACTTGGTTTGCTCGTTAGTAGATGTGTTCGTAAATCACTTACAGAACATAGTGCAATACTACTGAGTAATCATAATGTTAAGCGGAAACTTACCCATGAATTATCTCGGAATTGTGACATATTTGGCGCGGACAAAAACCAAACGGGCCAAGGGGCCGAACCCAGTCGAATATTGCTTCCAACTAAGCGATGCGTAATTCTGATTCTCTATTACAGGTATGTATGTATGTATTATGGAATATATTTTGGGATATGTATATGTATCAATATTTTTTTTTTCAATTTCTGTAACGTTGAGCAGACAAATAAACAAATTCAAGCACACACAGACAGACGGGATCACAGATGCAGCTAAGCGTAACGCATTTTGAGTTACTTTTGTATATAACTTTTATGTTTTTTGCAAGCACTCAGCCGAAACTGTGAGCAGCACGATTATGTTAAACAATGGGACAACTATGTATAACACACACACTCTCACACACACACAATAACAAATCACAGTGTAAAATACTACCAAAGCAATTAATTTACATTTGGTAGTTGCGAGTCGATGCAAAAATAAACAACAAAAAAAAGCAAACAAAATGATTACAACAACGAAAAAAAAAACAAGACGATTATCGTCGAAATCGTTACCAAAAATTCGCGCGCGCGCGTCTCTTTACCGGAGCGAACTGAGCTCGTTGAGTTTGCGCTGCTAACTGAACGAACAAAAGCTGAAAGTGAACGAAGCTCTCTGGCCGACTCGGGGGGGCTTCGGAGTTATCGCCGTCGCCGTCGCCGTCGTCGTCGTCGTTACGAACTTTCTAAACGTTTTTCAATGTAGCGGCGACTGCTCGTGGCACGATCGCTTTTAGCGTTTTAGTCTTCTTCTTTCATTCACTGGCACCGTTCGTTGGAAAGCTGGAAAGAATGAAATGTCAAAACAGAGCTTCTGAGGTGCATAAAACCTTGTGACTTAACCTCATACATACAGTTTATCAAGTAATTCTTAGCAAAATGAAAAAAATCATACAAATCATTTATGAACTTACAATTTATTAATACATTACTTTTTATACCATGCACCCATAGTGTGGTATAGTATATTAAAGTCACCAAAATGTAGGTAACAGACAGACGGATGCTCTTCCGACCCCATAAAGTATATATATTCTTGATCAGCATTTACAGCCGAGTCCATCTAGTCATTTCCGTCCGTTCGTCTTTCTGTCCGTATGAACAAATTTTTGCCACGCCCACTTCCGCCCCCGCAAATTAAATAAAACTGATTTCCTCGAAGTCTAACAAAGTGAGTCACCAAATTTAGTACTTAGATTTGATTAGTATGAGCGCAGATTATGATGATTAAGCTAGATTTCAGTGTTGGCAAATGCTATTTTTTATTTGGCGCGTTGTTTGACCGCCCTGGCAGCTAAATAATTTACTCTAAATTATAAAATTAAGGAATATTCCGCTGCTCTGGCAGCCGAATATTGTATTCTGAACTATATTTGTTCTCTAAAATCAACAAATAATGTAAACTCAACAATATTTTCGATTGTTGAGAATAGTGCGAACACAAGTTTCAAAAAGCGCGCGAGTATTCGAGTATCCGATATTTGGCATCTGGCAACGCTATCTCAAAATTTGACAGCTTCTTTTAGCCGGAAAAAGCTACTTTTAGCTATAATCCCGTTGAAAACATGATTTTGCTTTTGTTAATTGCACAAAAACTACATAAAAAATCGCCAAGGCGCACCTGAGGTCGTGCTCGTGTTTCTCTTTTGTTTGATACCAAATTTATGTAGTTTAAGCGCGTTTTGGGCCGGAGTAGCTATAGTAAATATTTACCACACTATCTAGTTCGTCAGCTTCTTCACATTGCCAGTAATTTGAGTCAAGTACTTATATGGTAGGGAATAATTATGGCAACATTTTTCGTGTCTTTGTAGTCCATACCTGTTAGAATGATCGAAGTTTAATGACATTCAAAATACTCCAGTACATTGACAATGTCCTTACTTTTAGATGGTCTCAACATATTTTTAACGGAAAATAAATTGACCTTTCCGGCAATCTAGAAATACAAAAATTTTGATATCGATACTACGATTAAAACAAGCATATTACCTTTCGCGGAGTTGGATTATTAACTCCTTAATAAACTTCATGCAATTTTGTCTTATTTCAAACTCGATTGCTGCGGTAAATTGGGTTTCTGTAATTTTGTTTTCGAACGCATAGCCTAAATACAAATTAGGCACTGCTGCGTTCTCCAGATCATCTTTCAAAATATTTATTGCATGATCTGGTGGAATTATTTTCGATTTTAGTGAGTCAATAGCAAGAATCACATCCGAAAGTAATTGAGTAGGGTCTCCGTTCCTGTTTTGAAAATTTTTGTCCAAGCTTTGCATGTCTTTCAAAATTTGTCTTAAAAATACCAAATAAAGATAATTTATCTCATCTTTATACAGTCCGTGGATAAATTGTGCTTTGTGACACTTTTCAGACATAGCTGCTAGTTCAAAATGGATCTTTAATTCTGTCCACTGATTCACGATTCGGGAAACCGCACTCTCTATTGAGAAGCATCTGGTGTCACTTACTCTCGGTATTTTCAAAGGATTCTAATGGAATTTTTGAAAAAAATCGATCAGTTAAAATTTGGTAATCTTAGAAAAATTACATTTAAATGTTACACACACATAACAACAGTAATCTTCAATGTATAATTCAATCTATAAATTGTTAATGCATTAGTAAAAGACAATCACAATTCGGATTATTTTCTTAATACATATTGTAGTAGCAAAGTTTATTCGTTATTTATTATATTTTATATCACAGGCTTATTATTTATTTTATTTGTTTTACAGCTTTTACTTTAACGTCTGTCCTCTTTGATCGTAGCCTATCGAATGAATCTCTCTCCGTTTGTCTGTCTGTCTCTCTTCTCATTGTTCAGTGTTAATCAACTTGTATACTGCTCTGCCACAACAGTGTTGGCAATTCCAGCATACTAATCGGTGTTCGTTGTAGTTTAAACTAGTTATCCTACTACAATATATTTGTATGTGTACCTGGTTTTCATTTAAAGATTGATATATTTTTTTATAATTCAATTGTCGACTATAACTTTTTGAAAACCACGCGTAAGTCTCGTGCACAAGAAATTCCAGGTTTTCAGGTATTACTTTACTAGACTTTGTAACGGCTAGCTGAATCGAAAGATATACACATTTTAGCAGTTTCAGAGAGGGAACTTCCTTTCTAAACTCGGTGTAAGCACTCATCACGTTAGCGTTATCAGTTCAATAGCAAGTTTTTTACAGCATCTGCTATAGAAATAGCATCTCCAGCATCGATTTGCTCGAGGCCTAAAAATGTCGACACAATATCCCCTTTAGTCTTACTAAAGTAGCAAATAGCGACTCCTAAATATTTAACAATATTTACAATGGCATATTTATTAACATATATACATGTATACACGCTAATTTTTATCTTTATTTAGGCACAAAGTTTACCAAGAATTTTTTGCACACTAATGTTAGTGGACTCGTCCAACAGAAGGTTAAAAGCTGCATTTCGGCATTTTGTTCAAATCTCAATCACTAATCACATGTAAAGAGTTATCGTTGTATGTGTAATCGAATCGCTGAGTTAAACAAAATGCAAAAACCCTGAAGGAAACAAAATGCAAAAACCCTGAAGGAAAATATAAAAATTTCTATTTTTATAATAAAATTGCTAGCAAAAATAATTAAAATTGCTAGATTTGTGGCTAAAAGTTGTCTTAATTGCTTAACTGGCAGCTGGTGTGTTATAAACAGTGTGCGAGATAGCAAATACTTTGTAAAACAATTGAAATTTTAATATTTTTTCACCTATTCTTTATATATATAAAACACCAACAATTGCAAATTTGCACCCAAAGTAAAATTAATGTCAATTAATTGTTTGCAAAATTCAAACCATTAATCGAAGTGCACCTAAAACTAAGAAAGTATAGTTATTTAATGACTAGCCGACTAAAACCCAGTTATGATTTAATGACTAACATTTGTAATGCCTTCCAATGTGTGTAATACGGCCTGAAGACGTCGGGGCATTGAATGTATTAGGTACTTAAGGAATTTCATGCCATTTTTCTTGGACGTTCCTTTCAAGAACCGTTTTGTTTGTTTGATTATGTGTACCCACACTTTAAAAATTCCCACAAATTTTCCATGCGGTTCAAGTCAGGACTCTGGGCAGGTGTTTCAATTACTTTACTGTAATTGTACAGTAGCCAAAACCTGCATAGAAACGACTTGTGCTTAGGGCCATTATCTTGGTAAAGCATATACTTAAGTTTATCACAGTTTTTGAGGGTCAATAAAACCAAAACTTGTTGCACTTATTACCAATTCATTTGTGAATACATATATCCAAATAGAAAGCTTTATCCATTATTTCTGTAAATATGCGATGTCCTCCAACCCCACGCCATTACTGATAATTTGCCAAACTTGACAGTGGGAACTATGTTTTGTTGCTGAAACGCTGTTTTAGACTTTCGCCAAACTTAGCTTGGCTTGTCAGGATAGTTCATTTTTGTCTCATCACAAAATAAGGTGCGCGCGATAAGTAAGTGGGACAAAGACTTATCACATTATTTTGTCCAAAATATGCAGTTTTTCGTTTTCTCTTTTCCTCCTATATTTCGGTTGCAGTGTGCTTAAGCGATGAGGAAAAAAGTGTGGAAAAGTACCGAAAGGCTTTCGAGCTGCACTTGCTTTTAGAAGCCAGTGTTGAGTTTCGCGAACGAAATAAGTAAGTGGGACAGATTTCTATGCTTTCATTTGTGCATAAGCGAACACGTTTAATTTTCCGATTCTTAATTTTGCTTAAAATATTACAATTATTGAAATTAAGTAAGTTTGAGCTGAAATCCATGCTCGTTGCAATTTTTAATTAACTTTTTTTATAAAGAAATGGCTAGTTTTGCACGTTTATCCAGTGAGGAGCGTGGGAGAATCGTGGCACTGCGTGATGTGGGGATGTCCATTCGCAAAATTGCAGAAAATGTTGGAAGGAATAAAAACACAGTGGAAAAGTTACTGAAAGATCCGGAAAACTATGGAAAAAAACCCCGTTCTGGTCGTCCACCATTGATAGGCAGCAGGGACAAAAGGCAAATAAAAAATATGGCGGTGAAAGAAAATATCAGCGCATCCCAAATAAGAAATAAATTGTCTCTACCGATATCCACGAGACGTGTGCAGCAAGTCCTGCAGAGCTCCGAGAATGTTTCATATGAAAAAAAACTCCTCAAACCGGAACTACTGCCTAGGCATTGTAAGATTCCAATTATTTAAAGTCTGTTAAATACTCATGCATATATCGATTGTTAGTAATAAGTATCGATTGTTAGTAATAAGTATCGATTGTTAGAAATAAGTATCGATTGTTAGTAATAAGTATCGATTGTTGGCGATAAGTCCTCGATAGGTTGAGAGACGGCGTCTCTCTTCTCTTCCGGCGATGCAACGAGCAAGTTGCATCTGCGCAAAACCCAAAGATTGAATCCGACCAATACAAACTAATCTTTATCATTTTTATTTAATAAATAGGTGTTTACAACTCAGAAGTGGGATGACCACCCGAAAGGATACATATTTCGGGACACGGCACGCCACACGTTCCAAATCTAGGACGGCCGCCTCCACGCCCACCGCTGTTAGTGCACCCACTGCGGTGACTACCGCTGCAGTACCGAGAACCGCTGTGCCGACTGCTGACACACGCGCCCCTGCCGGGCCCGCCGCTGCTGGGCCAACTGCCGACATACGAGCCCCTGCTGGGCTAACTGATGCCACATTCGCCCCTGCTGGGCCAACTGCCGCCACACTCGCCCCTGCCGGGCCCGCCGCTGCTGGGCCAACTGCTGATATACTCGCCCCTGCCGGGCCCGCCGCTGCTGGGCCAACTGCTGATATACTCGCCTCTGCCGGGCCCGCCGCTGCTGGGCCAACTGCTGATATACTCGCCTCTGCCGGGCCCGCCGCTGCTGGGCCAACTGCCGCCATACGAGCCCCTGCTGGGCTAACTGATGCCACATTCGTCCCTGCCGGGCCCGCCGCCGCTGGGCCAACTGCTGCCATACTCGCCCATGTTGGGCCAACTGCTGACATGCTTGCCCCTGCTGGGCCAACTGCTGCCATACTCGCTCCTGCTGTGCCAACTGCTGACATATTCGCCCCCGCTGGGCCAACTGCTGACATATTCGCCCCTGCCGGGCCAACTGCTGCCATACTCGCCCATGCTGGGCCAACTGCTGACATATTCGCCCCTGCCGGGCCAACTGCTGCCATACTCGCCCATGCTGGGCCAACTGCTGATATACTCGCCTCTGCCGGGCCCGCCGCTGGTGGGCCAACTGCTGCCATACTCGCCCATGCTGGGCCAACTGCTGACATGCTCGCCCCTGCCGGGCCCGCCGACGCTGGGCCAACTGCCGCCATACGAGCCCCTGCTGGGCTAACTGCTGCCATACTCGCCCATGCTGGGCCAACTGCTGACATATTCGCCCCTGCCGGGCCAACTGCTGCCATACTCGCCCATGCTGGGCCAACTGCTGATATACTCGCCTCTGCCGGGCCCGCCGCTGGTGGGCCAACTGCTGCCATACTCGCCCATGCTGGGCCAACTGCTGACATGCTCGCCCCTGCCGGGCCCGCTGCGGCTATATTCGCCCCTGCTGTAACCGCTGCCGCCGCACCCGCCCCTGCTGTACCCTCCGCTGCGGTGTCCGCCGCTTACAGGCCACCTCTGCAGACTGCCGCCTCTGCACCCGCTGCCACTGCTGTACCCGCCGCCGCTGCCACTGCTGCACCCGCTGCCACTGCTGGACCCGCCGCCACTGCCACTGCTGTACCCGCCGCCGCTGCCGTCGCATCCATTACGGTACCTGCCGCCGCTGCCGCCGCTGCCACTGCTGTACCCGCTGCCACTGCTGTACCCGCCGCCGCTGCCACTGCTGTACCCGCCGCCGCTGCCACTGCTGTACCCGCTGCCACTGCTGTACCCGCTGCCACTGCTGTACCCGCCGCCGCTGCCACTGCTGCACCCGCTGCCACTGCTGGACCCGCCGCCACTGCCACTGCTGTACCCGCCGCCGCTGCCGTCGCATCCATTACGGTACCTGCCGCCGCTGCCACTGCTGTACCCGCTGCCACTGCTGTACCCACCACCGCTGCCACTGCTGTACCCGCCGCCGCTGCCACTGCTGTACCCGCCGCCGCTGCCACTGCTGTACCCACCGCCGCTGCCACCGCTGTACCCGCCGCCGCTGCTGTCGCATCCATTACGGTACCTGCCGCCGCTGCCACTGCTGTACCCACCGCCGCTGCACCCGCTGCCACTGCTGTACCCACCGCCGCTGCTGTCGCATCCATTACGGTACCTGCCGCCGCTGCCACTGCTGCACCCGCTGCCACTGCTGTACCCACCGCCGCTGCACCCGCTGCCACTGCTGTAACCACCGCCGCTGCACCCGCTGCCACTGCTGTACCCACCGCCGCTGCACCCGCTGCCACTGCTGTACCCGCTGCCACTTCTGTACCCGCTGCCACCACCGCTGCCGCCGTTGCACCCGCTGCCACTGCTGTACCCGCCGACTATATGTCTGCCATGCGGGCTGCGGCCTCTCTCGCCGCCCCCGCCACTGGTCCCGACGCGGACCCATGGGAAGAGATGCCCGCTTTAGTGCCCTCCGTATCGACTGCCGCGGCCGCCATCACACCGGCCACTTCCGCCTTCCCCAGCCTGGATGAGCAACTGGTGACGCTACAGAAACAACATGAGTTGCTACAGCTACAGTATCAAATCCGCAAACTGCAGCAGGGGATTGACGAATCCCAAGCACCGAGGCAGCAAGTCTGTGACGTGAGTGTTATTGAGAGCATGGTGGCTCGATTTTCAGCGGATACCGCATACGATGTGAAGAAATGGCTGAACGATCTGGAAGACGCATTTGAAATTCTGCAGTTGAACGACCGCCTACGGTTGGTCGCATGCCGTCGTATGCTGGAAGGTACGGCGGCGGTGCTGCTGCGCACGGTATCGGTGCACAGCTACGAAGAATTGAAGGCAATCCTCTTGCGAGAATTTGGACGCTCGTGTAGCATCGAGGAAGTGTACCACGCTCTGCGTGGCCGGCGCATCAAGGCAGGCGAGGGATGTTTAAGATTCGCAATCGAGATGCAGGAGATTGCCATGAATGCTCCGATTCCGGAGAACGAGCTGGTCGACCTGATCATTGATGGACTGCGGGACAACTCTACTCGAGTCGGCATGCTGTACTCAGCTCGGACAATGGCTGAACTGAAGCCCCTACTGGAACGCTACGAGCGCCTCCGTATGCTGGCCGCTGCCTCCAGACAAAGCAATAGTGTGAAGGCGCAGCCAACAACAACTGCCGTGGCGCCTGGAAACAAATCGTCAGGCACCGTCACGAGTGAGACCAGATGCTTCAACTGCTCAGGATGGGGGCATTACAAGAGTCAATGCCCGAAACCAATGAGACCTCCGAATTCATGTTTCAAGTGTGGCATAGTGGGCCACAGCTACAAAAACTGCCCGTCTCGAATTGGGAATGCCACCAATATCACTGCCGCCGCCGCTGATGAAGCGGGAGATCGACTAGACCATTTACAACTGGTGAGTGTTGCTTTTGTTTGTGATGAAGTGCAGGATAGGAAATTTATAGATATGTTTTCCCTCCTGGATTCGGGCAGTCCAAAGAGTTTTATCCGTCAATCTGAAGTCCCCTCCAACTGCCGTCTTAGCCCCCGTACATTGAACTGCCGTGGTTTAGGAAATAGCCAACTTCTGTCCTTAGGCCAAGTCCAGTGTAGTGTTCGCCTCCGCAACACACAGACAATACATACGTTTGAAGTCCTGACGAACCAAGCAACCGAACTGCCGATGATTATAGGTAGAGATCTTCTGTATAAAATTAATATTAGACTCTGTAAACTGAAGGAACGAGAATATGAAAAAGAATCGTTGATACTCATGAATAAACCGACTGAAGGTATAAATCCAAAACTTACTGCTGTTCTGAAGTCCTTTGACATATTTATGGAAAAGAGAGTGATACTGCCGTGTGATAGGAATGAAATTGTGCCTGCCGAATTGTTGTCTGATTCTCCCCTTCCGAAAACTTCTGCTGTACCTTCGGAAACATTGAACGATGCACTTATGGCGATAAATTCCATTGAGCTCCCTGCTGTCAGTGAATTAGACTTTGATATAGAGTGTGATAGGAATGAGATTGTGCCTGCCGAATTGTTGTCTGATTCTCCCCTTCCGAAAACTTCTGCTGTACCTTCGGAAACATTGAACGATGCACTTATGGCGATAAATTCCATTGAGCTCCCTGCTGTCAGTGAATTAGACTTTGATATAGAGCCCGCGTTACGGGAAGAGCAAACCGCAGCCCTTAAGTCTATTATTTCCACTTCGTATGTTCAAGTTGATCCAGATTTAATTAAGCCCATGAACTATGAGATGAGAATAGAATTGACTAGCCAAACTCCGATTTTCTGCCGCCCCCGCCGTCTGTCGCACCACGAACGCATCGAGGTGCGTGAGATTTGTGACGATCTCTTGAAAGCTGGCATTATTCGCCACAGTAGTTCCCCTTACGCTGCCGCGATTGTCCCTGTACGCAAAAAGGACAACACCCTAAGAAAGTGTGTAGATTACCGACCGTTGAACAAAATTACAGTTCGAGATCATTTTCCGATTCCTCTGTTAGATGATTGCATTGAACATCTGGGTGGCAAATCATTCTTCACTATCTTGGACTTGAAGAACGGTTTCCACCATGTGAAAATGCACCCAGACTCAATCAAATATACTGCCTTTGTAACCCCTGATGGCCAGTTTGAATATGTACGCATGCCCTTCGGACTTTGTAATGGCCCTTCCGTGTTCGCTAGATTCGTTTATTTTGTCCTTAAGGAATTTATAAACCGAGGTCAACTGGTGATATATATGGACGACATTCTAGTCGCGTCGCATGACTTTGAAACCCACCTTGAGATTCTGAAGGAAATATTGTATGTGTTAAGAGTGAACGGGCTATGCCTGAAGCTGACGAAATGCCGTTTTGCGTATAGGGAACTAGAGTACTTGGGCTACTTAGCCAATTCCGCCGGTATCACGCCTAAACCAGCTCATATTCAGGCGATACGGGATTTGCCCATTCCAAGGGATAGCAAGGAATTAGAGCGTTGCCTAGGCCTATTCTCATACTTCCGCCGATTTGTATCAGGTTTCGCTAAGATTGCGTGTCCGCTGTCCCGATTGTTAAGAAAAGATACCCCTTATGTCTTCTCCGATGAATGCCTTGAAGCCTTCCGAACACTGAAGTTGAAATTGATCGAATCCCCCGTGTTATCTATTTACAACCCGAAGTCTGAAACAGAGTTACACTGCGATGCTAGTTCAATTGGTTTCGGAGCAGTGCTCCTCCAGAAACAAACAGACGGTAAATTACACCCAGTGTCCTACTTCTCTAAGATGGCCTCCGCCGCTGAATCGAAACTACACAGTTATGAGCTAGAGACGTTAGCTATAGTGTATTCCTTAAAACGTTTTGAGACGTACCTTAAGTTCATCCCGTTCAAAATCGTGACCGATTGTAATTCCCTTGCGCTGACACTGAGAAATGGTGGACATTCCGCCAAGATTGCTCGCTGGGCCCTGCTGTTGGAAAACTATAACTACACGATTGTACACCGCTCGGGGTTGGGTATGCCCCATGCTGATGCTCTAAGTAGAATAGAAACTGCCGCATACGTTGACGATATAAACCTTGACTTCCAACTGCAGTTAACCCAGAACCGGGACCCTGAGATTGTCAAACTCCGAGATGAGTTAGAGAAATATGAGATAGCGAATTTCGAACTGCGAGATGGAGTAGTGTACCGCCTGTCCTCGACGAGTATACCCCAACTTATGTCCCTTCCGAAATGGTAAATCATGTCATACGAGTAGTGCACGAGAAGCTTGGCCATATGGCCACGGAGAAATGTTGTGCACAGATCAAGAAGCATTACTGGTTCCCGTGTATGAAGTCTTACGTTAACAATTACATTAAAAATTGCCTCAAGTGTATCTACTACTCCGCGTCCGCTTCGGACCACCGTGTCACGCTACATAGTATTCCGAAAGTGCCCCTTCCGTTTGATACCGTCCATATTGACCATTTGGGCCCCCTTCCGTCCATACGTTCTAAGAAAAAGTATCTTCTGGTTGTCATTGACGCTTTCACCAAATTTGTGAAGCTGTACCCTGCCGCCACGACTAATTCACGTGAAGTATGCCAGACATTAGAATCTCAGTATTTCGCAAATTACAGTAGACCCCGCCGAATCATCAGTGATCGAGGTACCTGCTTTACTTCCTCCGAGTTTGAAGAATTTCTGAAGGCCAATAATATAATTCATGTGCTGAATGCCACTGCCTCACCCCGGGCCAACGGCCAAGTCGAGCGGGTTAACCGTGTGTTGGGCCCCATGTTGGGTAAACTGACGGAACCTGTGGACCACGCAGATTGGGTCCAACAACTGCCGAACATAGAGTTTGCATTGAATAACTCCGTCCACTCCACAACCAAATTTGCCGCTTCCGTACTTCTATTCGGTGTTGAACAACGAGGTGTGGTAGTAGACGAACTAACCGAACGGTTGGGTGAGAGAACGGAGGAGGTCGATGCCTCAGAGGTAGACGTCCGGAGATTAGCCTTCCGTAACATTGTTAAGTCCCAAGAATATAATTCGGAATATTATTCGAAGCATCACCTCCCTGCCGTTAGTTTTGAGGAGGGGGATTTCGTAGTTATTAAGAATGTGGATACTTCGGCAGGCACGAACAAAAAGCTTATCAGGCGGTATCGTGGTCCGTATGTGGTTCATAAAAAACTTCCGAACGACCGATATGTTATCCGGGATGTAGAGGGCTCCCAAATCACCCAACTACCATATGACGGTGTCCTAGAAGCCTCCAAATTAAAGCTATGGGTTGCCCCTGATCAAGATTGCACTTCTGATAGCCAAACAAAGGCGACACCAGCCACTTAAGATTCTTATTTACCCCCTCCGTTGTTACCAATTGGAATCGAGGTCGATTCCTCGTCAGGACGGCCGAGTTGTAAGATTCCAATTATTTAAAGTCTGTTAAATACTCATGCATATATCGATTGTTAGTAATAAGTATCGATTGTTAGTAATAAGTATCGATTGTTAGAAATAAGTATCGATTGTTAGTAATAAGTATCGATTGTTGGCGATAAGTCCTCGATAGGTTGAGAGACGGCGTCTCTCTTCTCTTCCGGCGATGCAACGAGCAAGTTGCATCTGCGCAAAACCCAAAGATTGAATCCGACCAATACAAACTAATCTTTATCATTTTTATTTAATAAATAGGTGTTTACAGCATAAAACTGCTCGGTTACACTTCGCGAACAAATACAAATTTTGGGACGATGAGTGGAAAACAATTATATTCAGTGACGAGAAAAAGTTCAATTTAGATGGCCCTGATGGTTACCGCAATTATTATCGTGATGTACGTGCTCCAAAAAAAGTTCATATATCTCCTTGTCCTTGGTCCTGGTCCTTGATGATATGGGCAGCGTTCTCATTTAATGGAAAGACTCCAATGTGCTTTATAAATCATAAAATGAATTCTGAAAATTATGTCCAGTTGTTGGAGACTATTTTAGTGCCATTTGGAGAGGATTATCACGGCGAGGATTGGATTTATCAACAGGATAATGCTCCCATCCACACATCGAACTTCACAAAAGCCTACTTTAAGAACTCGCAAATTCCAATTTTAGACTGGCCAGCACGCAGTCCGGACCTGAACCCGATAGAAAACCTTTGGGGCATCTTGACTCAACGGGATTATGCCAACGGAAGGCAATTTGGAAGTTTGAGGGACCTAAAGGAAGCCATTACTCAAGAATGGCAGAAATTAGACGTTCAAATGCTCCAAACATTAATTAACTCAATGCCAGGCCGTATATTGAAAGTGTTAAACAATAAAGGGGGGTCAATTTAAATTAGTTTAATAGCTAAAAGTTTGTTCAGTTTGTTTTGTTTTGTTTCTAGACAGATTATGAATTTGTCCCAGTTACTTATTTCGCTTGAAAATTTTTTGTTTTATTTTTTTCTAATATTATCTTAATTTTTTTTTTATTAAAATAGGTTAAAATATATTTCTAGTTTTATATATTTTGAAGAAAAATTTGTTTTGTTTAAATATAATATTCGGTTCAGTTGTGAAAGATAACAACGCATTGTCCCATTTACTTATTGCGCGCACCTTATAACCTCATCCCAGTACTCAAGGGGATTGTGGACATTCGCAATAGAGTAGTTCAGCCGCCTCTAAATGTTTACTGCTGAAATTAATGGCTATTTTTAATGAGTATTTATGCAACATTTAGGCCTTCCTTATGATTTCATGGCTTACGAATCCGTCTGGCAATCATTTTTAAGATATGTCGCCAACTCTCTTAGACTGATTTGGGGTAATTGCTGACCTCTTTGATCATTCTTGAATGATCGCGTCTTGTCTAAACTGCATACCAAAAAATTTCAATTTAACCCAGGCTTTGTTTTGGGTTTTTGTATGTACATAATTCTTGCGGTCTTTTGGCTTGATGCCGTTTAACGACACCAATTTATACTTTGATACTTTTTTTAAATCAAAACGGAAAATAAATTTTCCGTCGAATGATGTTTTAGATTGTTTTAAACGCCTCCCATTTTTAATGATTAGGTAAGCAAAATTTCCCACACATCCTCCATCTCTTTCTTTTCCATGCGAACAAACCTTCGAAGAGCCGCTTATTAGGTAAAAGGGACATTGGGAGCGGCTGCAGCCAAGCAAATAGTAATGAAGTAAGTAAGTCGTCTCGCCGACCTGGTGGATGCTACCAGGTAAACAAATATTTAAAATTTCGAAAACCAAATGTATGTCTATTAAATTGTTTTAACATACCTCATAACCACATGCTTTCTCGCTCACTCTACAAACACACGAGCACTCTAGCGCCGCCACTAGCCAACGGTCAGTTCTGCCCTTATGAGCTGTGTAGTAAAATACGTTCATACGCATATTTGCATATTTCCGAATTCAATCAAATTTGGTAGAAATAGATGAAATAGACGTGGCAACATATTAAAATATATATATTCTGCGCGCATACTAAGCCAGTATATATATTAAATTTGGTGACTTTAGCTTGGTTAGTTTTCGAGAAAATCAGTTTTGTTTAATTTGCGGGGGCGGAAATGGGCGTGGCACAATTTTTAAATGGTCAATATCTGCGCGTCTATTAAGCTAGCATACATACCAAATTTAATGTCGGCAGCTTTTAAGAAAGTCAGTTTTATGTAAATTCCGGGGGGCGGAAGGGGGCGTGGCAAAAAGTTGGAACAATCATTTTCAGCGCGCTAACTTAACGAGTATATAAACCAAATTTAATGTCTCTATCTGTTATACTTTTTAAGAAAAACAGTTTTATGTAAATTCTGGCGTCGTAAGGGGGCCAAAATTCCAATTAACTCTATACATTTACATACCACACGAGTCTACATACCAAATTTGGTGGCTCTAGCTCTAATAGTCTCCGAGATCTGCGTGTTCATACAGACGGACGGACGGACAGACGGACATGGCTAGATCGACACGGTTGTTAATGCTGATCAAGAATATATATACTTTATGGGGTCGCAGAAGCTTCCTTCTGCCTGTTACATACATTTTGGCGACTTTAATATACCATTTCACCCTATGGGTGTATGGTATGAAAACAGCTGATACTGAAAAATATATGGGTCGAAAATATATGGCCCATAAATTCTCAATTGGATATAATCGGGAGATTGAGCTGGCCATATTAAATCCTCAATGTGGTTTTCCTGAAGGCACCTCTTTACAAGCTATGCAGTGTGCTTGTTATCGTGGTCGAGCATAAATCGCCACCTGACTGGCATATTTTCATTCGCAAATCATGATACCATATCTGTCATGATGTTACGGTATTCTGTGAATTCGTGCCACACTATGGCAGGAAAAGGAAGTCCCCATGTTTGGACATAACGGTATGTCGTGGATTGTACTCCATGCAGGCCGGACGCCACACATACTGTTTGCCATGAGATCCATTTCGACAAAATTTGGATTTGTCGCTCCAAAGCATGTTTTTTCTTCTTTTCAGACAAGACCTGGACTGGTGAACCTGCAAAGACGATGAAAAGCTGCAGCCTCATGAGCCTGATTCTGTTCATCATTAACGGGTTAAAAGCCAATAGTTTTATTTAAATGAAGTAAGTAAGTCGTCTCGCCGTCTTGGGTATACCGTACACCAGTGAAACAAATAGTTAGTAAGCATAGTTAACGGTAACGTCCCGTTATTTCTTAGAATGAGAAATATGACAGTGTCAAATATGCGTAATCTAAGTTTTTGTTTTTTTTTAAGCTTCACCCTTATTTTTTTTGTTTCTGTTGTTTATAATTTGATTTAAAAATACCTATTAAACAGTTAACCATTGAAAAAAATTTGTTAAATTAAACAAAACCCTTTATTTTTCTACATAAAGTCAAAAAATTGAGCTTTTTCCACTGTGTAAAGTGTTTCTGACAGACTGTACCATTTCACCCTATGGGTGCATGGTATAAAAATATCAAAGAATCTAATTTCGGCTACGCTGCTGCCCATGGGGATAATATTTTTACATGTTTCAAACTTTTTCCAGTATATCAAATCATCACTGCACAAACAAAACCTTCCAAGTATCACTCACCATTTCTATTTCTTCTTTCTGCCCATCGTCTTTGTGTTTGTACAGTACCAAATGTCGGCAGGGACAAATTTAAAATTCCGAGCCAGCTACGTCGGCGGAAAAAAATTCTGCCAGCGTATTTCATGCTTAGGTAAGCCGACGGCTGCCGAACCAGCTAATATCGTCATCAAAACCCGATGGTTGCCGAAAAAAACTTAGCAACAAAATTTGTATACGCCACTTCACTTCGTTCGTCATTCATTGCTGTTATTGTTTTTTCTTATTTCTGCACGCGTCGCTCGTAATGGAACTACATATGTGTGAGAAGCATAAACGATATTGTAAATTTACGATATACACACACACATACATGTACATGTACATATGTATGTATGTAGCTCAAGGCAGGAAATTTTTACATACAATTTTCAGTGTAAAAAGAGATCGCCTGTTGCCACAAAGGTGCTTAGGTTAGCACCAGCGATGCCAAGTCTACGTACTTGGTCGTAGATCTACGTATTTCAAAGGAGATCTACGTATCTACGTACGAAGAGACTAAAACTACGTACTTTTAAAAAAAATACATATATATATTTTTTTGTTTCATAATGTTTATTTAATTGCGATCTATCCTAAGGGACAATAAGGGGCTGTCCATAAATGACGTAACGCATTCAGGGGGGGGGGGGGGTCTCTGTGTGTGTGACAATTTGCGTCAGGGGGGGGGGGGTCGGAAATCTTGTGACGTAACGTATATTTTATAACCTTTCAAGACAGAAAAAGTCCGTTAAAAATTCAAATTTAGGCTGTACAAGTGTGTTCATTGGCACAAATACGGTCCCAGTTCCGATCGCGGTCAGCCAGTGCTGTCAGTTTGGCACTTGAGTTGATAGATCTTGTAAAATTTAAGCTTAAACGTTTTAGCCATTATTTAGCCAGTTTCCCATATATTTAAACAATTTTTAGCTTTTTTTTCAAATATAGCAGTATTTGCTTCGGAGAATCTGGCAGCTCTCTTTATGCCCATATGTGTTAAAGCGAGATGACTCTATTATCATGCAATGAAGTGCATCTTCTAGTTCGAACACAGAACGATGAAGACGTATGTATGTGTTTATTTCAGAAATGGATAAGAACAAACTATATCAATCACTGTTTAGTTCTTATGTTAAAGCTTTTCCAAATGAAACGAAATCTTTTCGATCGATTTACAGAGAAAAGCTGTGAATGTCTGGAATAGCATCAAACAATCAGCTGACTTATCGGCGAGAGTTGATCAGTACGTTCGAAAAAATGAGTCGTTGGCATTAAAACATAAGGAGACTCTTTTGCAATTTTGGTCGTTGCAAACAAAGTCCAAAAGCACACAAAATCAGTCAGAAACTTCTAAGAAAATAATCGAAGATTTGACAAATAATCAGTCAGAAACTTCATCGACAGCTTCTAAGAAAATTATCGAAGATTTGACAAATAACCCAGAAAAAAATAATGATGAGAACCCCATAGCTTCTGCTGGCCATAAGCAAAAAATTTACCCAAAAACTGCCCAAGATCAGCTTAAAATAGAAATTGATATAATAAATTCAGAGTGATTGGACTGTACAAAAGCAAAAATTGTGGGCAAATAAGTGATGAACAGGAACGAGATCTAAAAGCAAAAGAAAAGCAGAAGACTTCTTTGGAAAAATCACTAGCGAGTAAGGTGAATGCGAAAAATCCGTTAACAAAAATTTAGAGCTAATAAAAGGAAAAATTTATCTGAAATATGCGATGAACATCCCGAGATGAAAAGGGCATTGAAAATAAAAGATGCTCCTGGGCGACCCAGAATTGAAGAAAGCCAACCAGGTTATTAGAAGCGATCGTAAACATGGCTATTCATGGATCAGCGGCACACAAACGGCGACAAGACGAATCTCTCAGAAGCATCAAAACTTTGCAAGAGCTTACCATTGCATTAAAATGCGAAGGATTTGTATTGAGTAAAAGTGCTCTCTATTTGCGTTTGATGCCAAAGCGCAGTTTTTCTTCGGAGGGGAAAAAACACGTTCAAACCGTCCCTGTCAGACTTGTGAAAGCTCAAAATAATGAACACTTAAAACATGTTGATGGCATTTTTTGTAAAGCAACCATAAATCAAGGAAGAAATAGCGTCGATTCTTGGACCTAGTGAAGTATGCTTTTTAAACCAAGATGACAAATCTCGTATTCCTCTGGGCCTAGCAGCAGCCAACCATCAATCTCCTCTTGTCATACACGTAGACTACAAAATCTCTCTGCCCGATTGTGGTTGTGGCTGAAAAATACAAGCTCATCCCTTCAGTCTATGCAGGAATTGATTTGAAAAAAAATGGAATGGAGATATAACTGCTGTTGGATATTCAGGGCCTACTTTCATAGCTATTAGATCGGGAAAGCATTCTTCGTCGACAGCATATTCTCATGCACTTGATTTTCATACTATCCTAACTTTGGAAGACTTCGATTTGATAACCAAGTTTGAAAATATGGTGAAGCCAATATTTATAACAATTGTGGATGGCGGTCCTGACGAAAATCCCCGTTATCAAAAAGTAATTGATATTGGACTCCATCATTTTTTGACACATAACCTGGATGCGCTATTAATAGCTCCCGGAAGAAGCGCCTTTAACAGAGTCGAAAGAAAAATGGCACCTTTAAGTAGAGAACTTGCTGGTTTAATCTTACCACATGAACACTATGGAAGTCACCTGAATTCAAATCGCTAAACTATAGACTTGGACCTCGAAAAGAAAAACTTTCGTCACTGTGGAGTGACATTAGGGGAAATATGGAGCGCTATTATCGCTCGATCCTGAAAATTCTGGAATCAATCAGAGCCGCATTTTGTCAAAAGACGAAGTTTTGGATATCGGAGCATGTGAGGACAAGCCAGTATTTTACCCAAATTGTAAAATGTAATAATATTCAATTGCTGCTCAAAACCTCGCAGCTCATTTTTAATATTATGCCAGAAAGATTCTTCCTCCACCTCTTCCATTGAAACAAAGTAAACATGGACTGACGATTCATTGGTGTAGAAAATACAGAATCATCTAGGGGTAAATTTGTTTCAGTTTTTGTTTCCAAAAATCTGAAGTTACAAAATATATGTTCGAGTACTTGCCCGGAAATTCTGCCGTACGATTATTTTTGTCCATCTGTGCACGAAGACATAAACGAAAGAATTTGTAAGTCGTGCCACATCTATTTTGCATCGAAGTCATGCTTAAAAAGCATCAAATTGTGCACAAAAAATATAAAGACGTCGTAGTCTCTGAAAAGAAAGTTCGACCAATACGCATCGCAGCAAAACGACAAAGAGAATTTATGGCAATCTTGAAAAATGAACAAGTTCAATGGATAGAGGATTGTTTTCTAGACCTAAGTGATATACCTTCAATCGAACAAGATACAGGTGACAAGCAGTTGAAGGAAACTCCAATCATAGGTGCTGAATATTCTATAATATGTATAATTACAACAATGTAATTTGCTTTAAAAAAATTACGTAGATCTATGTATTTCAGCAAAATTGTGCTACGTAAAAAAACGTAGATTTTGGAGCCTGGCTACGTACATACAGCTCACAGCTTATTTGATACAGAGCAAATTTTTTCTTTACACCTCTTTAATATCGAAAGTAGCAGGTTTATCGATAAATTGAGAATGCACTCGACTAGGTATGTATTTAAAAATACTATTTCTAAGTAATTCCCGGGGTTTTTTGTTACGGGTAGACCTCTCAGCTTATTGATGATGTAAGTAAAATTAACAATTTGAGGTTGTTTTGCTATGTTTAGTCAATAGCGATTTGGAAGAGATCAACACTATCGAGAAGCGTGACGGGGGTAGAGCGTCTGCAGAACTTAGATCATATTCAGCTTTTGAGTTAAGTCCGGAAAATACTAACCAAGCTATCACTGCAGAGGTTGAACTGGCAAGGGTCGAGCGCAGAAACTGTGCGAATGGTCGATCGAAGAAGCCATTTTCAAAAAAAATGTCCAAACTCTCTTTTTGATTTCTCAATAATTTTCTCGGACGAGTCCAAATTTAATATATTTGTCGGATTTTTGCTATGACTTTTACAGTGAAACATGAGGTGGCCAAATGTCCGAGCGGGAGTCGAAATTTAGTTTTCGTAAGGGAAAATGTTACCTCGAATATTTAACCTGAAAATGCAATTTCAATCAGGATATCGTTCAAACGAAGCATATGAGTGAACGTCATCCATGAACATATTTCGGAAAGCGCTCAAACATACTTTAAAAAAGGGTTCTCCGCCTTTGCTTAAACAGTCGAAAATCGGATCGAAAACAAGGCAGAAAAGCGCCAAATCCGACGAGCGCTATATAGTCCGGAAATAAGGCTAACCCCAGCTATCCGCTCCAAAGTTGGCTGCCTGGGCAAGGCGTCGAGCGCAGAAACTGTGCGACGTGTGCTGCGCGACCATGATTTTTAACGGTCGAGTAGCTCGAAAGAAGCCATTCATTTCAAAAAAAATGAAAGCCGACTGCAGGCAAGGATTGCTCATTTTGGAACACAGTAATTTTCTCGGACGAGTCCAAATTTAATATATTTGGCTCGGACGGGATGACTTATGTGTGAGAAAGCCGAACACTGAGCTTTCAAATGGAGAACATAAAAGCTACAGTGAAACATGGAGGTGCCACGTGATGGTTTGGGCTTGTATGTCCGCAGCGGGAGTCGGAAATTTAGTTTCGTAGAGGGAAACATGGAAAAAATGCAGTACCTCGATATATTAAAGAATAACCTGCTCCAAAGCGCCGAAAAGCTGGGAATAGTGGACAATTTCAGTTTTTATCAGATTAACACCCGAAACACAAGCCGCAATCGTTCCAAACGTGGCTAATTAGAACTGCCCCCATGTTATGAAACCACCGGCACAGTCTCCTGACATGAACGTCATCGAAAATCTGGGCCAAATTAGATGCGGAAGTCAGGAAACATAAGATTTCCAATAAGGAAGACTTAAAAAAAGCCTGCTGGAGGAATGGGCCAAAGCTTCCCAAAAGTTGGTGGATTCGATGCCAAGTAGACTGCAGGCTCTTATTAAGGCTAAGGATGCACACCAAATATTAAACAAGCACTAACATTAAATTAAGCATTTTAACACTGTATCAAATAAGCTGTGAGCAAAGTTTTTATTTTGCTTTGTTTTGTTGCTGTTGAAAGCCATTTTTGAATTAAATGTTTTTGTTTTTTGAAAACTTGAAGTTGTCCTCTTTAATGTGGCATATAAATATTTTCAATATTCTTTAAGGCTTTTGAGTTATGACACAAGCAATTTAAAAAATTGCCCCTGTATCAAATAAGCTGTGAGCCACTGTATATCTCAAATTTTGACTTGGCATCGCTGTCTACAGCAGACAGTGATGCCAACTTTTGTCGACCAAAAAAAGCTGTTTTTAACGGGAGGAAACTAAAAAAAAAGCCGAAATTAAAAAGAAAAAATCCAAAAAAAAAGCTGATGTTTTATTCTTGTTATAAATGTTTATTTTTACAAAATGTTTAGTATTTGATCTAAATCATCACAATCAATTTCCTTGTCGTACGATCCCATAGTGTCAATCATATCTAGATACTTTTTCGGCACTTCATAATTGTGGCAGCATTTGTTGACAGACGCAAACCGTATCTATAAAATATATACATTTCATTATTAACTTTATAATATAAGTTTTTAATATACATTTACCTGACGCATAAAATTGAGTTAAGCATTTGGTTTTACGAGACTACTTGCTGAAAATTCTCTCCACTTCTGCATTCGACCATGGCAATGAAAGCAATGCCATTGCAAAGAGTGGCCAAGTCCCCAAATTTATTGTTTCCACCCGAATCCTTGTATGATCGTACTTCAACCCAAAACTTTGTAGTGTCCTCAGTATTTGCCACTTAATTAGGTGAATGTTTTTGTATTGGTGTTCAATACAGGCAATATTCTGTGAGTCAAAAGCTCTAGTTATTGGAACTATATTTTAGGTTTTTTATTAAAAAAAAATCCAGGGATTCCCGCTGCCCGCTGTTTCGAAATTTTTCCCGCAAATAGTTATCAAAAAAGCCAGATTTGACGGGAAAAAAACTGAATTGGCAACACTGACAGCAGAGGTAGGCGCCCATGGCCCGTGCGGGCACTTTTGCTCGGCAATTGCTCGTATGTGGCCGTCTGTGTGCATGCCGATGTGTGCACGAAGTACAAGTTGAGAGCGTAAAAAAACAGTGTCGTACAGACTTTTGACGGAAAGCAGTACTATGTCGCTACACGCCAGAAAAATTAATGCTTCACTTCTTACATGGCAACTTTAAAAAATATTTTGCCATTATTTATATTTTGTCCCTATAGGGTAAAAAGTATATTTTAATATAAGCGAACATGCATAATGTAATATACAGTGGTGGTCAGCGGGTGTGTATTAAAGATTTTGGAAAGACCGGGCTAAACTAATGGCCAGCATTTGGGGGCCGATTTCATTCAAAACGCACCTGTAAAAAAACGTCGAAAGCTGAACATGACAATAATTACGTGTCATCATCTAAATACAATAACGAACAAATAACTGAAAAAAATTCTTTATTAAATTTCTTGGGAGCCGAGAAAATCAAATTTTAAATAAAAAAAAAAAAAGGGGCTAACCCGCTGACCACCACTGTAAATGTAAGATATACATACATACATGTATGCACATATATGTATAGTATGAAAAATATATATAATAGCCGATACAAAATATGCATTCATTTTTATGACATTTAGGTAAAAGAACCCAAGACTCATGACTGTACTTTGTTTTTTAAGGCGATTCGGTAAAAAAGGGTTGTGGAAAAATTCCGCTTGGCATACTCAAATATTTCCTATACAGTAGCGGCCGTTACACTTGTTTCCTATAGAAAAAAATAGACCGGCACTTGTTTTTTTTATTTTAAATAACTAGTATAGTAGGTAGAAAGGATTGCAGAATCTATTGCGCAAAACTGCGAACATTAAATATTTTTTTAATGTTAAAATTATCTTCCATGTTTACCACAACATACATTTGCGAATCCACATTTTCGACAATGAAATTAATTAAAGATTCAATTCAAAATAGTCTCACTGATAGCCATTTATAAGATCTCCTTCGTATAAAAAGTTATCCAAACAATATACATAAAGTAAAGGAAATAGTTGAGTTTCTGAACAACAATTAGGTCGGAATTATTCTTTTTCACTTGCAGTTTAATTTTTTTTATTCGTTTCTTCACATCCCTCCAGTACCAAATGTCCCCGGTCGACAATGTCGCCGCATCGTCGACTATACCGCCGTCGGCATAATTAAATTCTGCCGGCGTCGACAAGCAAAGACCAGCCGACGGTGCCCGAACTATCCAATGTCGTCGTCGAAACACTTCGTCGTTCGAAAAGAATTGAGCAAACACAATTTCTTGAAAAAAATTGACACAAAAAAAAAGGCAAGAATAGGAAAAATGCAGCATCAAATAATATTTATTTTTCATGACGGCTTTTCCATACCCTTGTTACATATGATGAGGAAAAAATTTGAACATTATTACCATATACATATTATTTTTATATATATGTACATAATTTGTCAAATAACTTGTACTTATAAATTGATCATTAAATAAGCATGTTCTTTTGATGTGAAACATATGTAAATTTTACATAATTTTACATGCATCGTCGGTTATGGCCAATCATACTCTGTGTTTTCGGCACGCGACAAGAAGGAAAACAAAAAGAACAAAGTTAAAACGGGACATTGCATTGTTTTTTTATTTACCATTTCGGCACGCGTCGCTTTGTTAATTTTCGTTTCTCTTTGCATTTGATTAGAATTGCGTACAAGACAGTTGTCAAGATTACAGTGAGAAAGATTACAGTAAGAAAGATTACAGTGAAAATATTTAAATTATGAAAAATTTATATAAGGTAAGTTTGCATGCATTTCAAAATAAATCAAATGAAGTTTAATGAAAATAAATTGTAACAATAAAAGTGACAAATTTTAATTTTTTATGTTGCAGAGGGTATTATAAAATTGATGAGATGTTTGTAACGCACAGAAGGAGACGTTTTCGACCATATAAAGTATATACATATACATATGTACATATATTCTTGATCAGCATGACAAGACGAGTTGGAATCCGTCTGTCCGTCTGTCTGTCTGGATCAACAGCTTATTGTAAATAAATAAAATTAGTTAAAAATTAAGAATAAATATATAAATAAATATAAATATTAAATAAATATAAAAAAAAAAAAAGAGGGCGTCTAACGGTTAGACACGATATAAGTGAAACCTTCCGTAAAACAAACTGAGAGAGAATGAGACGAAAGCAGCATTAGGAGCGGGATAATTATGGGTTCATTATAATATTGCTATAAAGGTCATGTTTTTATTTTCTTCATTTTATTATTATTCATCCTCAATGTTTTCAATTTCAACAAATGATACGAGTGGCTTATGATAGTTAAAAATATGATACAAATGCTTTGGTTTCGATGTTGTCAACATATCTTTGAAATACCGCGTCAATTGTTGTTTTTGATCGTGTTGTTGATTCAGTGCGATTGTTACACATTTTTAAACTGAATGTTGTATTGAGAAAGTCAATTAAAGGAACGCTGTGTCCCAATGCAAAATTTACGTTAAAATCGCCACTTAAAATCATTGGAACTTTATCGTAATCTTTCTAAGTATCCGCGATGCTTCTGGTGTATACTTCATTAAATTTTCATGAATGAATTCCGTGATGCTATTTTTGATTGATTTGGGTGAAATATAAATTGCCACAATTAAAACTGTTTTTCCATTGCTCAATCTGGTTTCGCATGCACATATGTATTTCTCCCACTTTAGAGAGCTGAACAGACAGTGATTCTAGTTGCTGTGCATTCATTCATTATATATTTTGTGATACATTTTTATTTACTTTTTATACCCTTGCAGAGGGTATTGTAAAATTGGTCAGATGTTCGTAACGCACAGAGGAGGGTTACGACCTGAGAAGCTGAGTTGTTATAGCCATGTCCATCTGTCCGTCCGTCTGTGCGTATGCGTTTTACTCAGCCGTCTTAAGAGCTATCGGATGAAATCTTTTTTTGGGGTTTTTTATTACCCGGGTAAGATAGAGTATGAAAATCCTTAGGATCGGACCACTATATCATATAGGTCTAGAAGAAAACGTATCGCCTCCTTCTGTGCGTTACGAACATCTGACCAATTTTACAATACCCTCTGCAAGGGTATAAAAAGTAAATAAAAAGTAAATAAAAATGTATCACAAAAAAATATATAAATATATAAAAAGCATTATGAATAAAAAAGCATTATGAAAAACTTCGACCAAGCTGGGAGTCGAACCCCGGCCGCCCGATCGCCAAGCGAGCACACTAACTACAGAACTCGACGGCAATTTACAAAGTGTCGACGTGTCATAATGCTTTTTATTCATAATGCTTTTTATATATTTGCATCTCATTCTCTCGCAGGCTAAATACTATAAGATCCTATATGTGTCTCTTTTTAGTGTCGCTTTTTCGTTTCATCGAGTCTCAAATTACTCCCAACGATTCTAAAGAAGTTTTCACTTCAAAAAACAATTATTAAATTCATTTAATGATTTTGGAATGCAATGCAGCTTGGAATGGCTAAGCAGTATTTGCTTACTTACAGCCCTCGTCGATTTTAAAGAGTTCATGTTTTCTTCCCTGACTTGGTCCAGTAAATTATTTTTCCAGCTTTCCCTGTAACTGGAAGTTACAGTTAGGCTTTCCCTTAATCAGGAACCCGTGTTCAATAGACGGATACAACAAGTTCAACTTGTTTAGCCACAGAATTGTAAAGCCTGGATATTTTTATTCCGTGCTTTTGTTTTAGAGTCTTAAAGGAAGACTCGACTGGACCATTGCTAGGCCTTCTATTGGAATTGTCAATAAAAAAAAGTCCATTATATTCGTCCAGAAAGGCGCAAACACAACATATTTCCCCAAAACAATCTCTGCCATTTTGGAATTATAATAAGCATTCGGTTCTTTTGCATTGCATATTATTTTTGCGTAGTACTTGTACAAAATTGTACAAGAACTGTTGGAAATGTATTGCATTCTTTGTATAAGCACTGAAAGCATATTTCATTGCACTCTATAACAGTACAGCAGCAATACTCTTTAAGAATTGTCAAAATAATTGCAGTTATGAAGAGTTTGCGTATTGACGTCCTAAGCCTATTCTTTTTACAAGACATATTTAGTTCGCATAAAAAGCGACCAATGTCATAGGACGAGTGATTCGAAAGAACACATCCTTAAATGCATCTTTGTCCGAGTCGTTCCAAGCATTTTCCCTCTGCTCTCATGTTCCTATAATAGTATAAACGCTTATTAAGCATTTGGTCATTCCCAACAAATTTCCTTTCCTTATTAGCTATTGGAACCAAATGATTTTCGAACTCAAATGCTGTCCGAGTTGTCAATTGTTCCTTTTGAAGTAAACGATTAATACCTCTGCACTGGAAAGTTTTTTATACTCTTGCAAAAATGGTATATTAATATTGGTCAGAAGTGTGCAACGCATACAAGGAAGCATCCCCGACCATATAAAGTATATATATTTTGATCAGCACGACGATTTCAAATAGCCATGTCCGTAAGTCCGTCTGGATCGACGCGATCTCCTCCTAGACCGTAAAAGCTTAAGAGGGTGAATTTTTGCATGTAGGCTTGTATATACTGCACAGTTTCTATATTTCGGATTCAGCCGTATCGGAGCACTATATCATATAGCTCCCATACAAACGTCAAAGTCACGAACAGTGACTTTTCTCAATAACTTCGTTATTTTCTGCGAATTTGATAAAGATCGGATGATTATTATATAACTTCCATGGGAACGATCGATCAAAACAGACTTCGATCAATATCTTAGTTTTCCTATGCTAAGATTGCTAAGATTGTAGGATTGTAGGTCGTTCTTTCAAAAACATTAGCCTTTAAAAACGTTTTTCCACTTTGATGGCTATAGGTAAGGAAAGAGTGACCAAAAAAGTTGCAAGGGTATACAAACTTTTGCGCCGTCGAAGTTGGCCCGACCCTCTGGTTTTTAGTATTAAAAAGATAAAATATAACACCAATTGTCCTTTTATTCTAGATATTACATAATAATTTTCAGCCCATTACTCCAAATAGGAACAAAGTTACAGATTTTTGAGACCGTACGCACGGTTCTGTCCCAACGCGACGGCACAGTGATGGGCAAAAAAACATATCGACTGCAAAAATGAATCGTTGCTTTATTTTGTGGCTCAACTGCGCAAGTTCGAAAAAAATTGCGACGCTGAAACAATGTGCTTCAAGTGTTATGCTTTCGCCTAAATTTCGAAAAAATTGCTCCAGAAGCAGACTGTCAAAAACGAAGGGCGAACAAAAAGCATTACGATTAATCCTGTCCATATCCTTTGCTAGGTTGACACGGGCTCGCTCTGTTGTGTCTATTATATGTCGATCACCGTTCAATAAAATCAAATATTAAAACTTCTTCTTCTATATGTTTTTTAGTAGAACTACCACGTGATTCGGTTGGAAAAAATAATAGAAACGATCCACAACATCAAAATTTGACCAGGTCATCCTTTCTTCGGAAAAGCTCAAAAAACAAGCTAGATGCATTAATAACGAGTAGAAACTATCCGGACAGAATTGGTATAGTTTATGTTAAAGGCATATAGTCTAGAAAAGTACCGTGCTTGAGCAAGCAAAGTATAAAACGGAGAATAGATTTTCCTACTTGACATGTGCTTCGGGCCAATTGGAAAAACGTGCTATGGTGAGATGAAACAGAAGTCAATTTGTTTGGATCGGATGGCAAGGTGTCTGTAAGACGGCCAAAAAAACACTGCTTATGATCCAAAACACACACTGTAAAGACCGTTAAGCACGGAGGTGGCAACATTATGCTTTGGGGATGCTTTTTTTCCTCAGGTGTCTGTCCGTTATTTTGGATTAAGGATGAAATGTGTGCCATCGACTACGTAAATATCCTTATCAATTAAATAGGGACTCCAGGGAGAAGGAAAATAACCCAATTTTCATTCGTTGAATTCAAAAGTTGAACTGATTTTTATTTACAAAAGTACGGAGTTTATACAGGGAATCTTAGGCTCTAGAAGGTAACAATTGTTCTAAGAAGATATTATTCTAGCACGACTCAATCCCACGTATTCGGGGATTGAAAAATTATTACTATTTTGGGCACGGCGGGCCACTTGATAGCATGTCGTTTTGATCTTTTGGGTTAGTTGAGAACAAGGGTGGCCACGGAAATTTAACTTGGGAGCCGGCTCTTTACCGGCAGAGGCTGGGCAGAGAAAAAGGTCACTTTTGCGAGTCGACGCACACAAAAATTTGTGTGCCTCGAGTTTTATGACGGGTCATCGTCGTCGAACTTGTAGGCAGAGAGACGGACAAGTACCAAATTTTGCGGGGAGGGGGAAAAAGGAACGCGATCTCGAGCTCACAACTTGTGGACAGAGAGACGGACAAGTCCCGAATTTTGCGGGAGGGGGAAAAGGGTCGCGATCTCGAGCTCACAACTTGTGGACAGAGAGACGGACAAGTCCCCACGGGAGCCAAAAGAGCCACTACGTGGCCAACCTTGGTTTAGAATTACCAGCCATAACGTGTGTGGCTGATTGTAATTCTAGTCATAGGCTAGGTTAGTTCTTTGTGACAAAAGTACAGTTGCATTATATTTTCTTTAGTTCATCTGATTTGGTGAATCCATTTCATATCCATTTCACGATGTTTAATCTTAAACACCAATACTATGCTTCCTTATGCCGAAGAAAAACCAATAACCAGAGGGCCGGGCTAACTTTGACCGCGTCAAAGTTTGTATACCCTTGCAAGTTTTTGAGTAAAAGGTCTAATATTTGCGAAAGAGCAGCTTAGGAAATAACGAAGTATTGATCAAAAGTCACTGTTCACCACGATTGTTCCTATGGGAGCTATGATATAGTCGCCGCGATCTTAATCAAATTTGGCACAGTCATAAATAGTATGCTAAACTGAGAAATATAAATTTTTATGACAATTGCTTCAAAGTAACGAAGTAATTGACAAAGTCACTGTTTTCGAAACGTCCCTATGGAGCTATATGATATAGCACCGATCTTGATCAAAATTGTCATAGTCGTTTATATGTGTAATTAACTCACCAATATTAAATTTCACGACAATAGCTCAAAAAATAACGAAGTTATTAAGAAAAGTCACTGTCGTGACTTTGGCGTTTGTATGGAGCTATATGATATAGTGATCCGATCCGGCTGAATCCGAGATATACAACGCCTGCAGTATATACAAGCCTACATGCAAAATTTCAGCTCTGTAGCTCTTACGGTCTAGGAGGAGTTTGCGTTGATCCAGACGGACGGACGGACGGACGACGGACGGACGGACGGACGGACGGACGACGACGGACGGACATGGCTATTTGAACTCGTCTCGTCGTGCTGAAAGAATATATATACTTATAATGGTCGGAGATGCTTCCTTCTATCGTTGCGTTGCACACTTCTGACCAAATTAATATACCCTTTTTGCAAGGTTATAAAAATATTGCTCTGCTCCCGATATTGCTCAGATTTCGAAGGGCTACGTAGCATAGCAGAGAGCACAAAACGCAAAACGGTTGCTTCTTCTGCTCCATCGTTGTAGCAATACCACTAAAAGAGATGAGAGCGGAGCAAATAAAATAAATTGTTGTGCTACTGCACAGAGCATTTTCCTTCCTCTCGTAGCAACTTCGTATCTCTCATAGCAGATCTGTACTATAGGTGGGCATGGGCCGAAATGTTGAGCCCATGGGAACCAAACCCGCACCAAAAGCAAAAAAATTTGGCACAATCAGACCGAAAATCGCCGCACACGAAATTTAAACAAGGCCAAAAACATAATTTATATATATGTATTCTTAACACGAAGAATCTTATTAATAATAAAGAGAAATACAAGGAAATCAGATCCTGTTATAATAGTAAAATAAATAATAAAAGAAACTGTAATTCCACAAACTGGGAGCACAACCGGGATAAATCCAACATGCAAGTTAACATGGACAAGAGGGTGTAGCGGATGCAACTGCAATATTGGCAGTGGCCACGATCGCTGGGTAACAGCCGGCCAAATGCTTATGGTTCTTGGATTTGGCGCCTACATTCACAGTTGCTTGGCGATGGGCATCGATGTGTCTCGCAAGGTGACAAACCAAGGATTAACTCTGGAGTGATGCCACTCGGTTGGTTGATGTCGTTGGGTTTGGCTACCCTGGTGAGCTGTCAATTGTATTTCTTTCCTTTCCGTTCTCTAAAAAAGTAAACAAAATAAAAGAGTAGAATTTAAAACAAGCAGTAATTTCTAATTCTAATTTTGATTGTTTTTTTTCGTCTTAATATTAAAAAATAAAAAACTAAATTTCAAACAAGCCGTAATTTCTAATTCTAATTTTGATTTTCGTCTTCAAGTGAAGGAAAGTTGTCGATGGCACCATCCAAATGAGATGAGTTTAGTTTACCCAGTAAAATATTTTCCAAAGTGTCGTGGTTTAACCTATTTCGATTGTCGGCCAGTACAAGTTTTAAAGATGTAAATGCTCGATGCGATGTGAACATATTTTTACAGCTAAAACAATACTTCTTACTTGGGTTGGCGAAATGGCAAAACATACTTTGCTCAGTTCATACAGTTCAGGATCAGACTACTTTACTTCTCTCCAGAAGTTCAAAACATTAACATTTGTAAGAGAGTTTTAGGGTTTCGATTTTTGTATAAACATCCGTGCATTCATCTGTAGGCGATATTGTAGCTCCCAAATAGGTGTCTAATAAGTCAAACTCATTATTTTCCTGCCCTTCTTCAAGAATCATTGAACTAATTGAAGTTGTTGAAGAGTTTCAGTTATGCGCTATTTGTTTAAATTTTCTCCCAAAAAGCCTTTAAGAAATGTACAGCATTTTTTTCCTGAGTCCAGGAGAGAATTTGTTGAAACCTCGGATCTAAGTAAAGACATGCATCAAATCCAACATTCGATATAAGTTGTTCCGTTCGAGTGTCTATGCTTTCAATAACGGTTTTACCAATTTTAAAACTGATAGAATATTCGCTATCTGATCGTGATAGTAAAATTTGATTAGTAGTCAGCTTACATGTGAGCCACCAATCGTGAAAATTGCCATAGTGCAATTTCTCTTCTTGGAACTTTACTATAGTTTTTTGCAGTGGATTCATAATACAGGTGTAGCAATCTATAACTCCCACAACATAGAGCTAGCGTCAAAATTATCATCTTCCGTTTTATTTTCGATTACTTCAATTTCGCTGAAAACGTCCTTAGCTTTTATCAATCGATCGATTATTTCATATGTTGATCCCCACCTTGTGGGACAATCCAGTTGAGGTAATTTCAGTTGACGAAACTCAAATACCTCAGCCATCAAATGGTAGCTTACGAATATATTTCGTCATGTTGCGACATTGAAGTAAAGAGTTTTTAAGTTCTGCCTTTTTTAAAACTTCAAGTCCGCAAAGTTGTGCAGTATGTGCTTCTGTCGGGTTTCTTGCTTTCGGTTCTTGGCTTTTGCTGCTGCTGTCAAAATGTTCTATTTCGGTTATTTGCTGCTGTCATGACGCTCCCTTTCGTGACATACATTTATTTATTTAACTTGACCGAATTGCAATTCTCAACACTAAAATGTGCCTTTGAATATTTTGGAAGGAAGTGGCGAATTTAGAACAATCCAACTGTTGTCAACTACGAAATCGTTTCCTTTCACTTTAATTGTGGTAGGTCAGTTCTATCATTATTATCGGGCGATCGACGCCGATACATAACCATCGTTGCTTGTAAAGGTCTCTGACGTAAATTTTCGTGGATACCGTTTGAAACACTCGCGTCGACCGTGCACGGTGATTGGGGTTGACAGTTGACACCATCGTGAAAGTCTGAATCGGTTGCAGGAGCAGGAATCTCAGGACAAATGATGTATTCGATCTGGTCGAATTCTTTCAACTAACCGAATTAGAATGTGAGTATGCGGTAGGGTTCGTTTTTAACAATGTAATTCATAAGTGACCGAATTTTCTGCATGAAAACACGTGCGGTGATGTCGTGTCGATCACTTGATGTTTGTCCGGGAAGCAGCAATTGAATAATTTCCATCCATTTTGGATAAAATAGTCAATCGACCAAAGTTTCTGAATATCCTGTTGTGCTTATCGCATCACGCCTATAAATATACTCTTCCGAACGCAATTTAGCTTGATTCCACCGAATAAAAGTCATAAATTGACTGTTAGAAAACATTTGTATAAGGAAAAGAAATGGGCTGTTTTAAGGGGTTTTCTGGCATTTATTTATTGTTTATACCCTTGCAAAAAAAGGTATATTAATTTTGGTCAGAAGTGTCCAACGCATAAAAGAAAGCTTCTCTGACCATATAAAGTATATATGTATATTCTTAATCAGCACGACGAAACAAGTTCAAATGACCATGTCCGTCTGTCCGTCCGTCTGGAATAACGTGAAAAACCATGAACACTGGCTCAGCAGATTGAGTTATAAGTGGTTAAACAAATCCGAATTTCTTTTATATATATGTATATACATATGTGTATATACGTAGATAGATAGATTATTGGCAATAATATTTTTACATTTTGAAATTTCTTTCCCTGCAACTCAATTCATCAATACACTAACAAAACATTATTTCTCTTTTTACTACAATTTTTTCATCTTCCATCATTCACCCTTCAGTACCAAATTGTCGCCGTTGACAATGTCGCCCAATTGTCCGAGCCACAGACGTCGGCAGAGAAAAATTCTGCAGCGTTTTTATGCTGAGGTTACCCGACGGCACCCGAACGAACCAATTTCGTTATCGAAACCCAAAAGGCTGCCGAAAAAAAATTGCCGGAAAAAAATGAATATTTCTCATTCGAGACTGTGTTGTTGTTTTTTACTTTCGCGTTGCTGTGTACTTTTTGTTTTTCTGAGCACGCAGTGAAAATATATTGTATAAGTGATTTCTAATTGATTTTTGATATAAATAAAGGTAAGTGCTATTTAAATATTATCTATAATATACACAAATAGTGAATAGTAATTTTGTTGGCAAAGTATTAAATTAAATTAATAGCATTATTTATATGAATGCTAATCAAAAGAGTAAGAAAATATGAGTACAGAGAGTGAAAGGAAAACAAAGTATTTTGGCAACAAAATTAAATCCGAGTTCGACCCCGGGCTGTGCCAAAAGATAAATTTTTTTTATTTGTAATAATTTAATTTTTTTTCTCAAAAAAAAAACATTAGCAACTGGTTTAGAAATAATTGACTTCAAGAACAGCATTACGTCGGAAATTCATAAAAGCTAGTAATTACACAGGTGCTGTATGAAAAGCACAAAATTTTTAATTCTTTTTATACCCTTGCAAAAATGGTATATTAATTTTGGTCAAAAGTGTGCAACGCATAGAAGGAAGCATCTCCGACCATATAAAGTATATATATTCTTGATCAGCACGACGAGACGAGTTCAAATAGACATGTCCGTCCGTCCGTCCGTCCGTCCGTCTGGATCAACGCAAACTCCTCCTAGACCGTTAAAGCTACAGAGCTGAAATTTTGCATGTAGGCTTGTATATACTGCAGGCGTCGGATTCAGCCGGATCGGATCACTATATCATATAGCTCCCATACAAATAGCAAAGTCACGAACAGTGACTTTTCTTAATAACTTCGTTATTTTTTGAACTATTGTCGTGAAATTTAATATTGGTGAGTTAATTTCACATATAAACGACTACGCCAAATTTGATCGGGTGACTATATCATATAGCTCCATAGAACGATCTTTCGAAAACAGTGACTTTTTCAATAACTTCGTTACTTTTGCCGCGATTGCTTAAAAATTAAACATTTGTTAGTTTAATATATCTGTTAATGACTGTGCCAAATTTGATAAGGATCGGGTAACTACATCATATAGCCCATAGGAACAATCGGTGGAAAACAGTGACTTTGATCAATATCTTCGTTATTTCCTATGTAGGCCGTTCTTTCGGAAACATTAGCCTTTTAGCTTAAACGTTTTTCCACTTTGATGGCTATAGGTAAGGAAAGAGTTACCAAAAAAATTGCAAGGGTATACAAACTTTGACGCGGTCGAAGTTAGCCCCGGCCCTCTGGTTTTCCCTTAGACTTTGAAAGTTCTTTTAAGAATCTACTACCTGACTTTAATTTAATTTTTTACTTTTTTAAAAAGGCTTACAGCCCTATTTTCTGTATAAAGAATACCTTTGACAACCCTTACAATATCGATTTTTATTTATCGATTGTTATCAATCGAAGCGTTGACCATATCTAATAGTACACATGGTGCGAAATTATGTGACGCTTTAACAGTTGCCTGTTGGCTCTCGAGATGAGGGCAACTGTAAGTCCAACTATTTTTGGCTTTATTTTTACTTCTCTTAAATACCATTTTTTTTAAAACGAATGACTCGGTAATAAAAGTTAAAAGAGCAAATGAAGACTTCGATTTTAAATTTAAATTACGGTTGCAACCGATGGAAGTTATGACCAACAATCAACCAACTTTAGATTACAAAACAATGTCTTATTAAATTTAAATAAGCGCCACGTGATCTTGCCTTCAATCTCTGAGGCAACATTAATAACGTGCTAGCTTTTGGTCACTTATATTTACTGGGAGCATTGCCCGAGCCTGCGAGGACAATATATAATGTTCTTTATTTTACATACATATATCACTCAATGAGAATTCTAATTTTTTTTTTAAGCAGAGCGCAAAAAACAGTGTATAAAGTGCAATGGTAATCCGGTTCCCGTTTACTCTGAAGTCTGTCCCACATTGGCACAACGTCCAGCATGTTGTCCTGCAGGCGCCTTATCGGCTCGGATAACAATTTTGTAATTATCAGATGGCATACGGTCTAATGCAGTTGTGAATAATGCAACTAATTCATTGTGCTGATGGAAAAATGTTTGAAGTTGTTCCACAATGTATATTTTCACTGAGTTGTTGTGTGCGCAACGCTGATCGATTTCTCTTGCTGAATTGCCCATAAAATATATTAGCAAAAATTTATAGTTTTGATCAGGCACTGGCAATAAGGAACCTGTTAAATACAAATATGGGTCCAAAAAAGTCAATTTCGAAATTTTAAGAAATTTATGGAATTGTTGTCATTCTAATGCAAAAAATTCAATAAATACGTCTTTTTTTCTTTGCTTTGTCCTCCTCATTTCTAGCGATATTTATTGTGGTGCGTCCTCTTCGGAAGGCCAGCTCTCGGGGATGTTTACTAACAATTTTCTTTAAATTTTCCAGTTCATTGACCTTAGCAGCGGCCTTAGCCCATTCTTTTTTCTTTTTTAAATTTCTAACTTCTTTACCAACAGACTTCAGTCACACGACGCTTTTTCTTGATACTCCTCGGTTTGGGAGTCGGACATCTTGTGAGTGGGAGTAACTTACGGGAAACGTGACCAAAAGGCTCTAGCACCATTACTTTCGGATTAGGGGAAAGACCGTCGTCTTGGTTTCGATCTTAGGTTTAACTTTGGCCGCTTGAAAACCTTGCTCATCAGTTTGATTTGCTCTAATCGCCCATTTTGAGAGCTTTTAAGCCGGCGCACTATCTTACTCTAGAACAGCTGGATGCAAGTGATTCCCTTAAAGTATCCTATTTATATGTTACTAGCAAAACCGGCAAACTTCGTTACGCCACTGATGGCTTCGTTTTTTGTAACATTCGTTTTGGGATTAAACGATAAAGAAAAATTTTCATATATTTTTTTTTTTTATATTCGAAAAGTCAAACAGAACACACAATTTTCACTCAAGCACCTTGTGGTAAACGACATTCTTTTTTTTTTGGTCAGGCGCAAGAACAAATAAAGCGGATACAATTGACCATGAGAAATACATGAATTTTCTAGATTGAGGCACAAATAGTCAAGGATTGGCCCTGTGATTTGTTGATCGTCATAGCGAAGGCAAGACGAATCGTCGGTTTTCTGATTCCGGTTTTTTGCTGTTGCTTTTGCTTCGACTGTTCATAGTTTCCGAAACAGAAGCATTGCACACAGCAAAACTGGTTCTATCTATTAAGTACAGGTATATGCAGTATTATTTCAATGTAATGGATTTGGTCACACTTGAGTACATTGTTTTATTGTAAATTACAAAAATGAGTCCACGTACAACTATTGAGCTGCGGGAATTAGTCCTATTTCATTTTAAAAATGGCAAATCCCAGCGAAAATTTGGCATCAGATGTTGAAACAGAACTGGAAAAAACAATATTCGGCAGAGACAGTTCGTCGTGTAGATTCAAGATTTTAATGGCCGGTTTGCACGAAAAAAGCCATTCAGCCGGGGATCATGTTCCCCGTCAATTTTTTTCTGGAACGAGGTAATATACATATACTGATGAATCGAAATTCAATATCTTTAAGTACGATGGGATGCAATATGTTTGGTCCTAAGCCAAATACAATGAAGCATGGTTTGGCGGCTTCGGGAGTTCGAAACCTGGTTTTCATCGAAGGAACAATGGACAAACATATTTACCTATCTCTTTTGAAGGACAATTTACTTCAAATTGCAGACAAATTGGATGAAGAGGTCGATTTTGGTTCTATCAAGACAATGACCCAAAACACAAAGCCGACATTATCCTGTCCTGGTTGATATGGAATTGTCCACATGCGGTCAATTCTCCTGCCCAGTCTAATATCTTTAATGTGTAAACATTAGGAATATTTTAAATAAGCCCGCTCCTCGTCTCAGTGAATTTCCCCGATAACCGAATTTGGGCACACTAAAAGGGTATAAACGCTAAGGCGGGGTACGGGCACACTCTCTTGAATATAGTCAATAAGACCGCATGTGCACTTAATTTGAAAATAAATAAAATCCGGAAATATAAAGACAATCCCAAGGGATTAATTACTTTAAAAAGTAGAGAGTTTACAAATCAGGTGTGGAGTTTGCCCTAAAGAACGTATTTTCATGAAATACACCGAGATCATTAAATTAAACAAAACAGCATTGTTTGAGTTAGCGGCCAAGGAAGTACCTTGCGACAAAGAAGCGTCAATTTACCAAGTGCATTGGTAAAAGCAGTCATGGCACAGAATCAGTCTGGAGAGAGTGATGTACCCGAAGAGCAGGCAGTCAGCCCAGCAGTGTCTGCAAATGTGCTTGCCGGACAACTTGTGGATGTTGGTCCGGAGCCTCTTATTGAGCAGCGCGGCGTGGGAAACATTGAGCAGCCAAGTACGGATCAAGTGGGTGCTAACCAGTTGCCGACGATGTCTCGTGAGACCCCTAGGGCCAGACATGAACGTGCATGTTCGTGAAGGCGCACAAGCGAGCGAAACGACGAATTGGCTTCGATTCTTAGTAGCATCGAATTGTATACAGCACGTAAAAACCTGGCGGAGCTAAAAACACGTGTTATGGAGCTGGAGGAGAACTTAAGCGGACCGGAATATAATTGCCGCATGAACTTGAAAGATGTCGAAACTACTGTACCTAAATTCTCTGGTGATGGTGATCTGTCCATTCACGTATGGATTCGTGAGCTGGAGAAAGCAGCAAGAGTGTATGTACTGAGTGATGCCCAATGTTGGTCGTTGGCAACCGACTGCTGGATGGATCTGCTAAAGCATACATGACATATGAAAAGACTACAACCTGGAGCGAGCTGAAGGATGCCCTTGTGAAGGTATTTGGCCTACAAATGACAAACTACGAGATTGCTAACCAGATGAGGAAGCGCTCAATTGGCAAAGGAGAGTCACTCTTGCAGTATTTCATCATTATGCGAAATATTGCTCAGCAGGGCAATTTTGAAGACACCGATGTGGTCAAATACATTGTTGACGGACTACAAGATCGAACCGGATTGTCAGCTCCTTTGTATTATTGTACTTCTCTGAACGAATTGCGAGAGAAGATGATGCGTTTTCAAACAGTTCAGCCACCAGCCAAAAACTACGTTCCTCAGGCTCGTCAGACTTCAGACCGTGCGCAGGCCATTACGCCTGCTGCAAAGGATAATGTTTCAATTGCCGCCAGATTGGTCACTTAATGTTTGACTGTCCACGCCGGAGACCAAAAGGAAGTTGCTATCGGTGCTTCAAAGTGGGCCATCAGTACCGGAATTGTCCAATGCGAACCCAGATCGCCGCCATGAGCTCTAGTGAAGACCCGGACACCATTGATGATAAGTCATTTATTCAATTAGTAAGTTTAAGAATATCTTGTAAAGGGGGATGCACTGATGTTAATAATATTTTGCCCTATTAGATTCCGGAAGCCCAGTAAGTTTTGCCAGTAGAGCGTTGATGCCGCATTTAGATTGCGATAAATTAGTTAAAAGTTCTTTTCATGGACTGAGCGTGGCTCTATTCTGACTTTTGGAACAGTCAAATGTTTAGTTCTGTTTTGCAAAAAATATTATGAAATTCAATTTTTAGTTATTCCGATAATATTATGCCGACGCAACTACTTCTTGGTAGAGACGCCTTGAATAAAATAGGTCTTAAGTTCTCATTGATTGAAAATGTAAGAAAGTATGAAAAGAATTCCGCATCATTAAAGAGTACCATTGCTTTTGTTTACAAATCCTTCTGTGCATCCCTGTTTACTAAATATCCTAAGCATAATACCATTAGTAATAACACCACTGATCTAGATAATAATTGTAATAACCCTAATGTAAACACGAATGCATCCCCGTTTCGAGAATGGCTAACAGAGTTGCAAACTGTTTGTGCAACGCTGTCAGATACCGGGAATACTACTGTTGGCAGTGAATTTGGATTAGGCGCGATGCGTGAGTGCCGAGACATTGTGCATGAGCATTACATTGACCGATTTTCAATTAATTACGGGTTGCCTAAATATATGATGAGAATATGTCTGACAGATACAACACCATTTCATAGTAGTCCTAGAAGGTTATCGTATTATGAAAGAGAAATCGTTTCTAAAACGGTTAGTGAGTTGTTAGCCAATAATGTAATCCGACCAAGCAACTCTCCCTATGCGTCCGCCATCGTCCTAGTGCGAAAAAGGATGGCAATATACGAATGTGCGTTGATTATCGAGGTTTAAATAAGAAGACTGTGAGGGATAATTTTCCATTGCCTTTGATAGAAGATTGCCTAGAATACCTGGAGAGCAAGACCGTTTTCTCCGTCATAGATTTGAAAAGTGGCTTTTACCATGTAGGCATGGAAGAGGATTCAATTAAATACACAGCGTTCGTTACACCCGATGGCAGTTCGAATATCTGAGAATGCCTTTTGGTCTAAAGAACGGACCAGCTGTATTTCAGAGATTTATATCGAACATACTTAGTTATATGATTAGAGATCGAGAACTTGTAGTATATATGGACGACATATTCTTGCCACCCGCACCGTATCAGCATCTTAAGTTGTTAGCAAAACTGTTAGATCGTTTATTCAGTACAATTTAGAGCTCAATTTGAAGAAAAGCATTTTCCTACAGAAGAGCATAGATTATTTAGGATATGAAGTCAGTGAAAGGAATTTTACCAAATAATACACATTTAAAAGCTATTCAAGAATACCCAGAACCACTTAACAGCAAAGCGTTACACTCGTGCTTAGGCTTATTCTCTTATTTTCGCAAATTTGTTCCGAATTTCTCCCGCATAGCTAAACGTTAACTGAGTTGCTTAAACAAGGTGGTCCATTTCCGATGAACAAAACCGCTAAAAATGTATTTCTTACATTAAGATCCGCCTTATCCAGTCCGCCGTATTAGCTATCTTTAACCCTAACTACGAAACTGAGTTGCATACTGACGCCAGTTCAAATGGCTTTGGTGCCTCTTTGATGCAAAGACAGACTGATGGCAAAATGCATCCAGTCTCTTATTATTCCCGAAAGGCGACAGCCGCCGAGTCCCGTTATCACAGTTTTGAACTTGAAACTTTGGCCATAATATACCGTGCGCCGATTTCGCGTTTATTTAGAACACAGACCATTTTGATCGTTACCGATTGTAATTCATTGGTCCAAACCTTGAGTAAAAAATCAATAAATCCCGCATTGCGCGGTGGTCGTTGGAATTGGAAAACTTTGATTATACCATTGCTCACAGACCCGGTTCAAACATGGGCCATGTAGACGCATTAAGTCGGCAAACCGAGTTGTTAGAGAATATTGTAGAAGGTGATTTTGATCCTTGCGATTTATTAGTGAAGAGAGACCAGAATGCCCCAATTGAACCTTGTGAACCCCATATTACTTTGAGGAAAGTTGCGTTAAACCGTGTGAGTCTGGTAGAGATTTGACCAAGCTGTGTGCTATTCAAGATGATAGTTGCGTTGAATCATGTGAGTTAGTTAAACCGCCTGAGTTTGAAAGCGATTTAGAACCGTGTGTCCCCTCAGAGAAAAATGAGTTTAGTAGAGATTCGATTAGGCCGTATGCCGTTTTAGAACAGAGTTGTTCTGTTTGTGATAAAACCGTTTAGACAGACCCTTGTGAGTTGAGAGGAGTGATGTTGTGTGAGAAAAACCCGTAAGATAGACCGTGTGAGAGATAAAACCCCGTGCCTGTGAGAAAACCGTGCCTTGAGATAAACCCGTGTAAATAGAACCATGTGCTCCTTTAGGAAGAATTATTTAGGACCGTTTGGGACAAACCCGTGTGTTCATTTAGCGAAGAGTTGTTTCAGACCGTGTGAGCTATGTTTAGAAAGAAGTCGGTTAAAACTGGTTAAGAAATAAACCTTGCGTTTCTTTAAATGAAAGTTCTGTTGATCCGAGATTGAGTAACCAAATCGAAAGAAGTGACCAGCTCGATCGAAATGAGTCGGCAAACCTGGTTGGTGTAGTGGGTGCGTCTCCGCAAGATGTTGATTTATTATTGCAGTCAGAACAAATAAGAGATCCGGATATCCGTAAACTAAGAGAAAATTTAGAAAAAGGCAATGATGTTGGATTTGAGTTAATAGATGGTATAGTGTACAAAAGAAAATGCTAAGGAAAGACTGTGTTTGTATGCACCGGCTCGCATGCAAGGGGAATTAATAAGAAGGTGTCACGAGAAACTAGGTCACTTAGGCGTTGAGAAATGTGTAAACAATTTGAAAGAAAAGTACTGGTTCCCATTAATGAATCCAAAGGTTGAGTCGTTTATAAAAGATTGTCTGCCGTGTATTCTACATAGTGTTCCAAGAACTATACATAATAGAACCTTGCATAGTATTCCGAAAAGTCCGATTCCATTTGATACTATCCATGTTGACCACTTAGGTCCCTTACCGAGTGTTACATCAAAAAGAAAGCACCTTTTGGTAGTGATTGACGCATTTACAAAGTTTCAAATTGTATCCCGTAAATTCCACTAGTACCAAAGAAGTAACCGCCGCGTTAGAAAAATATTTTTATTATAGCCGACCAAGAAGAGTTATATCCGACAGAGGTACGTGTTTTACGTCGTTTGAGTTTGCTGAGTTTGTAGAAAATCGAAATATTGACCACATTAAAGTAGCGACTGCTGCCCCTCAAGCCAATGGACAGGTCGAACGTGTGAACCGTGTGTTGACCCCAATGTTGGGAAAGCTGTCAGAACCTTAGCCCAAGCCGATTGGTATAAATTAGTTAATCGTGTCGAGTTCGCTATTAATAACTCAGTGCAGTGTAGTACGGTAAAACTCCGTCAATGTTGTTGTTTGGTTGCGATCAGCGAGGCCCCTTAGTAGACGAATTAACCGAGTATCTTGACGAGAAATTTAGTTCAGAAAACCCCTGTAACCTTGAGGCCACTAGGCAAGAGGCAAGTGCGAAAATTCAATTATCGCAGGAGCGCAATGAAAAGCGGTACGCCTTAAGGCATAGGGCACCATTATCCTATAGAGTCAATGATTTTGTTGCCATTCGCAATGTAGATGTCACTCCCGGGTCGTGCAAAAAGTTCGCTCCTAAATACCGTGGTCCTTATAAGATAAATCGAGTTCTTCCAAATGACCGTTACGAAGTCACTGATATTGACGATTGTCAACTTACTCAATTGCCCTACAAAGGTATCTTAGAATCAGCCCGACTCAAGCCGTGGATGCATGCGTGTGATAAAACTGTGAGTTTCTGTTGTAATATGTATTTGATAAGCAGTATTTAGTATATTGTATGTATTGTATATATGTATATTGTATGTTGTATGTTTGTTGAATTGTATGATCGAGGTCGATCAAATGTCAGGATTGGCCGAATGTAAACATTAGGAATATTTTAAAATAAGCCCGCTCCTCGTCTCAGTGAATTTCCCCGATAACCGAATTTGGGCACACTAAAAGGGTATAATACGCTAAGGCGGGGTACGGCACACTCTCTTGAATATAGTCAATAAGACCGCATGTGCACTTAATTGAAAATAAATAAAATCCGGAAATATAAGACAATCCCAAGGGATTAATTACTTTAAAAATAGAGAGAGTTTACAAATGTAATAGAAAACTGGCCATCCGAAATGGAAGACATTCAAAATGCACTGATGGAAGAATGGGGAAAATATATAGTGAAGTCACAATAAATTGGTTTCCTCGATGAAACACGCATTAAAAGGTGATTAACCAAAAAGGTGGCCACAGTAATAGAACTATCGCAAAACTTCGTAAGAAATGCCCTAAAACCACAAAAAATGATTGAGAAGCGGGGTGCAGTTAGAGAAATAACCGAAATAACCCGTATAGTACATTGGCTAAACGGGACCCTTACAAGTCGTCGAGAGGTGTTTCCAGCGAAATGGAGAAATATACTCTGGAGCGATGAAACCCAAAATAAATTATTTGGGAATGACTCAAATAGGAATGTTCGTTGACCGAGACGGAAAGAATTACATCCCAGGTACACGAAAAAGACAGTAGAGCACGGAGGAGGCAGCCTAATGGTTGGGCTGTTTTTCATGGCAAAGGTTGGTCCGATTCATCCAATTGACGGCATCATGGATCAATTCATGTTCAAAGAAATATTGAGTAGTGTTATGCTATTATGGAAATTCCAGCAGGATAACGATCCTAAAACATTGCTTCCGAGTTGTAAAGGATTGGTTTGAAGAAAAGTCAGTCCCCGAATCTGTGGGAAATCTAAAAAGAAAAATTGAAATGACTAGTTGTTTTATTAAGTCCCAACTATGGACAAATATTAAGAAAGAATGGTTAATATTCTTTATGCCGAAAAAAATCAACCGTCATTTAGAAAAAGAGAGGATATACAGGGCATTAGACAAATTCAACAAAATATACCGAAATATTTCAAAAATACTTCAAAAAATTCACTTCATTTCATTTCATACTTCATTTTTGGCGCTAACACACCTATTTTTCTGGCCAAGCATATATAAAGTATTTCGTTAACTAAGTATGCCAAGCTTATGTTGAATATTTTTATTCTACTTTTTTTGTGTTATAATTCTAAGATATGCCTATTTTTAAATAAAAGTTATTTTTTTACGTTACATAAAAAACATAGACATCGTTATCTTTAAAAAAAGAGTTCTCACTTATTAATTTGTTGATGAGTTATTTAAATTATTTACATTAATAAATATTTATTTTTAATGTAATGTATATACATGTGCGTATTCATGCATACAATATTTCACATATATACATGTTTAATTTAATTGAAACGCTACCAAAAACATGCTTATAGACATACATACATAGTTTGAAAACTTTCAGTCATGGTTTGGGGGTGTATATCCAGTCGAGGAGTCGGAGAACTGGCATTTATTGAAAATACTATGAACGCCGAGCAGTATCTCGAAGTATTGGAAACATTTTTAACACCAAGTGCCATCAAATTTGGATTCATAAGCCAATTTAAAATTTTACGAAAACAACAACCCGGCAAAATATCCCTCTTGAATATGTACAAAAAGTTAACATGTTCAATAAAAAAGCCTCTAACATGTCGCTAGTGCCAAGGGAGGCATACTAAATACTAAAATGCATATAAATTATCATGATTAAGAATATATATGTATGTATGTATTTTAGTTTACATTAGTATTAATTAAATGTGCAAAGAGTTTCTTGACAGTGTCAAGTTTGGCCGTAGGCGGCGCTAGAGTGCTCGTCTGTTTGTGAGCAAGAGAGCATATGCTATGAGGTATCTATCTAAAAAAATTTAATAGACATACATTTTGGTTACTTGTGGTGTATGGCATGATGAAAGGTGGTCTCGTCGGAAGCCGAAGCTTTCCGAGTGTATGCTTAACTTCAGTGCTCGTTTGCTTGCTCATAGTGTATGTCTCTTGCCAACGGGACCACCTTATATTATTTCATCGTGGTGCATGGGATGCTGAAATAAGTACAAGGTGGTCCCGTCGGCAAATCTTACGGTCCTATGTATTTTAGCAATAAAAGCGAGTGGGAAGAATGCAACTCAGGGAGTGTTAGAGAGATGGCAACACTACTTCACTCCTTCAAAGTCGAATGACAACTGAAAAAACGCCTCGTCGTGAGCAGCGCTGCTGCCGAATGGGACTATCGTATACTTATTTCACCATGGTGCATGGTATACCGAAGTGGGCGAGACGACTTTTTTATCGATTATTTGAATGACAGCTGTATAATTTTGTTATCCGATTTTGATCTCATTTGGCAGAGTCATTAAAAGGTAAATAAAACTGACAAATTTTAATTTTTGTGGAAATCGAGTCAAAAGCAACGAAATTATTGATAAAAGAAACTGTTTTCGACCGATCGTTCCTATGGGAGCTATATGATATAGTAGTCCGATTTTGATTAAATTTGCTACAGGCATTTGAAGGTATACAGAAAATAATGAGGTTATTGAAAAAAGTCCTGTTCGTAACGGTCCAGAAGGAGTTGCGTTGATTAAGACGGGCAGACAGACAGGTATGGCCTATATGCACTCGTCTCGTCTTGCTGATCAAGAATATATGTATGCATATACTTTATATGGTCGGTGATACTTCCTTCTGACCCAAATAAATATACCCTTTTGCAAGGGTATATAAATAACTAAATCACAAAGTAGAGAGATTTCAGCGATTTCAATGTGACGGCAAGAGAATAATATCAAAGAAGCTAACATCGGTAATGCCGAAGTTATATATCCTTGCATTTGAAAAGACTGAAATTCTTTTTGTGTTCCAAAACCTTCATGGTCACTCTATCCCTTTCAAATTCGCTATACCCGACCTAGCCATCTCTTTTGCAAACCAAATTGCAGTCGATATAAGTCGGCTCTGCTCAAACCCTACCGACAGCGCTGCCAGCAGTCTTCTACGGCATTGCTCAAAATTAACAGACTATGATGAAATAAACATAAGGTGGTCCCGTCGGCAAGCGACATACACTTAACGTATGCTTGCAAGAAGTGCGAGTGAAAGGAATAGCATACTGAGTGTCGTATTGAGTGTGAGTGTGATGGTGATGAGAGTGAGCAAACGTGCACTCAAGTTGTGTACACTTCGGAAGCTTCGACTTCTGACGAGACCACCTTATGTTATTGTATCATGACTGAGAAAGTCCGAGAGCAAATGACTTTATTGTTCGTGCTTAACCGACGAACAGTTTTCCCCAATTCTTTTCCGTTTCTTTTGCTCTGCTTATTGCCGGACCGTTCGCAGCAGTGTTGTCAACTTTTGTTTGAGCAAAAAAGATGTTTTTAGTGGGGAGATACTACGAAAAAAGCTGAAATGTTGTGGGAAAAAAGCTGGAAAAAGCTAATGTTTCTGCCTTTTAAAGGGCATTTATTATTTTATAATTCAATTAATTGTCAATTCGTGACAATTGTTGTTTTTATCCTATGCCTCCATGGTGCCAATCATGTTTACATATTTTTTGGGCAATTTATAATCATGGCAACATTTGTTCAAACGACGCAAACCGTATCTGTAAATAAGTATATACATTTCTAATTAACTTTTAAAAATTAGTTTTATGATATATTTTACCTGACGCTTAAAATTGAGTTAAGCATGCCAACATTCATTCGGTTGCGAAGCTTTGTTTTCACAATGTTGACCTGGCTAAAAACTCTTTCCACTTCAGCGTTTGACCACGGCAAAGAAAGCAAGGACATTGCAAAAGTGGCCAAACCTCAAGTCGCTATATCCTCCAGAATCCTTATAGGCAAACAGTACAACCTAAAACTTTGCAGTGTCCCACTGAATTAGATAAATACTTTGATATTGCCGCTCGATACTTAGAAATTTGCTTGAATTAAACAACTCCAGTATTGGCATTATGATCTTTTTGTTTGCTCGTAAAATATTTTTAGAAGAACACAAGTCAACATTTTTTAATGTTTGAAAATTTTCCGGTAACCTAGAGTAGGAAAAATATTCGTTAATACAAATATACTTGTTCTACGTGCTATCAAATGAGTTACATACCTTTTTTAATTGCTTTATAAGCTCTGTTAGAAAAGAAGCACATGTAGCTCGAATTGATTTTTTAAGTTTGAGTCTTCATCCAAGTTCATTTCTTTTTTCGAATTCGTAACTCTGATATAAATCTAGTACAATATATTCTTCGAAGTCATCAATTTCAAATATTAATATTGGCGTCTCCAGGAATTATTTTGTCCTTTAGAAAATTAATGGCCACAATAAGTTCATTGATCGGACCTCAGGTTTCGGGCCTGCCGACTTGTTATTGTTATATTTAAATAAGACTCAGCATTCAAGCTTTATATTAATAACCGCAGTAGAATCAGACGGCTTAGACTTTATACATAGCTCGCAAATAACTGTCGACCGTTTCTCGTTGTCTGCAAATAAGTGTCTTTTCCCGACATTCTACGATGGGCTCAGCGAGCAACCGATTTTTCGGTTCTTAAATGAGCTCGCTCGCGCTCGGAGCGAAACCGTTTTTTCTGTACTGTTTTTCTGGTTGTTCCAAGACCGTTTCGTCGTGTTCAATCAAGCAAAAAGTCTTTTGCGTATGTATTGGTATACATTCACACGCATAGGCAAGCAAATCGTTAAGCGTCTGTGCAGACGAATACATTTATTAATTGCGATTGTGAATTGAGTGTGTAAAGTTGTGAAAAATTTGTTGTGCAAAATGGGAAGAGAGTTGAATAAAAAGTGCACCAATTCTTTAAATTTAATTTGGAAGAGAAAAAGTCAATTTGTAATGTTTGCGGTATTAAATTGTCCGGCAATCACTCAACAAACTTACGACGGCATTTAACAACGAAACATATGGACATTTTCAACGAGTGGAACTATTCTGAAGATTCAAATCAACCAAAAGTGAAGAGAAACGAAGAATATCCTATCCAACAAGCGAAGAAGCAATTGTTTGTTCTTTGATTAAAATAGTAACCACGGACGGAAAACCATTTATATTTCTAGACAGTGAAGGGTTCAAAGAAATAATGGATCCAATATATAATGCACTTGGCATGAACCCTGTAACGTCTCGAAATATTATGAACTTTGTGTCAGTCAAAGAGCAGCTTGTCAAAGAAAACATAAGGGCTCTCGTGAAGGGAAAGCTTGTGTCGCTGAAAATAGATGTTGCCACCAGAATGGATAAAGCCATTCTAGGAATAAATCTGCAAATGGTCCACGCAAGCCTGACTAAAACCGAGATCATTGTAAAGACTTTAGGCATGATTGAGCTCGGGGAATCTCACACTGGAATATACATAAAGAAGAAAATTCTGGAAATCTTGGATGATTATGGAATATCATTAGATCAATCTACAGGTAAAAATTTGACTACATACAATTTCGATATATGTACATATGTCACTTTTTAAAGAATTTTCATATTAATGCACACAGCATTACATCGGATAATGGGCGAAACATGATAAAAGCCGCCCAAGTGTTAAATGAAGCCACAGAGGAATCCCTTTTTCAAGACGACAAAGAAAGTGAGAATGTTCTGAATGAACTGGACACTATTGAACTTGCTAATATACACCTTGTGAGATGTGCAGCACACACTCTGCAACTCTGCGTATTCGATGTGAACAAGACAAAGGAGATCGCCGATAAAATAAGTTCCTGTCGCACATTATGCAAATCGTTGCGCACCGAAACATATAGGTAAGTAATAATTAGTTTTTTATATATATGTACATATGTATACATACTATGTATTTAAAAATCTATGCAGACGTATCCTAATTGAAAACAAAAGAAACATACCATCGCTCGACGTTGTTAAAGGTGGAATTCGACCTATTTAATGCTAAAAAATTAGTGGACCTAAAGGATTTCTTGGCCACGCAGTCTTGTATTTGTGTAGATGCCGATTGGGATTGGATGGATATGTACATTGACGCTTTCAGTGACACATACCAGGCAACCCTAAGCTACAAGACAAAAATTTAGTTTATAGTGAATTCTTCGTAGTATGGATGGAACTAAAATTGAAATGCGAGAATAGCCACAATTTGATTAAAAAAAAACTATCGGCACAGATCAAAATAAGGGAAAGTAAATTATTAGAAATGAAGCTTTTTGGCAGCCATTTACTTGGATCCTCGGGTTAATTGCATGTTGACGAGCTATCAGAAATCGTTAGCAAAGGTTAATTTAAAAAAAATAGCTTTTCGCATATTTGAGTTGAAACAAGTAAGCTGTATGTCGTAGAATGTTTGAAATTGGGGTCCTGTTTTGTTTATGTTGTAATTTGAGAAACTATGTTTATAATTAAAACTGTCTTCGTCAAAAACTAATACTTGTACTAAACTAAAATCCAAAAACATTTCATACTTATCATTAATTTATTATTTAAGGCACAAACACAAAATGTTCCAGAGCTCGAAAGTCCGGGAAGTTCGAAAGTGCGGGAAGAGATGTTTGAATCCTCATTTTCATCAATTTTATCGACAGCATCCTCATCTGAAGAGAAGTCGCTATTCTCGGCATTTTTGGACGATTTTCAGACAGTTTCAGAAAACAAAAAAGACCCTGTTTCTGCAAAACTTGTCAAAATTTATGCTGACATCGAAAATTTTGACGTTACATATGGTCGATTGCCATTGAATTCAAATATATTGGAATTTTTTAACGACTTGCAGCTTAAGTTTCCTCATCTAAGTGCACTAGCGCAGGTTGTGTTGGCTACACTGCAACGCAAGTTTCGGTCGAACGGGCATTCTCAGCCCTACACTTTATATTAAGTGAACGAAGAAGTTCGATTAGCGCAGAAAATCTGAACGCCTTACTTGTCATTAAGCTGAACACATAATGTATGAAAAATATTACTAAAAATATAAGTATGAATACAACAAAAAATAAATGTGAAGACCGTTTGCGTTGAGTTTTTCGGTCAATCGGTCTTTTGTTGACTCACATCGTGCGAGCGTTTCTCGTTTCGCTCTTTATGCACTGCCCATTGAAAGACCGATATACAAAGCGCTCAACGAAAAGAGCTCAACAGAAAATATAAATCAAGACAGCAAGAGTCTCTTGTTCAGAGCGAGAGCGAGAGAGTATGAACTTTTTCGGTTGTGTTCGCAACGAGAACGCAGAAGAAAAAAACGGTCGACAGTTATTTGCGAGCTATGCTTTTATATCATATACATAGCTTCATACAAAACGTTGCAATTTACAATTACAGTAAAGTTCTACAAAAATTTGGCCAAATTGAGAAATAGAACGAATTGTTTTAAATATTAAAGAAGCTAACATCAGCTATGCCGAAGTTTATATACCCTTGCAGTCCTTGGTAATAATAATTTAACATGTTTGTTTTCTGCAACTCAATTCATCAATATACAAACAAAACAATTTTACTCTCTATTTTACGATTTGTTCTTCTTCCCTCATTCCCAAAGCAAAGCAACGCACGCATACACGTACAGTTTATGTAGCGTTGCGTCTGTGTGTATGCATGTACTCTGTTGATGACGAAAGACGTAGTAGACAGCAAGCAGCGCTGCCGGCAGAGCTGGGAGCAGAGCGATTATTATATTGACTGTAACTTGTGTTATATTTTATCCGATCACATTCAAATTTTGGGATCTGGGGTTTTATATCACATATGTAAATTTCATAGCATACTCCAATTTTTATAAAAATGTTTCTTCTAGTTCTTCTAGAGCTATATGATATAGTGGTCCGATCCTGATGGTTTTCATACTTTGTTTTTCCCGGGTAATAAAAAACCCGGAAAAAAAATGTCCGCCCGATAGCTCTTAAGACGGCTGAGTAAAACGCATACGCACAGACGGACGGACAGACGGGCAACTCAGCTTCTCATGCTGATCAAGAATATATATACTTTATATGGTCGGAGATGCTTCCTTCTATGCGTTGAACACTTCTGACCAAAATTAATATACCCTTTTTGCAAGCGTATAAAAACCGAAGGGCCGGGGCTAACTTCGACCGCGTCAAAGTTTGTATACCCTTGCAACTTTTTTGGTAACTCTTTCCTTACATATAGCCATCAAAGTGGAAAAACGTTTTATCTAAAAAGGCTAATGTTTGCGAAAGAACGGCCTACAATCTTAGCATAGGAAATAACAAAGATATTGACTGTTTTCCACCGATCGTTCCTATTTATATAGCTATATGATATAGTCACCCGATCTTTATCAAATTTGACACAGTCACACAGTCTACAAGCTTAGCCTGTAGCAATGCAGCGAATACCATTTATCATGAAATTATAAGACAGCTACATATGTATATAGTATACATAGTTATCCGAGTTTGATCAAATTTGGCACAATTGACAGCTTCATTAAATTGAAATATTTAATTAAGTTTCAAGTCAAGTTTCTCAATAACTTCGATGTTTTCTAAGCCATCGTTCGATCAGTCGGATGACTATATCATACAGCTCCCATGCGAGTGATCGGTCAAAAACAGTGACTTTTATCTATAGATTTGTTATTTTTCACGAAAATTCTGTTTCCTATATCCATTAATACATTTAACCATTTGTTCACTTAACTGAAAACTTTGTTGAATAGCGAACGCCATGCCAGAGATTCGTATTTTAAGTTCTCTTGCATTGATTTTGAGCAGAGTAAAGATTGTGTGGAAATCTGATTAAACCATATTGGACAATTCTGCTTTGCACAGTGTAACAACTCGTGATTTATAGTTTAATTATACTTTATTTAAATATTAATTTATTCTTTAGTTCTTTGTACATCTACACTTGTTCGCTGTCACTCTCCAAATCCCCGAGCGTTGCCACCTTACGTCCGATATCTCTTCGATATCCGTTATCGGTCTGGCAGGGTTGCCACACCTCTCCTTTTCTTATAAGCTTCAGTTTTAGCCCGGTCTTCGGTTTCTGGAGTTGAACGTCGAGTCGTTAGTTACATTTGCTCTGAAGATGGATCGGAGGGTATCACTTGAGGTTGATCAGGAATCACTGAATATGATGATGAGTGTATTAAGCGTTGAGAATCAGTCTGCGTTAGTGCGTCCTCATTCGAGTTATTAGGCGGCCCCTCATTCGACGGTATCTTCTTGCAATGGCTCACGTTCCGTCTGACCTCCTCCCATTTCCAAAAAGCTCCACTTCATTTCCATTCCTTTCAACAACTTTATACTCCGTTGTTTCAAAGTTGGGTGTCAATTTGAAGGGAAAAATAACGTTCTTTAGCAAAACTTTGTCGCCCACCTTTATGTCGGATTCCTTAGCACCTCTAACCTTGTCACCTGTAAGCTTTCCTTTTTGTTATTGATCAGGTCATTATCTCTTGCCGAGGTGTCTACTACTTCTTCTATAATATCTCGAATGTCCGGCAGCTTGTCTCGAATGGTCCTATTAAACATAAGTTCCGAAGGTGTAGAGCCAGTAGTTCCATGAGGTCGTATTGTAGGTTAATATAAATTTTTGTAGCTACTCTTTAAAATTTCCCTTATTTAACGACGCAATTTTAAGGCGTTTGCCCAATGAACGATTCATGTTTTCTACTTCATTTCCTTAAATGCCGTAATAATTGTTTGCGATGATATTGAGCCGATGAATTTTATCTCCTGATAACGCGAAAAATAATCTATCAGCACCAATACATGGTCATTGTTCGGTAGAGGCCCCAACAGGTCGGTTGCTAAGCACTGCACGGGCCTTCAGGAAAAACGTGCCGCTTCATCGGTGGTGGACGGGTTGGTTGTGACACCAAAAAAACAGCTTCTGCACATTTTCACATGCTGTTCGACATCTCTGTCCAAACGTGGCCACCACACCTTCGCTCTCATTCGTCGCTTCATAGCCGATTCGCCAGGGTGTCCTTCGTGCCCTAACTCTAAAACTCTCTGCCGTAGAACTTCTGGTATCACTATACGGGTACCACGCAACAGAATGCTACCACTGTTGATAGCTCAGCTCTAAACGGGTAATAACAGCTTGATAAACCTTCATTCCAGTTATCGTCTTTAAGATGTGAAACAGCAGCTGATATCTCTCGGTAACAACACTTGTTTTTGCTATTTCTGGTAGAGCAATTGCTTTTGTGTAGCACAAGAAACAATTTGACAGAGTTTATAGTCACCTCCTTTATCGAAAGAATCGCATGACTGAGCCTTACAAAGTCTTGATATTGAGTCGGCAATGTTCTCCTTTCCAGGGCGATATGTAACCTTGAATTTAAAAGCCTGTAGTCTCAAAGCCAACGTTCTATTCTCGCCGGGGGTTTCGATGTTGGTTTGAAGATCGCCTCCAGTGGTTTATGATCAGTGACGAGTTCAAACTCCAAACCCGCAACGTAATAGAAAAATTTTTCAACAGCCCAAACTAGCGCCAGACTTTCTTTTTCGGTTTGCGAGTAGCGCCTTTCCACTTCCGATAAGCTCATACTATCGAAGCTAATGATAACCGATTCATTTCTCTCATCAAATTGTAACAAAACACACCAAGTGCTACCGGACTTGCGTCTGCAATTATCTGCGTGCGTCTATTTGATCAAAATATAAAAGTTCCGGGATACGAGCTAGCCGATTTTTCAAGTTAACAAACGCTTTTTCTTGTTCGCTCGACCACACGAATTTGCTATTGATTTTAAGTAGTACTCTTAATGGCTCTGTAATATGCGACAAATCGGCGATGAATTTTCCAACGTATGTAACCAGTCCCAGAAAGCTTCTCAGTTCCTCCTTTGTTTCAGGTGCGAAAATCCAAAATCAATTTTCAAATTGTTTAACAGAACACAATTGATCTCAAACAGATTCAACACTTCTTGTAACGCTTTATCGTGCTCAGCTTCAGTTCTTCCAAAAATTATTACATCGTCCAAATAGTTATGTGCATTTTTGCATGGTGCCAAGATCTCCGCCATCACCCGTGGAAAAATCTCTGGTGCCGAATTTACGCCAAAAAGAAGACGTTTATATCGAAACAGCCCTTGCTGTGTCACGAAAGTTGTTATTCTCGGCTAGATTCATGAAGTTCAAGCTGATGATAGGCATCCTTGAGGTCCAGTCTCGAAAACCATTTCGCACCCCTGGCTTTTGTCATAAAGTTTCAAAGGTTGGTAGTGTATAATTTTCCCGTTGGATAGCCCTGTTTGCCATCCTCATATCAACGCATAGCCTTATTTCGCCGCTTTCCTTGAACGCAATTACCACCGGCGAGATCCATGCACTCGGACCCCTTACTGGTTCTATTATGTCACGATCACAAGCGTCTTTTATCTTATCTGCCACTTTATCTTCAAATGCCACTGGAACCCGTCTCATAGGTTGGTGCACTGGTTTCACGCTGGAATCAATGGGCAATTTTATCAATCTGCCTTTTATTTTTGAAAACGGCAATGAAGTCTCAATACGGCAAACATCTAACCCTAACGTTAGGACCTTGAGTTGAATGGCCGTTTTCTTCCCCAGAAGCGATTGACTACCCTTTTCTATTACGTAAAATGTAGCAATCATTTCTTGGTTCGTTTTCACACTTAATGGTGCTTCAAAAACGTTAAGAACCTGAGCGGATCTTCAGTCGCGTATGCTTTAAATCTGTCAGTCGTCTGGATCTCATATTCCACATAACAGCGTTGCTATTACACAACATTTTCCAATGCTTCTCACATAATAAATTCGCAGGTGATCCTGAATCAATAATCATTCCGATTGACACACTCCAATGTTACATCTAATGTTGTCACCATTTCTTGCCGAACCATCAATTCTAAAACACTCCAACTCTTTGTCCTCATCATCATCGCTTTTCACTTGATCTTCGACGCTTTGAACATTTGCATATACCTTGCGCCTCTTTGGATTGGAGTATCCTCCCGTGTCCGAAGACCTCTTTGAGTTCCGAGTTCTACATTGCCTGTCAAAATGACCAAGCAAATTGCAGCGTTTGCAAACTTTATCCCGCGCTGGACATCTTCCATTATTAGCATCATGATCCTCAAGCCCACATCTGGTGCAAGCCTTAGGTAGATCTCGCCCGAAACGTTTCCTTGCGAAAATTTTGTTGACGCTGTCGCTTACCTCTTCACCCAGCATAGTTTTCGAGTGCTTATTTACTTGCTCATGGACCTGACAAGCATCTATTAGATCACTCAGCTTTTGCTTTTTCTCTAAAAATCTTTTCTTCAAGTCATTTGAAGCCCATGAGTCAATTATTTTATCGGCCAGACAAATATCTTCAATTTCTGCCTTTGTTGTGCCATATGAACACTTTGCAAGTTGTTGTCTCAGACGAATTACATATCTGTTGAATGTCTCGCCTTCCAATGGTGACAAATTCCTAAAAAGGTGTCTCTCGAACGATGAATTCCTTAACGGTGCAAAATATTCGTCCAGTTTGCCCACTAAAACCTTGTAGACATCATTGTTTTCTTGAGCATCATAATCAACTAACGCTCCGGGAATGTTGTAAATTATCTCTTGCAGTTGTGGGCCACCCAAATGTAAAAGCTTGCTCTTTTTCTTGGGTATTGATGTGATATCTTCCGCGTCAAGAATAATGTAAAAGACCTTAGCCATTTTTCCCACTCATGCCGGAGTAGCGATTTGTCAATCGTGTCGCAAAGGAACGGTTTTATTTCCGACATGATTTTCAAAAGAAAGTTCAATACCTAAAATATAAACAAAAATTATATGTTATTCTTATGTGTAACACATTCAATTGAATATGCCACTAGACACATTTGCGTCCATCGTGCTCTCCTGGCACATTTGTACCACTACTTTGATACATTTGTATCATCTTCCTGTGTCCTTCTCGTACATTTGTACGATTCGTGCTAATTTTTCTTTTGATACCTTTGTATCAATTTTCTTGTAGCCTCCTCGTACCTTTGTACGATTCGCGACATTCTGATACCTTTGTATCAATTTCTCTGTAGCCTCCTCATACATTTGTATGATTCGCGCTATCTTGATACCTTTGTATCATTTTCATGTAGCCTCCTCGTACATTTGTACGACTCGCGCTATTTCACCACAGTCGCTTAACAAGAAAAATTGAATTACAATTCAATCTACTCAACTTAGTTTAACGTTTCTCTTTTCCACCGAGTTCTCCCAGTCGTCGCCAATGTAACAACTCGTAATTATAGTTTAATTATACTTTATTTAAATATTAATTTATTCTTTAGTTCTTTGTACATCTACACTTGTTCGCTGTCACTCTCCAAAATCCCCGAGCGTTGCCACCTTACGTCCGATATCTCTTCGGTATCCGTTATCGGTCTGGCAGGGTTGCCACACACACCAGTTCTGAATTTCTTTTCTTGCCTTTTCATGCTAAATATTCTTCGACTAAGGTAGATGCAGTAGGAAACCTAAAGCAAATCGTCTCTTTTTCCCCACATCATTGTTCTCATTTTAATTTTTGTAGTTTTCACTTCAATTAATTTTTTTTTTACAATTAAAGTAGAATTAAGATTCAAACGGGATCTCTTGGGGTTGCGACATCGTGTTGAAGCAAGTAGTTCCAAGAAGAGTTACAGTGACTTTCGTTCCACTGCAAACTGCTGGGCCCAAAGTCCATTCCCTGTTCTTCGTCTGACCGTAGCCAGTCTTTTGGCATTGAGCTTTCTCTCTCCTGGACTAAGCCGTGCGTTTTTTGGAATTAAGGTTTAGACAGGTCTCGAATCTAGTGAGGAGAGTTTGCAGAGCACCTCGTCTGGACATAAAGCTCAAATAAGTCGAATCCTGTTCAGCTAATGTTCTCACTTTGCACAAGCATTGTATTTATTTTCTCGGAATATATTCTATTATTTTGGAAAGAATTTTTTTGGTTTTTACCAAATTTACGTAAAATGCAACATCTCTGTTCGGCCCGTTGCTTGGCCTTTTATTCAGCAAGTGCTGCCTATATGCGCCATGGGAGACGCTACAAGGAAAATTTTTATGATGTCCTGAAAATACCACCAAATTCCAATAATCAGGAGATCAAACGGGCGTTTATTCAGCTATCCAAAAACTCGGAGGAATTTGTGAGAATCTGCGATGCGTATCGGGTATTAATAAGGAATAAGGAATCGCTGCGCTCACAGTATGATAGCCGCATAAGGATGGATTCTCCGGCAGTGGACACCAGCTACTCCCTGGTCAATGGCACAAGCATTGGCAACAATATCAGGCAGCCATCCGAAAGAAGCCCTATCTCTATAGGAGTATCTATTTTTGGAATTGGAAGACTGGCTTTTATTAAAAGTATCATAGATATAAATATGAACTTAAACAAATTAAAAGAAAAACTTTGGCAAAGTGCTAAAACGCTGACAATAAAAAAAAACCTTTCACTTTATCAGGACAGCGACCCGAAGCTGGTATGGCACTGCGCCCATAACCTCAAACCGTCAGCAGAGACCCGGATTTGAATGTTATTAAAAATTTGTATGCCAGTATTATGTCCCGGAATATTTCCATAAAAAGCGATTTCAAAACGGTACTAGTCAACGGATATGGGTAAATTGGCCGGAAACAACCAAGCATTTACAGAAAAGGATGTACTACCAACCATTAAATGTATTAAAACTAGCCTTAATTTTGAATTTACTATTAAAAATTATTAGTGGGTGGGTATTAATAGAAATTAATTTACTATTTTTAAACTGTTGCTCTTTAAAGCATCTCAATAATGGAAACAAGCAGAAACGTTATTTCGTTGCTATTGTGCTCGTAGGCATCTGTCGACCTTCTTGTAATCAAAATGTACAGAAATAAAAAGTATTAGTCTGCGATGCGTATCAGCTATTAATAAGGAATAAAGAATCGCTCACAGTACGATACCACATAAAGATGAATTCTGCGGCGGTGCCGCCTAATCAATGCAGGGCAGAGCCACAGCTTCAAAATCAAGAAATCTTAGGTGATGATCCATGAGAAGGAGATTGCATCGCCAGTCAGCAGCGGCTCTTCAGGATTTGAGCAACGAATCGCTTGACAAGTCTCAGCTCAGAAGAGGAAAATGAATAACGATTTTTCTTTGAAGAGCAAATAATATAAGATGGCTATATGAGGCCAAAAATTGACTATCTATGGTCGATGATTGTGATTAGATAAAACATTTTAGATAAAACGTTAAAATGGCGTACATGTTCTCATGCCACATGTCGTACATGTACATGACATGAGTAGACAAAAAATTCTGTAGTAAAAGTTAAAAAGTTTGTAATAAAAAAAATATTTTCTACCGCAATTTTTTAACCAATGTGATTAAATTTGGCACATTAAAATCAAAAATTTAGTGCCAGTAATGCACCAAACTTAAATTAGGTTATGAGCATAAACGTTTATTTCGGAAAAGATGTTTTAGTCCAATTTACTTGTAGTCTTTAATTAGAAAATCCATCTCCGGCACAACCACTTTTCTCCGGTCTTGCCGCTGATATGACATGTGCTTCAACTTGCAAAGTTGCTGTGGCTAGTGATGACAAAGAAGGATAGGTATCGATTATTCAATCATTTCAATCGATTTATCGTTGAATCGAATAAAAATGATAGTAACCGATTAATCAATCATTTCAATCGATTTATCGATGAATCGAATAAAAATGATAGTAATCCATTATTCAAACAATTGTTTTAAATTTGGTCCGTTTTTTAATACCTTTAAACTTATCTGTAAAGTAAACGATATTTGGAAGCAACAGCAAAACTGTCTATTTTTATTTACACACAACATTTATTCGGACATCCGCAGGTCTCCCCTTTTTATACCCTTGCAGAGTGTATTATAAAATTGGTCAGATGTTTGTAACGCATAGAAGGAGACGTTTCCGACCCCATAAAGTGTATATAGTCTCGATCAGCATAAGAAGCTGAGTCGATGTAGCCAATTCCGTCTGTCCGTCCGTCCGTCGGTGCGTATGCGTTTTACTCACAATCAGCCATCTTAAGAGCTATTGGGATGATCATATAGCTCTTAAAAATATAGTATCCCCATGAAATTCACTAATATGATATGATATTGATATTGGTATTGGATATAAAACCTCAGATTCCAAAAATTGAATCTGATCGGATAAATAGAACACAAGTTACAGTCAATATAAATCGGCTCAAGCGCTGCCGGCAGCGCTGCTTGCTGCCTACTACGTCATCATCAAATCAACAGAGCACACGCATACACACACAGCTGCAACGCTACATGAACTGTATGTGTATGCGTGCCGTGCTTTGCTTAGGGAATGATGGAAGAAGAAAATGCATTCGAAACCTTGGAGGGAATTTTACAAACGATCAATTCGGGTGAACGTTCTTGCTACAACAATCAAGATTGCGACTTGTTCGAGAAGCTAATACCATAGCAATTGATTCAAACTAATTGGTTGCGATACACTGAATGATTTTTTCGTTTTAAAACAAACATGTTGTAGCATAGGAGTTGAGCGGAATTATTGGATTTTTTCAGGTTGGATGGATCCTTCTCAATCATACTCGTTGCAGTTCTCTGGGTAGGAATATATGTATACATGTAAACGATAAAAAGATAATACATTTTAAAGGAAATTCCATGTTGATGTTCATGGAGTTTTTCGATGTCATTATGAACGTGTGTCTCAACTACATCCTACTCCACACGGGTTTTGCAGACTTCTTTAGCTTTGTGTAATCAAAAACTAGGGGGTAACAATTTCATTAGGATATATGCTCAATGCTCCAATTTATTACAATTAGTTCAGATTATAACGTTTAACATTCACAATTGATTATCTTTCATTGACAAACTGGCTTCATTTTTTCGGGCTTAATTTTTTATACCCTTGCAGAGGCTATTATAAAATTGGTCGGATGTTTGTAAGGCACAGAAGGAGACGTTTTCGATCCTATAAAGTATATATATTCTTGATCAGCATGAGAAGCTGAGTCGATATAGCCATGTTCGTCGGTGCGTATGCGTTTTACTCAGCCATCTTAAGAGCTATCGGGCTGAAATTTTATTTCTGTGCTTTTATTATCTGGGGCAGATGAAAAACTTTAGGATCGGACCACTACATTATAGTTGTATACGAAAAGAAGGTGAAGCAGTAGGAGTATCTTATGAAATCAAGTGATAGTATATATAAACCTCAGATATCCAAATTTTAATCTGATTGGATAAATAGAACACAAATTACAGTTATTCTAAATCAGCTGCTTGCTGCGTACTACGTCATTGGTCAAAATTAAGAGAGCAGCAACCTCCACACACAGACAAGCACACACACACGTCAATCCTTGCGTCGCGCTGAACGTCAGCGTAACCAAAACATCAGTTCTAGGTAAACTCTGGACGAGGCGTTGGTTCCGCGAGAGGGATACGGAGCATAGGGTAGGTTTTAGTGCGGTGCGGTGACCACTAACCAAGGTCGATACCAAGTCCCACACTTCGGCTTTCAATGTTTTCCCCCCTATTTATAAAAAAAAAAAAACACACACACACACATAGACGCAAATGCCCAGCGGGCCCTCAAGGTAAGGGGCCCCTTTTGATGAGGTTCCCAGTAAGAATCATTTTTACCATAATAAATCGATGGGCGCTGGACCCCTGTCGTTCACAGGCTCTGTAAGACTCGAAAAGACTGGGGCCCTTTAAAACGAATGAAGTATAGAAAAATTTTCTTGAAAAACCGAAGTTGAATGTAACAATATACCAGTTAGCCACTAGGGCCCTTCAAACGAGGTTCTCAGTATGAATCATTTTTTAAACGTAATAAACTGATGGACGCTGGGGCCCCTTTAATTCAGAAGCCCTGTAAGCTACTGGAACTTTAGACATTGTTTTCAAAATTTTAGAAACTTTCTTGCATATGGCAGTTGAAAAAAAAACCTTAAATCAAATTGAAAATGAACGCATTATTAAGTTTCCGAGTCATAAGTTTTCCATTTTCTTTGGCAAAACATTGAAATATGGATTTCACTAGTTATGAAATATTGGAGGCTTTTTTCTATCTATACGGCTTACCTCTGAACCTGCAACAACTGCATAATCGTCGAAATGCAGTTGTATTGGCCAATGAACATTTTAAGGCTTTCGGTGAAGAAGGTGCTCGGCATTGGAATCGTTTGACCAGAAACAACAGTGCGCTGGTCGGAGGTGGGGATGGACCAGTTCCCAATCCATCGGACATTATTTTGAACGGGTTGGAGGCTCCGACTCTGATTTTATCCATGGCAAAAGGTTTCAAGCTTCCCTTGGTCCTACTTGGAGAATGCGACACACATTTTGATCATTCTATCGAGAGTTATGTTTAAAAAAGATTTTCGATATCTTTGGCATCGATATGCATAGTGTTTTTATATTGGGACTTTCTTATAATGCCTACGTCACAATTTTTCAATTCCTGATTGCCTTCGGTATTGGAGGCTAACGTCATTGTTGAGAGTAAACAAAAATCTTTTTATTTTTATTAGATAGTTATATATCTAATAAATATTATATATCTAATATAGTTATATATCTAATAATATTAGATATTAGATACTTACAGAGCAATTTACTTCAAAAACTTTGACTGTTTGATGATTTAAAATCTAGTAAAATTACGCCTTACGTAGATGTGCATTGTTAAAAAAAGATAGGCAAAAAAATTGTTTGTTTGTTTGTAAGAAGTCGTTTTTGTTTTATTCACATAAGCGATTATACTTGATGTAAAACCTAAAAATGTGTACCTTTCATTTTCCTCGACATAATTTTTCAAGCATGTAGTATAGGGGGCCCCAACTGGAATGCCCGGTGGCCCTCAGGGTCCCAGTCCGGGCCTGTTTAAACCACAAACCTTATCATCATTGATGAGCATATAAATATGTTTATATTTTAATTGCCTTATTGAGCTTTTAGAAAACCAATTGTGGGTTTCATAAACTAGAAATTCTAATTTATCCGTCAAACTCTTTTTAGAAGCATGGCTGAAGGCCAGCGGACCGAGTGGCATACGCATTTAATTAAAATAAGGGACGGAGCATCTTTTTTTAGTTCAGTGTATACACTATTTTGAGATCCAGTCATTACATTCGCATTGTCAGTACCAATTCCCATTAAATTTTGTATTTTTTATACCGGGTCAGCTCATTTCTGAATCCATCTGCTATTGTCGATGCGTTACCATTATCTAAGGAGACCATTCCCAAAAATGTGGAAACAATACGATTTCTTATAATGTTTGAGCATTTTGTTCTGTGTAGCTTCAGAGATCTCCCAGAGCCATCACAAAATTTTTCCGCACACAAACTGCTCATGTGGTCAATTGAAGAAACCGCCGCGTATTTGGCCACAAATATACAGAGCGTTGCCTCCTGCTCCGCCGTTTCTGTCAAGAGCCCGGAAAAAGGAATTTTATTTTTTTTGTTGAAATCCTCCTGCAGCACTTTGATGTTTTTTGGTGGCGGCATGAGCACGCAAGTCGCTCAATTTGGCAGTAATACTGCCTTTGCAATACCTGCAAAACACTCTTGTTTGATAATGAATGTCTTTTTGCAGCCATGTTTTGAACTCCTCGCTGTTAAGCCACACATCCCGGCATTTTTGTTTATATTCCTTCGGCATTGTTTTTGGCTGATCAGATGATGATGAGTATTTGCAAAAATATGTTAAGCTATCGAACTCTGAACTAAAGTTCAATCGAATAGGATCAGTTGAACTATGTATTTGAACGAACTTAGTTTCTTATTCGAGTTCAACTAATCATATTCCAGTTCAGACAGTTCCACTTTGTTATCGATTAATTCTTTCATCGAAAACTGAACCACTGAACTATAACAATATAACAATAAACAACTCAACATTTTACTACGACTAATCGCTCAAAAATGATAAATTGTTCAGTAGAAAAAAAGCAATTTATATTTTAAACAAATCCAGAATTCCCGCTGCCGCTGTTTTGGAATTTTTCCCGCAAGTGGACTTTTAAAAAAGCCAGATTTGACGTGAAAAAAGCTGATTTGGCAACACTGGTTCGCAGTCAAAAACGATTCGAAAAGACTTTTGCGCATGTATGAGTGTATGTGAAGCTTCGTGGGACAAAAAGAGACAAATTATTGAAAAATCATAATTTGCGAGCCATGGAATGTACACATACTAAGAGCGAGAAATCAGACATATTTTACATCAGAGCCCGGCACTCATATCCCCCGGGGGACGAACACGTTCGGCACATCGTATGCGTGTAACCGAACGGCTGCCGAAGTCCTCACACAAAATTACCATGACCAAGAGGGTGGGTTTTAGTTCCCCTCAGCATTTCGACGCAAGCAGATCTATGTCGCTTTGTTGAGAGGACACACACGAAAAAATTGATCGCTGCTTTGTTTTCTCTATCTTTTTCTTGCATAAGATTATTTGCTGCACTCGTTTTCTTGATTTGAATCAGAATTTGATGAAGTTTCATTTTTCGCAGTGTAAAGCAACATACGCATACAAGCAAGTGCACACATACAACTAAACTTTTTTAGCGCTCTCTTTGTGCCGGGCCCTGCCCTATTGCGTCTCATAACAGACACCATTTAACGAAAAGAGTTAGAATGAATGATGCGTAAAACGGAATAAAAAATTTGGCGAAGCCGAAGGCACCCGAATCAAGTAGAGCTAGAGCACAGACCATGATGAAATAACATAAGGTGGTCCCGTCGGCAAGAGACATACACTTAACGTATGCTTGCAAGAAGTGCGAGTGAAAGGAATAGTATTCTGAGTGTCTATTGAGGGTGAGCGAGACGGTGATGTGAGTGAGTAAACGTGCACTGAAGTTAAGCTTCGGTAAGCTACGGCTTCCGACGAGACAACCTTATGTTATTTCATCATGGCACACACATTGTGTGCATTTATTTCGTTTGTATCGCTCAAGAATAATGGAAGTGGAAACAGGCCAATTGAATATGAATTTTGCAATTGAGTCCTATGCTAAAGCATTCACTCACACAAACATGTTCGGCCACTCACTTCAACTAACTTAACTCAATTTGCGCCTTGTCTATTCCATGATGAAATAAGTATAAATAAATTTTATTTTATATCGCTTTATATTTCAAATGCTTTATATTTTAAAACGCTTTTTAATTTTAAAACGCTTTATATTTTAAAGCGCTTTATATTTCAAATGCTTTATATTTTAAAGCGCTTTATATTTTAAAACGCTTTATATTTCAAATGCACAATTCGAAAGCATTTAAACGGAATTTGTTTCTTCGAATGGAAGTTCCCCGATTTAAAACGGGAAACCAGGAAAAATATTTAAACAGAAAAGTATTTCGTAAGCTTGCCGGTAAAGATATTTTTAAGATGGGCACCGGAAATAACATGCCGGCCGCAAGCCCGGTATTTATAGGGCGACAATTACATGTAGTCTTACGGCTAGTGTCCCTAACGGTACTTAGTTTTCCGATTTATAATGCGAAACCAATTAATCGGGGGTTTATTGCATCTAATGATAGTTTCTCGATTTATACTGGGAAACCGTTTAAACGCTTGAACTTAACACTTGAGCAAATGCAAGTTCATCTTTCATTTAGAGTTCATCGCTTGAATCGGTTTTCAGATGTCAATTGATTTTCAACATAAAAGTGACCAGGTTAAATATGCAAATCAGGCATGCATTTTTTTTGGTCTGTCGTTTTTCGAACAACTACAGCCACACTTTTTTTTATTTATTCAATGTTTTGGCTTTAACCCACGGGAGTATAAAGAGATCTCTTGCATTTTTCTCATTCGTGTACTTGGCTCAGCAGTGTTAACATTTATTTTTTCCTTGAGTTTCTTCCTAGCATACTCAAATTTATTTCCAAAGCGCTTTACTTTTCCAATGTTTTATTTGAAATCATTTAAAGGGTCCAAAGCTCTTCATTTTGGAACTTATAGCATGATACTTCCTCGATTAACCCTTTCGACCCCCCTTTTCCCTATGGAATGAAAATTTTTTTTTTTCACTCTTAATCTTTTTATATTAATTTTAGAAGAATTTAGGTCAAAATGCTAAGTCGCCACGCACACCGGTTTGGGGGCTACAGAAAGTTGCTTGTGAGCAACATTAAACTTTAAAAATTACTCACCTAATTATTTATTTAGGATTATCAAATCTAACTTCAGATCCGTGCATTTAAATCTATACCTAAACAGATTGCATATACACATAATACTAATAATGTTACATAATACTTCCGCGCTTTGGAACACAATGCCTGAAATTCGATTGTCTTACAGAGCAGGTGAACGACAGGGGCCCCAGCGCCCATCGATTTATTATGGTACAAAAATGATTCTTAGTGGGAACCACGTACGAAGGGCCCTAGCATGAGGTGGTCTCGTCGGAAGCCGAAGCTTACCGAAGTATACACTTAACTTCAGTGCATGATGAAATAAGTATAAAGTGGTCGAGGTCTTATTTCAAATGTCGTTTGACTTCGTGGTCAGTTATCAGTTGTCGGTTTACTTTTTTTTCATGCATAGGACCGTACGATTTGCCGACGGACCATGGCAAAATAAGTGCTTGTGTATAAGGTAGTCTACTCGGCTGCCAAACTAGCTCTTGTATGATTTCAATGAGTGCGAGTGAAATGGCACATAGTACATGAGGTACATAGTACGACTGAAAGGCACTGCTGTGAGTTGATTAACCCCTTGTTGCCTGTTGGGGTAGAAAATGGCCTACAATAATGAATTGAGACGGTGTTATTTTTGTGTTTATAATTTTATCTTTAATAATTTTGAATTTCCAACTAAACGTTGTTTTTGATTCTTAATAGCTAATTTTTTGTTTAAATATTTAAGTCTAAAATAAATTCTAGTTTTAAAATAAAATTGTTTTACATTATTATCAATTTTTACATGTTTAGCAGCAATTAATAATTTTTTTTTTATGTCTTTAGTTATTTCACTAGTAGTGTGAATTTTATTTATAAATATGTTTCTAAGCATTTTAATGTAGCAGTAAACTGGTCTGACGGCTTTATAAGCCCGCCGTGCGATACCTCATCCACATAGCTAAATCCAGATTGCGGTGATTCATTAGACAACCTTAATTTTCTAACAACATAACCTGCTAGATATTCCATAGCGTCCTCCGTTAGTTCATCCATGATGTACTCTGCAGCTATGTTGTTGGCAATCTCTATCTCGAACTCTTTCGACCACCCTTTCCACTTCCCTTCATCGGGCTCATTCTCCTTATTGCCATTTGGAGTTATGTAGAGATTAAGCCAGCTGTCGCAGTTGTCCTGGCCAACATTTCCGTTACCGGCTAACAATTCTGTATTCTTGGCTAAACAATATTTAAGGGTTATTAATAAATGAAAATAATTAAATAAACACATAAAACAGGACTAAACATTACTACCAACATTCACAATTCAAACTTTGCTGAAACATAAATCTAGACATTTGACAATTATTATTTTTAAAATCAATTATTTGCTAATTAACGAATTGTTTTAGTTTTGTCTTACCTACAATGTATTTTCTTAATCTATACTTAAATTGTAAGGGTGACGGATGGTCATGTTGTCCACCCTTCGCCCGCATGGCTCCGAAAAAATTTTCAACAATATCTTGATTCAGACGACTTGTCAATATATACTCAATTCCGTATTTTTCATTGCAATAGGCATGCAGTCCATCAAGAGATGCATTGTTTATTAGTATCCCTTTTTGGAATGGGAGCCTATGGGTCTTGCCGCATATCCTATTACTCATAATCTGAGACATCTGTTTTAAAATGTCTCTTTGCAGTTCGAGCTGCTTGCCATAAGGCTGAGTAGTTATGATGCAGTTGGACGTTGACAGCTTTGAATTAAAAACGTCGAACCAATCGTTGAGGAGTTTAAATAAATCCGAGGTTTCGACTGCATTTTCAACTTGATAGCCTAAAGAGTAGCAGCGTCTGATGGCACTGGCGGTTGTATTTGAGAATAATTGTGTTGCTAATTTGACCTTTGGTTGGCAAAAGAGCGAACATTTAAAATGGCTCTCATTTACTTTGAACAATATTGTTACATCTGTTTTACAACAGTAACTCACATAGTTTGTTCAACAGTCGACTTGGTCAATGTTTGTCCGTTTATATGTAAACCAGAATCCAAATAATGGTTACGAACTAGCTTAATTAGATGTGGTACATCTGAAAAGACGAAAATCTTGAGATCTTCATCCTCGGGATGGCCAAACCAGGTTTTTTCTAATATTAAATTTAAAAAAATTAACAACTATCTTTGATTTTATTCATAATAAGAATTATTCATATACTTTACCTTCAGATATACCGAGCTCTCTCCATAATCTTTGGTTTCCAGCACCCATATCGGAGACAATTGATACCACAAAATATCCTCTTTTGTGTGGTTTTTTAATAATTCATAAAGAGTTGGTACGTCCATTCTGGTATCATAGTCGAAGAACACTGGTTGCTTCCACGATTTTTTCAATCCACGAACCATCGCAAGTTGCACGTATTCGCTAGGCTCGTATACAACGTCCGCCGAGCTGTCGTACTCGAATGTACCAGCAACCTTCATTTCGTCGAATGCCAATACGCAAAGCTTATCTGCCGTATCCATGTCCATACTGTCCATAAGATCGATGACCACATCCCGGCAACCAGTCTGTATTTCCACGTTTGACAACCACTTGCATAATGTTGCCCGACAAGGTAATGGAAATCCTTTTTTGTACAGATGGTTATATGCCCTAGGTCCTGCGGTATGGAGGCACATAGCCCATGATATGTCATCTGAATTGAATTCTGACCTCTTTCCACCACTCTTTAAAATTTTTATTTGGGTCTGAGTGAAAATGGTACTTAAAGATTTCTCTAACTGGCCTGCGTCCTCTACGAGCTTACGTAAGCTCTGTACTTCATCCTCCAAAGCACGAATCTTTTGCCTCAGAGTCTTTATTTCTATGGACGTTGAATGATTTATCACTGTGTCCCTACAAGACAGTTTCATTATGTTTACATATACATACATATGTACAAAAAGAAGTATATGTATATATTTTCACACGCTAAACTTACTCAGTTTCCGTACTTGCATTAGCATAGCCTTCTTTAACACTTTCTCTCTTTGCGGAACGGCATCATTGTTTAAGCGTCTCTTCTTATAAATCTTCCCCTTTGGAGCAGTCCTCCACTGAGACGCACTAAAATGTGTATCACATATTTGGGAATTTTTGCTAAGGCTGCACCCCAGGCTTTCCTCCCACAGCTTTCTCTTCATATCACATTTCGGGCATGAATGATTTTCACGCCCGGTACATTCTTGCGGCAAAAGTAGCAATAGTTCATTTTTTTCTTTTTTTTTTGGACACGTTAGGGTTAATGCGAAAAATAAATCAAGAAAAAATCGTCCGTAACCAACCTTTCTCTTTGACAAGCAAACGTGCACTGCCAAAAGAGCTAGTAAATCCGAAGTCAAAGGCCGCCGAGTAGACTACCTTACGAAAGCACTCGTTTTGCCATGGACGGGACCACCTTGTACTTATTTCACCATGGTCTATTCGAATGTGTTTTTTGGCTATTAATGCAGACCTTTAACTTCCACTAAGTGTAAATTGCTCTTATGTTTATACTCTTGCAAAAGGGTATATTAATTTTGGTTAGAAGTGTGCAACGCATAGAAGGAAGCATCTCCTACCATATAAAGTATATATATTCTTGATCAGCACGACGAGACGAGTTCAAATATGTCCGTCCGTCTGGATCAGCGCAAACTCCTCCTAGACCGTAAGAGCTACAGAGCTGACAGCACAGTTTGTATATCTCGGATTCAGCCGGATCGGACCACTATATCATATAGCTCCCATACAAACGTCAAAGCCATGTACAGTGACTTTTCTCAATAACTTTGTTATTTTCTTAGCTATTGTCGAAATTTAATATTGGTTAGTTTATTACACCTATAAACGACTGTGCCAAATTTGCTTAAGATCGGGTGACTATATCATATAGCTCCCATAGGAATGATCGGTGGTAAAAAGTGACTTTGATCAATATCTTAGTTATTTCCTATGCTAAAATTGTGGGCCGTTCTTTCACAAACATTAGCCTTTTTAGATAAAACGTTTTTCCACTTTGAAGGCTATATGTAAGGAAAGAGTTACCAAAAAAGTTGCAAGGGTATACCAACTTTTACGCGGTCGAAGTCGAAGTTAGCCCCGGCTCTCTGGGTTTTCTTTAATACGGTGCGTTGCGGAACTTTGCTTCTATAACTTTTTGCATTCCAGAAGTCCGACTTTCGTACAACTTCATTATACGAAGTAAATTCAAAAGCTTCAGTTCAGTTTTGAACATTTTTGGCCTATTTAAGTATCGCCTAACTGTACCGCTGCTTAAATTGATTGCTTGAATCAATTTTTGAAGTTTTTTTTAAACTTGTCAATGCCAGTGATGATGGCGAACTGCTCATAGTTTTTAAATGGTCTGTCTGTGTTATCCGCCATTTTTTTACGCAATTTTTATATCCAGCGTGTAAAATAATTTAAAAAAACCGAATCCAACAAGGCTCACACCGTAAGTTAAATTATAAAAGGGGCGCAAATTTTTCCGATTTCAATTGACTGTTTGACATAAAAGCTATTGAAGTTGCTCCACAAATCGGGCACGTTTGTAATGATTTAGTACCGGTCAATGTACACAGGACTTTTCTATCGATGAGGTCTTGAAGACCGACCTTTGCTACATTGTCTCCAATTTCAATACCTACAGGACGACATTGCTTATTTCTATCGACTACGCTTTATTATAATGGACAAACACCACATTTTGCCTCCTTGTGTGTTCTTTAATGGCGCAATACTGAGCTTCGGTCAAGTTGTTGTCGAGCAAAAAAGATAAAACTTCGGCTGGCTAACTTTGTACAGACATCGACTTCACTATTTCCAAGATTTTGCCTTTTCAGGACTTATAGCAACCAAATTCAACAATGCGGCAACATCCGCTTGACATCGCTTCTGAGCTGCTATTTTGGCAGCCGCTATCAGCAACTACATATTATTTCATACCGCTTTTGATAGCTGTCCCGATTTTTTGATTTTTCCGCGTTTTTATAAAAAAATAAACGGTAATTTGTGGTACTACTGGAGATCTTTCTAATGCTCCATGACGTTGATTCCTCCAGCTTTTTTACCCTTGCAGAGGGAATTATAAAATTGGTCAGATGTTTGTAACGCACAGAAGGAGACGTTTCCGACCACATTATGTATATATATTCTTGATCAACATGAGAAGCTGAGTCTATATAGCTATGTCCGTCTGTCCGTCCGTCTGTGCAAATTAACTTCACGCCGCCATCTTAAGAGCTTTTCGGATGAAGCTTGATATTTGAAATACTTATAGCCCGGAGCAGATAAAGTAAGAAAATTGGCAGGATCGGACCGCTATATCATTTAACTCTAAAGGAAACATTTTCATAAAAATTGGAGTATCCCCATGAAATTTACTAATATGATAGTTTTGGATATAAAACATCAGATTCCGATCAGATCGGAAAAAGAATTTTCAACATGTAAAAATATTATTGCCAAGTACTACAAAGCTATATAAACAGGTACATGCATCGCCAAGGAACGGTGGACAGTCGTCCACAAGCATAGTTATGAGTCGTTTAAAACATCGGGGGAATTACGTTTTTATTATTACTACTTTTTCGATTTGTTATTGAGGTGATCACCGGTGATCTTATGACAATGCAAGCTTGCTGGCCATAACAGAAGAATATTTCATTTTGCTTATGATACAAGAGCTACACGATCGACGAATCTTTGATGGTGTCAATTTTTAAAACTTCATGAAATCAATGCCTCCTGCAACTTTTACCGAACTTACCGAAGTCACCAAGACGACTTACTTCATTCGACTAAAGCACGATATTAAAATAATTTAAAAGGCTTTGAACAATTTAGGTTTGTACTTTGTGGTGGTGAATTTGTATCGTAGAAATAAAATGTGAGTATCTTTATATTTGTATAGTTTTAAGCCACCCTCAACGAAAGAATTCTTTAAATAATCTTTACTTAGAGAGCTTTAAAAATATGTCTACCTGTGTCCAGTCTAAAACTTTGTCTATGTAGTAGAATAATTAATTACAAAATCAAAAAGTCCCAAAATCCACAAACAGCCCCGTTTTTGGAATACACTTTTCCGCACTTAACCTCACTTTTTATACCATACCCATAGGGTGAAATGATATATTAAAGTCGCCAAAATGTATGTAACAGGCAGAAGGAAGCATCTCCGACCCCACAAAGTATATATATTCTTGATCAGGATCAAAAACCGAGTCGATCTAGCCATGTCCGTCTGTCCGTCCGTCTGTCCGAATTTGGCACACCTAAATTTAATACTAATATCTAGCAAAATACCAAATTTGATCAAAATCGGACAGAAAACAGTCGAGTTATGCATATAAAACGTTTTTCCATAAGGCCGGAGTTGGCCGTTGGCTGGTGGGGGCGCTAGGGTGCTCGTATGATTGAGTGAGCGAGATACTAAGATGCTTGTAAGAAGCATGTGAAAATGCATTTGTTTAATAAAGTTGAAATATTTGCTTTACTGGTGTATGGTATACCTAAATCGGCGAGACGACTTACTTACTTCATTTACATATGGACGCAGTTTCTATATAGGAGAAAGAGAAAAACAAAGTTAAAGCCATGGAGTTGCCATAGACTAGTAAACGGTGAAGTCATTTCTACTAATTTACTAGATACTCTATATTTTTTGTGTACCTTCACTTCGGACCAGAACCTTTTTTCCTATTCACCGTAGTAGACTAACTACTCTCTTCACGAACCTTTTCGTGTTCTTTGCCGATCTTTTAACAACCTTTCTCACCTCATCTCTCCTCATCTTTCTGTTACTTCTCTTCGCGCTATACTATTTAATAATCTACAACGAAACCGCTGAATATATTTTGGTCTTCGCATTGCGTGCAACTCATCCCTGACCACATTGACTGTGAATCGGGGCATAGCTGGCGCCTTGTGCAAATAAAACACCTCCACCGGGTCGGGGATGTTTAGTTGTGAATAAGGCTAAGCTTACTTTCTTTAATTAATTGATATCTGTTTTTATACCCTTGCAGAGGGTATTATAAAATTGGTCAGATGTTTGTAACGCACAGAAGGAGACGTTTCCGACCACATTATGTATATATATTCTTGATCAACATGAGAAGCTGAGTCGATATAGCCGTGTCCGTCTGACCGTCTGTCCGTCCGTGCGTATGAGCTTTACTTAGCCATCTTAAGAGCTATCGGGTTGAAATTTTTCTGTGCTTTTTATTATCTGTAGCAGATCAAGTATGAAAATTATCAGGATCGGACCACTATATCATATAGCTCTAGAAGCAACATTTTCATAAAAATTGGAGTATCCCCATGAAATGGTAATGAAATATTAATGTGATAGTATTGGATATAAAACATCAGATCCCAAAATTTCAATCCGATCGGATAAATAGAACATAAGTTAAATCAATATAAATCGGCTCAAGCGCTACCTACTACGTCATCATCAAATCAACAGAGCACACGCATACACACACAGGCGAATCGCCACCTGAACTGTCTTTCCCACCAGGTGGAAGTTACAGAACCTTGTGTTATTGCCCAAGCCCGGAAAACCACCAGACGAGGCATCCTCATATAGGCCCATTTGCCTACTGGATATAGCTGGCAAGGTGCTGGAGTCGATGCTTTGCTCGAGACTGGAGTCGGCGATATTAGCAGGCGGGGGCTTATCCGACCACCAATTCGGATTCAGAAGGCAATAAACCATGTGGTTCACTTGGCAGCTGAGGCAATCGACGGCTCTCGATGGCAAGGCGGCAGTAAAGAATACTGTATCGTGGTGACGCTCGACGTGAAGAACGCGTTTAACTCAGCAAGGTGGGATCGCATACTCGACGCGATGGCAATATTCACTATCCAAGCTATTTGATGAACTGCGTGCGGAGCTACTTTCGCAACAGGAGAATCCGATACACGACGGATGATGGCCTGGAAGAAAGAGGGGTATCGGCTGGTGTTCCACAAGGATCCGTCTTGGGCCCTTTGTTGTGGAACACCATGTATGACGGAGTCCTGCGTCTTGACTTCGAGCCGCACACACGCATTGTCGGATTTCCTGACGATGTCGCACTGGTGGTTACGGCCAAGGACCTTTTCGTCGCCGAAGAGCATTGTAGCGTGGCGATAGCCAAAGTCGGCTACTGGCTATCGGCCGCAGGGCTTAGATTGGCAGCGCAAAAGACCGAAGCGGTGCTCATTAGCAGCCGGAAGCGCGTCGAAACCTCGTGGGAGTGTACCTAGGTGTCATGCTTGACACTACATTGTCCTTCAAGGAGCATATAGAATACTGCAGTACCAAGGCAGCTGCGTCGGCCCGGTCCGTAGCCGTACATTGCTGAATACGCGTGGCCCGAAGCAAGGACGGCGCCTGCTACTGTCGAGCGTCTTAAAATCCACTGCCCTGTACGCAGTTCCTTCGTGGATTAAAGGTGTGGAGGTTAGGAGCTACAGGAGGAGCCTCGAGTCGACTCATCGTCTAAGTGCGATTAGAGTGTGTAGCGCTTTCCGCACCATATCCGATGACGACGCTCTGGTGATAGCTGGAATGATGCCCATCGATGAACGTGCGGCAATCGCGTTGGCCACGTTTATAGCATCAAGGCAATCAAGTGGCAGCAACATGCCCCAACCAAGAGGACTGGCGCGGCAGATGGCATGGCAGCACTCCATGCGCAGATGGCAAGAGAGGTTGGACTCCTCACCCAAGGGAATGTGGACTCATGCTAAATCAGGTCAGCTATCAAAAGCGGTAGGAAATAATATGTAGTTGCTGATAGCGGCTGCCAAAATAGCAGCTCAGAAGCGATGTCAAGCGGATGTTGCCGCATTGTTGAATTTGGTTGCTATAAGTCCTGAAAAGGCAAAATCTTGGAAATAGTGAAGTCGATGTCTGTACAAAGTTAGCCAGCCGAAGTTTTATCTTTTTTGCTCGACAACAACTTGACCGAAGCTCAGTATTGCGCCATAAAAGAACACACAAGGAGGCAAAATGTGGTGTTTGTCCATTATATAAAGCGGTAGTCGATAGAAATAAGCAATGTCGTCCTGTAGGTATTGAAATTGGAGACAATGTAGCAAAGGTCGGTCTTCAAGACCTCCTCGATCACACCGCAACTCGCATCGTCAGCCTTCAAGTATATGTTGTATAAACCGTTATGAACAATCAAAAATGGTTTCGATGGAAGCACTGGTCAAGCAAACTATTGCCAACCGTACTGCGATACAAGATTTATGGCTGCAGATTCAAGCCTTTCGCAATAACATTAACTCCACTACGAATGACTGATCCGTCTGGAAATATACGAAAAACCGAACTCCACAATTCACAATACAGTTCGTAAAAAAAACTAAGGAAGTAATCTTAAAAGAAAACTCCGACCCAAAGGATGAGTTTGGAAAACTAACCTTCTGCAATTTTAACAAAGTTGTTTATGTTAAATTTGTAATGCAACTATCTGTTATCGATAGAAAAGTCCTGTGTACATTGACCGTACTAAATCATTACAAACGTGCCCGATTTGTGGAGCAACTTCAACAGCTTTTATGTCAAACAGTCAATTGAAATCGGAAAAATTTGCGCCCCTTTTTATAATTTAACTTACGGTGTGAGCCTTGTTGGATTCGGTTTTTTTAAATTATTTTACACGCTGGATATAAAAATTGCGTAAAAAAATGGCGGATAACACAGACAGACCATTTTAAAAACTATGAGCAGTTCGCCATCATCACTGGCATTGACAAGTTTAAAAAAACTTCAAAAATTGATTCAAGCAATCAATTTAAGCAGCGGTACAGTTAGGCGATACTTAAATAGGCCAAAAATGTTCAAAACTGAACTGAAGCTTTTGAATTTACTTCGTATAATGAAGTTGTACGAAAGTCGGCCTTCTGGAATGCAAAAAGTTATAGAAGCAAAGTTCCGCAACGCACCGTATTAAAGAAAACCCAGAGAGCCGGGCTAACTTCGACCGCGTAAAAGTTGGTATACCCTTGCAACTTTTTTGGTAACTCTTTCCTTACATATAGCCTTCAAAGTGGAAAAACGTTTTATCTAAAAAGGCTTATGTTTGTGAAAGAACGGCCCACAATTTTAGCATAGGAAATAACTAAGATATTGATCAAAGTCACTTTTTACCACGATCATTCCTATGGGAGCTATATGATATAGTCACCCGATCTTAAGCAAAGGCGGCACAGTCATTAACAGATATATAGAACTGACAAATGTTTAATTTGAAAGCAATCGCGTCAAAAGTAACGAAGTTATTGACAAAAGTCACTGTTTTCCAACGATCGTTCCTATGGGAGCTATATGATATAGTCACCCGATCTTAATCAAATTTGGCATAGTCGTTTATTGGTGTAATAAACAAACCAATATTAAATTTCGACAATAGCTAAGAAAAATATCAAAGAAGCTAACATCGGCTATGCCGAAGTTTTATATACTCTTGCAGTCCTTGGTAATAATAATTTTTACATGTTCAAAATTTGTTTTCTGCAACTCACTTCATCAATATACAAACAAAACAATTTTACTCTCTATTTTACAATTTGTTCTTCTTCTTCCCTTATTCCCAAAGCAAAGCAACGCACGCTTACACATACAGTTAATGTAGCGTTGCGTCTGTGTGTGTTATATTTATCCGATCACATTCAAATTTTGGGATCTGGGGTTTTATATCCAATATTATCACATATGTAAATTTCATAGCATACTCCGATTTTCATGAAAATGTTTCTTCTAGTTCTTCTAGAGCTATATGATATAGTGGTCCGATCCTTATGAATTTCATACTTTTTTTTTCCCGCGTAATAAAAACCCCGATACAAAATTTTAGACCGATAGCTCTTAAGACGGCTGAGTAACGCATACGCACAGACGGACATGGCTATATCAACTCAGCTTCTCATGCTGATCAAGAATATATATACTTTATGGGGTCGGAAACGTCTCCTTCTGTGCGTTACAAACATCTGACCAATTTTATAATACCCTCTGCAAGGGTATAATAACAAAGTTATTGAGAAAAGTCAATGTACATGACTTTGACGTTTGTATGGGAGCTATATGATATAGTGGTCCGATCCGGCTGAATCCGAGATATACAAACTGTGCTGTTAGCTCTGTAGCTCTTACGGACTAGGAGGTGTTTGCGCTGATCCAGACGGACGGATGCTCTTGGCTATTTGAAATCGTCTCGTCGTCCTGATCAAGAATATATGTATTGTTTATATGATCGGAGATGCTTCCTTCCAAGCGTTGCACACTTCTGATTAAAATTAATATACAAGGCTATAAATATTTGACAAGGGTATCAAAGAAGTTAACTTCGGCTATGCCGAAGTTTATATACTCTTGCAGTGCTTGGCAATAATAGTTTTACATATTGAAATTTCTTTCCCTGACTCAATTCATCAATACACAAACAAAACATTATTTCTCTTTTATTACAATTTTTTCTTTTTCTTCCATCATTTTCTAAGCTAAGCACGGTACGCATACACATACAGTTTATATAGCGTTGCGTCTGTGTGTGCATGCATGTGCTCTGTTGATTTGATGATGACGTAGTAGGCAGCGCTTGAGCCGATTTATATTGATTGTAACTTGTGTTCTATTTATCAGATCAGATCAAATTTTGGAATCTGAGATTTCATATCCAATACTATCATATTGGTAAATTTCATGGGGATAGTAGGGATAGTAGTCCGATTCTGATAATTTTCATACTTTATCTTACCCGGGTAATAAAAATCGCAAAAAAAAAAATTTCATCCTCTAGCTCTTAACATGGCTGAGTAAAACGCATACGCGCCGACGGACGGACGGACGGACATGGCTATATCGACTCAGCTTCTCATGCTGATCAAGAATATATATACTTTATGGGGTCGGAAATGTCTCCTTCTGTGCGTTACAAACATCTGACCAATTTTATAATACCCTCTGCAAGTGTATAAAAACAAACAAAATCTGCGTGTACTAAGCCAGTACACATTCCAAATTTCATGTCTATAGCTAATATAGTCTTTGACAAAATCATTTTATCTAAGGAGTTGTTGAAATAAACTTGAACGCCGTAGGTATTACAGTAGTTTAAGTTCCAAATTGGTGACTCGACATCTACGTGTTCATACAGATAGATGGACTTTGACTCGTTTAAATTGCTCTTTAGTAGAAGTGCAGAAAATAAGTCTGCAATGACATTTCACCGATTTTTCGTAATGTTTCGTATAATTTATGTCCCAAAGAAAATGAATAGAAAGCTTTAATACCAAGTTTTGTCCCAATAGCTATCACGTCTCCTTCATGTGACCAATTTTAAAGTACTTTCAGCAAGATTACAAAAAACAGAGATCTGGGTTAAGTCATATACCCATTCCATGACATTCCATTTTCGTCCGGACTAACCTCTAAACTTCATAATCTCTAAGTAGACTGACTTTTTTCAGGTTTTTCCACAACATTTTCTGTATTCAGACGCATTTGAATTCCTCGTGTAAGGAGAGGCAATCTGTTAGCTGCTGATGCTGCTTCATGATCTGAATTTTTCAATTCTCTAATATTGAGATTGAGTTTGTCAGTGCTAGAGTAAATTTCAAGCCTTTTAATGCCTATTTTACTTGTCCCATGTATATTTTTACTACTGTCAGACAGTGAGGTCTATTTAAATCTGAAGACATATTTGTCCTACATTAAATTCTAAAGCTACTCCGCTCTCTTTATCACAATTACTTGGTTCTAAGTAATGGATAATGGATGTTATGACTAAAAGTCACTGCTTTAAGCCAAGCCAAACTAGTACTGCTGTTACCATCCCTACTTCTAATTGAGGTCAACTTTTGTTGATGCTTATTAAGGGGGATCTTCAAGGCATGATTTGCCGATTATAGAGTTCCAATTGTATAACAATCTCTTCTTAAAGTTCAGTGTTTGTAGGAAAACATTATTTTATACTTATCCCAAGAAAGAATGTCGATTTTTAAAGATCCATAATTGTAATGGATTGCATCGATTTTCGTCTCAAACTTTATCTTGTGGGTAGGTGCCCACAAATCACAAACTGTGTCTCATTCGTATCAAAATAAAAAACCATTTTTAAGTTGAAATACCGAAAATAAGGTTTATTTACTCCATTTATAGAGCTATTCAGAAAATGTAGGTATATATTATTTAGCAATTTTTTGTTTTCGTGTTTTTGTATGCTTGTTTGCAGATGACAATTCTTGCTCTTTCAAATATTGTGTATGTGTGTGAATTCTGTTTTTCTTCTTAATTTATTTGTAATTGCATTTTTTTTTGTTTTTTTTCTTTTTTCTTAGCTTTGAGTTACACTTTGTTCAATAGCAAAGGATCTTTTAAATTGAGTGTTCATTGAAGTCTTTACATAAGGATTTTGAATATGAAGAGTCAGGACTGTACATACATATAGTATGTATGTATGTCTGCGTGTAGTGCGGTTTGTCTGTATATGTGTGTGGTGAATTGAAGTTCTTGCATCTGTTAGTACGTATAAATCTATAATATACATATGTACATATACCTATGTATATTTGTCTATTTATGCATGACTTGTATATATAAATATATATATGTATATTACTGATAGTTGGAGTAAAACCGACCACAACTTTCTGAACTTGTCGAAAATCATTCGCCACTTGAAGGACTTTTCTAGCTTGCCCATTAAAAAATTTGGAATCGAAAATGAAACAGAAAAATGAAAGATGAAGCGAAAGAAAAACTAAAATGTTATTTTCAATTTGTAATTTTGTTTGCTTCAAAAATTTTTGAATTTCGTTAATGCCATAAATTTTCGATTCTCATTTTTTAAATACTATTTGGATGTTTATTTTCTTATGTATTCTTTTTCTCAATTTTTCTCGTTTTGTTTAAATGCTTAAGTAAAATTGAATCAAATTCCTCAGTGCTTGCAGTGCATACTAAATTTTTTCTCTGTTTTTTCTTTGCTTTTTTTAAATTTCGATATTAACATTAAGCTTAGTGCTAAGAAAAAAAACAGATACTAATTTTGTCGTCTACTTCTTCATCGTATATGTATAGGTAGATATAAGTATATTTTACAATCTTAAAGTTGAAAATGAAGATGTATGTAATTAAAACTGATTATATACACATTTAGTTGATTTAAAGTTAGATTTAATTCATAGTTTAGTTTTTTTAGTTAGTTTAGAACTTTTCGATAGCAATACTTTCAGACTTGCAGAGTTTGAATTGAAAAATGATATATGTATATCTACTTGTATATGTATAATGGAAAATATATCGGTATGTCGATCGCGATGTATGGGATAGATGATATATGATAAATCGAATGTTTATATACACACTTAAAGGATTTCCTTTTTTGTTTTTGTTTTTTGTTATTTGTAATTTGTTTTGAAAATAAACTTTGATTTTTATTCTCGTCTCTCGGCATAATTACATTGATTTAATTACATACATATATGTATATAGATATATTTTATATAAATATATATGAATATTTGGTTTGTATTTAATTTTTGATAGATCTTGTTTCCATACACCAAACATACACGAAATCTCTGTTTTTTGTTTGAAGCTTCTAAAATTTCTTTTGCCTTAAGAGCTAAAAAATGTTTCATAAGACTTGCGTTTCATGGGTTCTGTTGAGTTTATTGTTATATACATTTATTTATGTGCATTCAAGTTAGTTTGAAAATGCATGAAATAAATATATACATATATATATAATTTATAGTTTGGCTTTTGGACCCGGTTGTTCTCCGAACAGGTGTGTGGATGTGTGTTTGTGGTGTGTGTGGATGTGTGTGGATGTGTGTGGATGTGTGTGTGTTGGTGTGGATGTGTATTACAAAGTAAACTTTTCCCTTTTGTCCTCAAACAAACAATTTCAACTTTTTTAAAAAAAAAAAGGAAAATATAATGAAAAATCAATTTGATTAGCAAACGTATTTATGGTTTTATGCTTTCTTCTTGATAAAATTCTCTAGATTGTCATTTGCTAAAAATATACGTATATGTAAGTATTAGTATTTGCATTTTGTATTTGTTTTCGGGTTTGTATAGTTTAGATATCATTTCGTTAGTTCTGTCATTCATTTTGCGGTTTATTTTTGCTCGTTCGTTCCCTAAAAAGTTTCTATGTCTAAATTCAGTTAGCAATTTGGTAATAAATTTCATTTCCATGTCTAATGGGGCAGTTTGCTGCAAGAAATGAAATTTAGAAAACCAAATTTAAGTTTTGTTGTGGTTTCGTTTTTTAAATCCAAACATAATTACACTCTCGTGTATACCATTCTTTTTTTTGCTTCGAATCCAAACTGGTCTCGGATTATTGCCAAATGCTAGAGCCAATAGCCGAATGGCTTAAGGCCAGTTTGGAGTAAAGCAAAAAACAAAGAGATACTGCCTTTTCTTATTTACTATTCGATTTGGTCAAACGTTATTTAATTGACTCGTGAATGCAAGTTACATAGAAAATGAAAGGGAAATGTGTATTATTATTATTATTATTATTATTAAAATTAGTAATATTATTATTATTTTTATAATTATTATTATTATTATTATTTTGTAGTTGTTGTTGTTGTATCTGTTATGTCTATATATCTATCTGATCAAATATTTGACATCTTTGTGTGTGTATATTTCATTGTTTATGCATATTTAGTAAGTTTTCTTATTTTTCTTTATTGTTGTAAAGTCTTTAGTTTTGTTCGACTACACGTATTCAATATAGATAGATAATTTTGGATCATTAGGACGGGCTTTGACTTAACAAGTCGGGTTGTGCATTCGAGTGTGTGCTTGGGACTCATCTAAGCGTGTGTGTGTAGTGTGTGAGTGTGTTTGAGGGATGCAACTACATTTCTGTATGCAATCCATTTTTTGCTCATAAATATATATATTTAATACTTATATGTGTAATTGTATATGCATATATAAATATATATACATTAGCTGTTGCTCTTGCTGCTGCTGTGATCTGCCTTCTTATTTGTTTAACTTGAATTCAGTAAAATTTACAAAGAGTATTCAAGCATTCGTTATATTAATTTCATATTTAATAAAGTAAGAAAGTCGTCTCGTCGACTTTGCTATACCATGCACCAAGTGGAAAAAATATTTTAGATTTCAAAGATCCAATAAAGCATTATTTTCAAACCGATTTGATAGTGATAGATATTAATAGCAAATATTAGTGTGTCAAATTTAATTGTAGAAGTTTTGATATTGGGAGTGAAAATCTCATTTTGTTTAATTACGGGGGCGGAAGTGCACGCGCCAAAATGTTTGCATACTACAATCTTTATAGAGCTCTTATAGTCTCCAATATCGAGTTGTTGAAAAGGGTCGGAAAAGCTTCCTTTTTTTAACCTCATGGGTGCATGGTACGAAAAGTGTTTCACTTCGGGTTTTCCGTTTTAATAATATCAATTTTTGTTTTGCCTTTGCCTTTTGCTCACAATTCCATTTAAAAATTGTTAATTAAAATTTAGATATCACAATTTAAACATTTTAATATTTTATGCCAAAAGATGAAACACGAAATTATAGTAATACAAAAAGGTAACACAAATCTAATCATAAAGACCAGTGCCAAAATATGAATAGCGCCTGTATCTACTAGCCCATTTTGAGAAAAAGGAAATGCGAAATTTAGGTTCAATGTCCTATCCAAAAACTTTCCCTTTTAGTTTTTAGTTAAATATCAACGAGTTCGAATGAAATCAAGTTCAACCTAAATAGTTTTCGATTGATGTGTTTAATGAATGAATTTAAGCAATGTAGCCAGATCAAAAGAGCATAATATCTAACTTCGATTAGAACAGAGATCTCAGAGATCTTTTCGAAACTGCATTATGCACTCACATTTATGTCTAGAAGGGACTAAAGAATTCGGAGGCATTTTGGCAATTGGTCTATTAAGTTCATGTTTTAAGTTTCAATTGAAGGACATTGCACAATTTTAATTCATTTCAATATAGTTTCGTCTTGCCATGTGCGTATGTACATTTTGCTAATTTACAAATTAATTAAAATATTTTAATTGTTTATAATTTATTTTGCATTTTCATTTCTACTTGCTAAGACACACAAAAAATTCAATAACTATAGTTTTTCATTACTACTTCTTAATTTGTTTGTTTGTTTTTTTTTTTTTTTTGAATTTTATTACTTGTTTTTTTATTATTATCTAAATTCTAGTCTGAACTTCCAAATGCATGAAACGCTCTTGACCTTTAAATTAGTGTGGAATGTTTGTTTTTTTTTTTTTTTTTTTTGTTTTTTTTGAATTTGTTTGTTTTTTCATAATTTATATATATAATTAATACATATATATTTATATATATATATATTTAATTTTACAATTATTTACAAAGAGTGTAATTTTTTCCCAGTGTTTGTTTTTGTTTTGTTTTTTGGTTGGAAGAAAAAGGAGAAAGTTATCAAGATTAGAAAAAATCAGTTTCAGTTTTTTTATATGGATTGGTTTTTTTGTGTTTGTGGAGTGCATTAAGAAGGGTGGCGAGAAGCTTTAGGATAATTAGAATGAGTGTGTGCCTAGCCATAGCGTCTACATGGTGGGATCTAATGACGATTTATTCGAGTCGGACGCATTGGCATTGGCATTGGCGGCCCAGCCGCCGATGACAGCATCGGTTCCGTGATCGAATTCGATCGAATTATGGAATTGCGGTGGCTGTTGTGAGTGTTCCTGTTGCTGTTGCTGCTGGTGTTGTTGTTCTTGCTCTTGCTGCTTACTTTCCAAATAAGTGGCTATCTCATTGGCATTCTTATTAAAGGCTACCATCATCGCCGTATTGCCATTAGAGTCGCGTGCCTGTAAATTGGCTCCAGCTGCCACCAGCATTACACAAATATCGCGTCGATTCTGTTCAGCAATATGCAAGGCTGACTGACCGCTATTAGGACAAATAAGGAATAACAAAAATATAAAGTAAAGCGAATTGATATCAATTTCATAGTCATACCGATCCTTGTCGGCCATTGATGACACGTCGTGAGGCACAAGAAATTATATATTTGACAATGTCCTTATGATTATATTTGCAAGCAAAGTGCAAAGCTGTCTGTCCATTTTTGTTCACTGATTGTAATGAGTATCCTTGTTCATGTAGTGCTCGTAACTGAAAGACAAGAAGGAAATTTGCTTGATACTTCTCCTTCTGGGTAATATTATGTTGTATAAATCAGCTAACCAAACTGTTTCATCGATTAATTACCATATTGAGATCGCCATCTGGGGCTGCTAGTAGTATGGCGTCGGAAGTTTGCTCCAGAATAGGGCTATTACACATATGACATTGTGTAGGTGGTTGTGAGTGTGTGGGCATCGAGGAGTAGAGCAAATGAAAAGAACAAATTCAAGCATCAGTTTTATATTGAATATATATTTTTAATTCTATAATAGACTATAATGTGTATGCATTCTTATGAAGCGATTTTAGAATTTACGTAAAATTACAAGACATTTAAAGATAATTAGAGAGACATGAGGGGACACAGGTGAAAAGTGATATACAGAATACCTGAATCCATAACCAAAAACATCTTCGTTGAAACTGAACAAACGATCTTTGTTGCTGCATGCACAGATCAAAAAAAAATAATTATAATAATAAAAATCAAAAGAAAAACAAATTGTAAAAACATAAATTTTCTTTTTAAGAAGAAAACAGTTTTAAGGCAATGGAAATAATGAATTTCTCAAGTAATTTCTTAAGTAATTGTCACACGCAAACTAAATTAATCAAAAATTGAAGATTTCGTGTCTCGAGTTAAATTAAGTTAAAGATGGAGTTATAGAGATGTCGAGATAATTCAATATATAGGTATGATCAAAATCGTCAATTTTCATGGAGACAAAGACAACCAAATGAGCAGGACAGCACCACACTATACATACATAAGTTAGATATAATGTGGAATTTATCCTTTTAATTTTTCGTTTTGCTTGGTTAAAATGATTTAAATTAAGTCTTTGCTATTACCTCTTCCACTTCATCACTTTAATGGGCTTGGAGCCAATTTGCAAATCCTCATCTTTAAATAAAATTTTTTTCAAGTGTATTTCATGTTGGTGTGTGTGTGTGTTTATGTATGTGTACGTGTGAGTGTGTTAAAAAAGAAGAGTTGTACAAAATTATTAGTACATAGATCATATTTAAAAATTATTTACAAAAATCAAATTATAATACGGAAAAGGATCAACCATGTTATTTTCTCTATTCAGTGTAGGGAATATTGGGAACGGGGACAAGTTTGTTTTTAGATGAACCAAGTTACATATAACCTGCACTTACGATATGCGATTTCAAAAGGTTTACATGGCTGAGTGTAACGCAAAAGACCAAGCAGCAGCCGAAACAGTGTGTTTTTCGCCGAATCGGCGCCGTTTAGTGGACAAAGATAGGCAAGGTTCGAATTTGGTTTGTATAATCCACAAGGATTACCTTTTACTGGGAAAGCATTATTGTGCCAACTAGTGGGCCCCTTTAGAGTTGAATTGTAGCAAAAGAACAGAAGCACGGACTACCTTTGGCAGGGCTTAAGTGTTTAAGCCTTTGAAAGTTTTCGTCTTACTCTTTCTCTTACTTACAAGTGCCAAAGCAAAAAAACCTTTCAAAATTTCCTAACCAAAGAACGGACTGCAAGCGTAAGCCGAAATAAGCGGATCACATATTTCATCGTATGCTTGTATGACAGGTTAATGTATGTTAGAGTCACCATATATTGATCGACCACTGACTGTCCCTATAGATGGTGGTTCCAAAAAAGACTCAGCTTCGAGTGAAATAATAAAATAAGTTAGAATTTCCAACCACTTTTAGAGTTGAAGATATGGTATTGTCATTGCTTTTCTGAAGTTCTTCATCAGTTTACTGATACTAACAAGCCTTGAACAAACGTAATATACATACATACATATGTAATATGTAATATAATATACAACATTCGTGCACATTCAATTCCTTTTGTGCGTCGCACTCACTCCGTTCAATTCAATTCAAATGCATTTATTTAAACGTACGTTCTGAGTGAAGCCATGCAGCTCTCTAATATGTATCTCTTTTTGTACATATATACAACGACGATTGATTAAATATCAATGGAATCAGTGGACGTTTCAAAAATAATCTTGGAATTGGGTTTGAGTCGTTTTAACTAGAACATATCAATTACGAAAGATGCCGGTTATAACGATATTCAAGGGACCGGCATCTATTGTAAATGTAGAACTACCCGCCTGCGATTTTTTTTTGTGTTGTGTGTTGGTTTTTTATACCCTTTTTTGTACATGCTTGATCAGCACGATGAGACGAGCTCATAAAGTCATGTCTGGATCATCGCAAAATCTACCTAGATCGTTTAACATAGAATACTGAAAGTTTCCATCAGAGTTTCTATATACTGGACGCATTATGTATATATCCCGGAATGATAAGAACGATCAGTCGAAAACAGTGACTTCTCAATAACATCATTGTTTTCTAACTGTTTGGCATGAACTGCTTTCTAGGAGAATATTACACATAGTTATATACATATAATTCTGAATGTTTTTAAAGATCGGATGACTATATTATATATAAACATACGACAAAATGGCATGCTATATGGGAAATACTGCTCCCGCTTGACTTCGTCAGCCCTCTCCCGGAAACTCGATTCGTAGAAAAGGTAGTTTTTTTTGGCTTTGACGACTGAAGGTAAGGGAAGAGTTACAAAAATACTTGCAAAGGTGTGCTGACTTCGACTCTGTCGAAGTAAGACCCGGCCCTCTGGTTTTTTGTTTGGTTTATGTGGTTTTTGGTTGTGTAGGTAGAACGGAATACGGTTAGTCCTTGCGCGTTTAACTATTGATTAGGTAATCGTGGGTTAGTTAAAGGCGTTGGCTCGAATCAAATGTGAATAATTTCTCTACTTACATGGCAAAGACTAATCTGTATTCCAGTCCTATTTGATAGGTAGGTGTATATTATGTGTTAAGGCTAAGGTTCAAAGTGGGTATCAAAAGCATGCAAGATAGTTTATATGTAGTAGAAGGGTAAGCAACAAAACATATAACTGTAGGTAACGGTAACACCTAAACTCTTTTCTTCATTTCGTTATTAAAATTTGTTATATTGTGTTTTATCTTTTTTTTTTTGGTTTTTTGTGTTTTTCTCGATTAAAGCTCGATGCGCTTCTTGCGATAGTGTAGATGACAGAACATGCGTCTATCTAGATATGGCTGCTGCTCGGCCACCTGCTGCTGAATAACATCCAAGCGTTCTTGCAGCGTCATTTGCTGTTCGAGGGACGCATTGGTCGTCTGCATGGGTGGCCAGCAGCCAGCTAATAGAAGCCTACCCGTACTGCCGGCTGCACCGCGTCCTTGTGCCTGATCCATTTGACGTCGTTCGTTTTGTGCCTGCCGCTGCGAGAAGGCCGCAAACGAGCGCTCCTGGTCCGGTGTCTGTGGCATTGTGGCCGCCTCATGGTCGAGTATATAGAGCTCATCTATGGCGATATCGCATATGTAATGCAAATGCTCTTGGGCCCTATCAATGCGGAAATAATGCTCCGCAGTGCAGGCTTCAAAATAAGACAAATAATAATATGTTCTTTAAATTGTTTCAATAGAGATGTATACATCATTTTGTACTTACCATCAATGAAGCACCAATCCTGTGAGACCTTTGGATAAGAAATGGACTCTTCAAATTTAGTATTTAACATGTTGCGCACATGCTCGAGATCGCATTGAGATTCGATTTCAATTTGTCCCAATTTATTGGCCAATTTACGTAGCATCTCCTTATCGTAATGATATTGCTCATATTGTTGCATTGTCACGCGTAGAATATTCAATTGGAGTTTCTCTAGTGGATTGACACTGTAATAAATATAAAAGAGATTAATGACATCCTTCATTTTCAAACGTTTATTTCAAAACAAATGAAATAAAAAAATCAATTGAAACGCAGCGATTGGTTAACTTTGTTATAAACTAAAGAGGGAACATGCCTGATAACTTGACTAAATTTGTTTTTGTGCAAAGAACTCAGCTGAATTTGCATCTTAGATAACGATTAAAAAGCGCATTCTCACACAAAGAGTATTCAAGGAGATTCTATATTCTTTATTAACAGGACGAGATTATAATATTCTTCCATCTTAACCAATGCAAACTTCTGTTATACCATCAAAGCTGCTGCAAAATGTTATATCTTATAACTCATGTTATCTTGGACTCAGGCAGATTAGACTGAGTCCATAATATCACATATATAGTTCCCATGTGAACGGTCGGTCGAAAACTGTAATTTGTATCAAATAACTTCGTTAGTTTTTGTTAAATGAATTATTGAGTCAATATTGATTAAGATCGAAAGACTATATCATATAGCTCACATTGGATCTATGGAAAAGCAAACTTTGACTGCGCCTTCTTCCTATTTAAATAATTCCTTAAAAAAAATTCCTTTAATAAGTTTCGTTTTCCGAATATTTTATGTATATGTACCTATATTTTTTAGGATTTTCAATATTTGGGAAGTTTTTCACTAAGCTCACTTTAATCGAATTGTTTTATATATCTACTGAGAAATTTCTCAATAATGAAGGATTTTCGATCGATGGTTATTTTGGCAGCTATATGTTATAGTGGTCCGATCCGACGAATTGTTAAATTTAATTTTCATTAGCAAATTAAAAGCTTAAATACCAAATGAGAGCGTAAAGCTGATTCACACAGGCGGACATGCATATATCGAGTCAGCTATAATGCTGATCAAGAATATATACACTGCGCGTCACCAGGTTAGCGCCCCCTTTAAGCTCACTGACAATGTTCAATCAATTCGAAACCATCAGAGCTCCAGCTTTAAGATTTTTTTTTATATTGTGCTACAATCATTTCTTTTTAAAATAAAATAACAATGGCAATTGTAGCAATAAGGAATTTGTTTTAATGAATGTTTTTGAGAAAGGTACAAAAAAAATGTAACAAAAATTTGGTCATCAGGTTAGCGCCCCCGCGTTAAATTCAATTTAATTAATTTGATAACCAATAATATTAGTTTATGACACCTGTACATAAAATTTCTATAATTTTTAAGTAATATTAGTAGTGCGTAATCCCGCCTTTGATTGAAATTACTTCAAAAATTCGATTGGGAATTGAATTATACAGTTGTTCGATATAATTCAATGATATGGTTGACCAAGCATTTTAATACCTTTGATCAACTCTGTCTTTGTAGTATCTGCTTTCCGGACTCATACACTTTCCTGACCAACCATCCCCAGACGTTTTCAATGATGTTAAGGTCGGGTGAGTATGGTGGCCACTCCATGAGATCAATTTTTTGGCCCTGAATCCATGACTTCACGGATCGGGCGGTGTGAATTGGCGCATTATCATGCTGGATAACCATACCATACCATGAAATTTTTCATATAGGCTTGTATATATTGCATAGTTTGTATATCTCGATTCAGCCGGATCGGACCACTATATCATATAGATCCTATACAAATGTCAAAGTCACGAGCAGTGACTTTTCTCAATAACTTCCTTATTTTCTGAACTTTTGTCGTCAAATTAAATATTGGTGAGTTTATTGCACCTATAAACGACTGTGCCAAATTGGATCAAGATCGGGTGACTATATCATATAGCTCCCTTAGGAACGATCGGTCGAGAACAGTGACTTTTGTCAATAACTTCGTTACTTTTGACGCGATTAAACATTTGTTAGTTTAATATATCTGTTATTCACTGTGCCAAATTTTATGACGATCGGCTACCTATATCATATAGCTACCATAGGAGCGATCGGTGGAAAATAGTGACTTTGATTAATAACCTCGTCATTTCCTATGCTAAGATTGTAGGCCGTTCTTTCGCAAAAAACCTTTTTCCACTTTGACGGCTATAGATAGGGAAACAGTTACTAAACAAGTTGCAAGGGTATAACAAACTTTGAAGTCGAAGTTAGCCCGGCCCTCTGGTTTTAAAATACGCTGTGCAAGGGTATGAAAACCAAAGAAACTAGTCATGCGTATTGGTTCATAGTAATAAACAATCTTAAAGTAGCGAAACGAGTAAAAAGCTGCTTCGATTACTGTTAGGGATTCATTGTCCGCCCTTGACGGGAAGTAGGTGCATGTCTATGGTAAAGGCAACTAGATGGATGGATACAGATACTCACTGAACATCGCCGCGTCCGTGCTTACGCGCTTGGCCAGCATGAGCGCCTTGTTTAAATTCAATCAATCTCAATGATTGAGGGCTTGACGCGACAGGCCTCGCCATCGACTTGCATGGGAATGGTTCGCTTGGTGATAATCTGGCCTTGCGGCATTGACATACAGGTGCCATGCATGCCGCTTGTAGCATAGGCAACTGGTAGGTGGTTAGGCCCACACCTCCATCAGGCCGTCATCAATGGATGGCTTTGATTGGCTAAAGGAGTCGTTCCAGGGATGAGTGCCTCCGCTATAGCTGTGGGATTTAGATAGTTGATTAGTCGATGCAATTACTTCCTACTACCACTTAATCTTCATTTCAATTTAATCGATATTTCTCTCACCTGGGTATGTTGAGAAAGAGTACGGCATGACAGCCGGCATCGCGCAGTTTGCCGGTGAAGTCCTGGCCATCGCATTCAAGTGATACCCATTGGAAAGATTGCGATATTGACGTAGAATTAAATCCTTGCCATTTTGGCCATAGTACATTTTGTTACGCAAACGTGAATTGAATCGCTCTGGATGAGCTTCACGGGCCTCATGGAATTCCAATGCAATATGGGCATCCACAACGAAATGAGAAATAATTATTAATCACATTTAACGGCACATTAGGCTTGCTTCGATCCACATGATCATCGGTAACATCATCGTTGGGTGTGACTTTGACCCGCCAGCGATCCATTAGCACGCACTGCGACATGCCAATTTCTCGTAAAATTTTCCCAATAGGTTCATCCGTATAGCCCTACAGCGAGAGAATGTTTCATTCAAAAAAGAATAGAAGTATTGAAAAAGAAGTCTACCCATTTCTGACCGTTAGTGTCGAAATATTTTAAACTAAGAGGTAGATACTTGAAGCGGACAGGTTAGAAATCTTTATAATTGAGTTACTTACCCGCCCAACCTAGGGAGCGAGCGAGATCGTTGCCAGTGCCCAAAGGCAACACGCCCACAGCTGGCACTGGTTGGAGCGGTGGATGTATCTGATCCAGGACTGATAAGACCCAACCACAGTGCCATCTCCGCCACAAGCCAGGACACGTAAATTTGGGCCTTGCGAAACATATCGAGACTTAAGTTGGAAACAGAATTATTAATTATTATAATTAGTTGTCTGCTTGTTGTTTGTTATGTTTTAATAGTACTCACCATTTTTGGACCACCTTGAGTTAGATCAAAGACTTGACGTGGATTAAGCAAATGCTGAAATTTACCCAACAACTTGACGCCCTGATTGCCTCCGGATTTAGGATTGATGAAACAATGACCGGTATTACCTCCGGTGATGGTATTGGCTTACAAATAAACGCACGCGGCTCCTTCTTTTCCTCTTTTCCCCTTTGACGTTGCTTTTGAGTTTGCTTTTTACTTTTGCCGCCACCGGCACCACCAGTTGGAACACCTGCTCCCGCCGCCAGCATTGTTCTTATTGCTAACACGTATTGAGGATTTAAAATTGCCCTTATTAGGCAGCTTGACAATCCACGATGGTGGCACAATAATCGGTGCATAGTTGCCTAAAAGAAAGTAAGATAAGGATAAAAATGGGCACAAGGACACAATGGTCAAGCAGGAATAAGGCAAATAACCAGCTAATTGAGTGTGCGTGTTGATTCGAAGCTAAATTAAATTTGCCACCTTTAAATACAGTTAAATTACAAGAACAAAAGTGATGTGATGATGTACAGAACACTGGATAAAGACAAATATGCCAGAATCCAGTCTGCATCGTCGCTATTCTACTTTTCTTAACGGAATTACCAGGACATACCAGAGGACATACCAGAGAGCAATTATGAATGCCAAAAAGGGCATAAGGGCACCGAAAGACAGACAGAAAGAGAATGGGTACAAAAGAACTTAGCCCATGTATGATGACACCGTGAGCTACTTTAATCTTCTCTAAACAATGGATAATAAATTGATTAACTACTAGAGATATACACACATCGTCTCGATCAAAATATAACTCGGCTCTTCGTTGCTATCACATCCGATTATATTATTTTTACCTAGTATAATTAATATTGATAATAAGCCGATAGTTTCGTTCAACATGAATGCTCTAAACTTGGATTTCAAACAGTTAAATTATCAACATTCAAAAAACGGTTTAAAACGAAGAGAAAAGAAAGGAGGGAAAGATGGAAAATGTTAATATTAGTATAGCTCGAATTCGACAATTCCTGCCATGAAAGCAGGATACAGAAAAAAGTGAGTAGTAGTCGTTATCGCCGACTTGGGTATACCATACACCAGGTGAACTAATATTGTAAAATTCGAAAACAAATGTATGTTCTACAAATTGTTTTAAAACATTGGGCTAATAACCAATTGTGGGGCGATGTATCATCCGGGTCCCCCTCCCAAAATACTCATTTCCACCATTAAAACCAAACCACAAGCACTCTAGGCGCGCCAACTAGCCAACGGCCAATTCTGCCTTATGGATCGCGTAGGCAAAATACGTTCATACGTATATTTTGTATGTTTCTAGTCCGATTTTAAATAGCAAATTTGGTAGTTTGATAGAATAGATTAAGTTTATTATCTGCCAAATTTGATCGCGATGTAAAACACTTGCAAATGCTTATCGGTTTTTTTCTAATATGGAGGCGGAGTGGGGTGGCAAAATACTTAAAATATATGTGTTCTGCGCTGCACAATACTAAGCAATATAAACATACTAAATTTGGTGCTTAGCTTTGTATCGCGTTTTCGAGAAAAATCAGTTTTGTTTAATTTGCGGGCGGAAATGGGCGTGCATAATTTTAAATAGTCAATATTGCGCGTCTATTAAGGCTAACTTACATACAAATTATAATGTTTAGGTAGCCTGATCATAGTTTTTAAGAAATCAGAGTTCTTAAATTCGGGGCGAAGGGGGGTGGCAAAAAGGTTGGACAATTATTATTCTGCGCGCTAACTAAACGAATAGGATAATATAAACATTTATGGATGTTTTTATCTGCTATTATCTCTTTTTAAGTATAACTGTTTTTATGTAATTCCTGGGGCGGAAGGGGCGTGGCAAGAATTTGAACAATCGAACCGATAAGGTAGCATACTACAGACATCAGACTGCATACAAATTGGTGGTCTATGCTCTTATGAGTCTCGGAGATCTAGGGTGTTTCATTAGCGACGGACGGAGGGACGGACGACGGACGGAAGGACGGACGGACGGACGGACGGACGGACGGAGGACGGAGCGGACAAGACGACATGGCTAGATCGGTGCAGTTTTTGATCTGATCAAGAATATATATACTTTGTGGAGGTGGAGATGCTTCCTTCGTGCGTGTTACATACATTTTGGCGGACTTTAATATACATTTCACCTAGTGGGGTGTATGGTATAGAAAGAGCGGCTGTTGCTGCTATGGTATCCCCCGCCACAGTTTTGAGTTGGGCTCTACTTTTTTGAGATTAGTGTCAACAAACTTCGAATGATTTTGACCATTTTCTTGGAACTCGCAAATAGTATTTTTTTTTGATGTTCTTTTGTCTTTTTTTTGTTCTCGTTCTACTTCACGCTTCTAACGCAACAAAATTCACCTGAACCAAATAGGGAAACAGCAAGAAAAACACAAAAAAAAAAAAAGGGGCGTTCCTTTTACCCTGTTTGTGCCTGCCTTGGCTTAAGATGGCACAACTGACCAGAAGAAGAGAGTAGTAAGTAAACGACTGAGTTGACTGACTGACTGACTGGCTGAGAGAGGGTGTAGAGCTGCGTTTTAACAATATTATAAGCAGACGTAGTAGACGGCGACCTAGCTAACCCAAGAGTTTTTTCAGTTTGAGTTGCGGCTCCTAAGAGTTCAGTCCGCAGACTTGTCGGAGACCCGGAGCCATAGCAGAGACAGAAGCCGCGAGTCCAGAAATCCAACAAAAAGTGGGTAAGAAAAAGTGTGATCATTTGCAGGAGTTGGGAGTTGTGTGATCAAGTAACGGAATGGCAGTGTAAGTTGCTTGTTAAATTCATCGGAGATAATGTGTTTAAGAGATGTCGATGGTTCGTTTGCTCCATGTCCCCTTCCCTAGTACCGGCCCGCTCTTTCTACACCAAGTGCTCTCTTCAAAGGTGTCAATTGTACAAATAACAAATGCATTTAAAAACAACATTTCCAAAAGAAGTTCAAACTGTAAGGTGGGACAACCAGAAAAAAGTGTGCTAATGAAGTCATGTTTGATCAGAGAAAGGACTACTTGAGTTGCAGACAGACAACAGCTTGATGGATGGCTTTGACAGAAAAAATAAATGATATTTGCTTATTAATAGATGCGCAAAATTGATGCAAATCAAGCAGCTTGACCGATCACAAGTAGTGCAAAGACAGCATGAAATTGGCTGTTTTCAGTCTAAGACGCGCAACCAAGTGGAGACTTTGGGTTAGACAAAATCAACACAACGTAACCAAAAAAAAGAGAGCATATAATGAAATCCTACAATTTGGCAAATTAACAGCATGTACAGAGAGGCCTAACTGCGCAAGAGCCACTCATTTTAATATTGATCCAATGCCTAAGCACGTCATGTCCGGTCGTCACTAAACATGGCGCACCCCCAGAGAAAAACACAAAAAAAACTTCCTCTTCTGCAGAAGAAGAGAAGAAAGTTTTTCGAAAAAAAAGGAAACATAATTTTTTGTATTGTGCGCAAAACGCATGTGGTCACGTCCATTTCTATAAGGATAGTCATTTTGAGTCGCGACGTGCGTTAAATTTATGGTCTTTCCTGCAGGTTTGTTCTTCTCTCTCTCTCTGTCTATCTATCTGCTTTTCATGAGGTGCGAAAGGCGATCAAATAACGACAAAACAGGTGTCAAGTTTGTGTCCTTTGTTTTGGTTTGTGTTCCTTCTGCAATCAATCATAAATTAAGGCAGGACAAAGTAGAATAAACATTCTATACAGGTGAAATAACTATATGGCTTAGTGGAGGGTCAAGTAGTCGCAACTGTTGATTGATTGATCTTAGAATTCTTAAATATTAGCGCTTAAGCTCAAGCTTTTGAATAATATTTCTGTTTAGTAAAGTGGCTTATCACCTTGCCTAAATACATATATATTTCTCGCCTAATGACACTTATTTGCAAGATTTATTTAATACTTTTGAATTATTATGCGCCAATTCTGTATTGATAATCTATGCATGTATCAATACTTCTCTAATCGCAATCCTTATCGGTTTGTGTCCTCGGGTATAGCGCCCATGTAGGTGATTAGCACGCGGTGGAAACATGACTAGGTGTTCATGCGATTCCGGAAACCTGAATGGTAACGTGCATGTCACTGTGGCCGCTGCCGGCGGCATGCGTCCATGTGGGGTGATGATGCGAGGGGAGGCTTGCAGACCGGGCGGCCGATGGCCAGCATGTGGAGTTCATAATGGTGCGGTGCGCTCCGGAATCCATGCGTAGCATGTAGGCCATCGTATACTGTACCAAAAAAACAATTTGATTTATGCTTAACTCTTTAAGTAAGTTTACAGTACTAGAGAGGGGAAGAAGGGGAGAGCGAGAGACGAGAGAGTGTTGTTTGTGTTTTCCAGCATTTCAAGATCAGCATAACAAATCATACTTGAGAGCCCTTTCCCCTAACTCCTATAATTTTTTTTTCGGTTGATATCTTATATAGTTTTAATTTCCAAGTACACGTCGTTTTTGGTCTAAAATCAACCGAAAAAAATTGAAGAAACATGGCAAATAGCAGAAACTGTTTTTGTGGTATTGTGTATTGACCTTGGTGATGTTTACTGTTGCTGGCGTTTTATTATATACACATACATTATATACATGATATATTTATATAGTATCTGTGTGTGTTCTTTGTCAGTTTGTACATTTTGTTTCTTCTTTCTTTCAACGTTTTTTGTGCATATTAGTTAAGCGCCGTCAAAAACAAAAAACCAAACAGCGGAACAACAACACAACGGCGCTCTACAAGCGACAACAAATTAAGAATAACGAACAATTTTGGTATGTTAAGTTAATCTGTCTATAAATGTTTCTATTTTACTCCTTTTTTCCAATTTTTTGGTTGTTTCAGGGTGGCGACAATTGCAACTGGTTTGTGTGCAATACTCAACAAGCAATTTAAGCTAGAAATAATTTGTATACTTTTTCTCATGAACACATTTAATTTGGGTAGTTCTACTTATCTAATTTTTGTAGACAGGCTTAGTGTGTTTATATTTCCAATTATATATGAATCTCGAGACTTTACACGAGAAATGGGTTGTTCTTATAATAGAAGTCTATTGGTGATGGCTGGAGTACGGGTATTTGTATTCAAAGACCTTTGAGTGTATTGTATTATATCTTTAGTAAGTGGGAGGTTATAAAGTGGTATTTTCTCATATTTACTTTATAGTTTTAATTAGAGGTACCAAACAGATATATAGATTAGTTGTCGATTTATGGTATGAACGAAAAGTTCAAATGTTGGTGGTTCTGTGTTGGTGGTGGTCTTCAGTTAATGTTGCGTTCTCTTATGTCGCACTGTGTCTGCTCGGTGGTGATATCTCTGATTAAGGCTGAAAGACTCGGTATATGAAGTCCGGGATAGATGTGGCTCACGTGCAGTTCATGAGACTTGAGTCTTAGATATGATAGGTGGGTGTATTGCTTGAGTGTGATAGAGTTGGACGTTAGTTATGATGGACGTGTGCTAGTAATTGTGTTTTGCGTTATTTCGTGTCGTTGCTCGTCCGGCATTGTCTGTCACTGTGTGTGTGCGTAATGCATTGCTCGAGGGTGTTCCTAACAAGACGTTCATTGAGACACTTTACAAAAAAAGTGCGGGCATGTGGGTAGGGGGGGTGTGGCATAGAATCCGCTAAGACGAATGAAATAAAGACGTTTTGGCATCAAAAGGTTGCCTACGCCACACAAGAATAAGTAACGACTTTCTGTTCAATATTTTCTTGTATTTTTTCCTTTTTTTTTTTGTTTGTTTCGACAGGATATAATTTTTAATTGACGTATGGTTACGTAAAAACAAATATAATGTTTCCTATCCTTTTCAAAATAACTAACACTAAATTGGTCAGGGAGCAAAACAGTCAATAGTTTCCATACTTAGGGTTTCTTTTTGAATAATTTATACGTTTTTGTCGGTTTACGATATAGCTAAGGCGGCAAGTGTTGTGGCTGCCGTCATATACCAAAGGCAATGAGGCACCGATGATCCAGATAGTTCCAAATAGGAGCACCCAGGCTGATGCAATTGGTGGCCAGCTGAACTCTGTTTTCACTTTACTAATCATAGTTGGCTCAATTGGGCAGTCACATGGGTGCGTCCAAGTAGCGTGAGATGGTTTTTTGGAGCGGGTAGACTAATTAGCGTATGGCGAGGGCAGCGCAAAAAGATTCACGAGAGAGAACAATCCAGTTGCCAGATGGGAAGCAAAGCGCATGATTTTAGGGAAACGACCAGAATGGCTATTAGGATTTATCAGCCATGGATCGAGAATGAACCCGCCTGGTGGCCTGAGAGGGCATCGTCGGGCTATTTTGGCCATCCAATAGATCCTGATCCCTGCCACAGCAACAGACTCATGGCCATGTTGAAATCACCTGTACATTACATAGCCAATATAGGGTGAGAGTATGGCTCGGCCTATGGTCAGCATGTTGGGTATCGTCATTATATTCTCTCGCTTCCGTGATCTCTCCAACTTTTTGCGGATTCGTTCTTGAACCAAAGACGTGCTCGCGTATTCATCGACCAGGAATTTGCGTCGTTCAATGATCGGCCCTCTGCTTTCAATGAGCCTTGCACAGATCTCGACCCTGGAGGTACCTTTGCAGCCGAATGTTTCTTGTCATCGGTATGCAGGCGGCAGGCGAGGCACATCCCAGTTTGTCTCTGGTTTGATATCAAAAACGAGATGCGTATGAAATCCGAGGCGGCCGCATAACGATTCAGACAATTCCAAAGCTGCTGCCCCACTCCATAAATGGACAGGCTGTGGACTACCCAGGTGCAAGGCCCTGCGCCTAGAGGTCGGTGCCACTTGACGGAAGAGAATAGCTGGCAACATTCTCAGATCACTTAGTCGTCTTTTAATGTTAAATGTTAACCAAAATTTAAATATTCCTTTGGATTTTCAGACGTTTTGGATTCGCCGTTGCAGAAAGAGTCACACCTTTACAAATTGAAACAATGGACAGTTTATATGGATGTCCGCGAATTTTAGCAAATTATTCGCTATTGAACAGAAATTTTTGAAATTGGTCAGATGAAATTAAATAAATTACGAATAAACTTGAAATTAAAAACTTCGAATAAATATTGCGTCAATGTTTTTCTTGTTGAAATTTAGAAACTAAGACATCCTAAATCTACGTTTGAAGTAATAAAAACAGGCATACTAGATTATAATACATAGTAGTAGCTAATCACTCAAGGGGCAATCTACTATTGCAAATCTATATATCTACGTATACGTAAACGACATTTAACACTGTAACACAATAGAATAGCAAGGAAACATTCTGACTCAAGCCTATTAAGAAAATTTCGACCTGGCCAAAAAAATGGAAGCAAAAGAGGACGGAGAGAGAGACCGAGAGCAACAATAACAGTAAAAAAATGTTTTTTGTAGCATATTTTCTTTAAGCATCAAGTATTTATAAAGCAGTTTTGTAGTTGTTTGGTCCATTAAACATTCCACAAATATCATTTACGGCTTAATGATTGCGTCACTTTTATTGCCAGAATAACCGAATAATAATGAAGTGTATCATAATTTGTAGAATTTTTCAGCAGTTTGTTTTCTAAATCATCCACCTAAATGTCTATGAAACTATTTACTCACTGACTGTACCCATACACAAAACAGCAGAGTCGATTATCGATGGCTCGATTGTGGCTGAGGGTTGTGTGGCTTTAAACTTTTTTAATCTAAAATTTATAATGCATTTGCCAAAAAAAAAAAAAACACAAAAACACGAAATTGGTAATTGATGGACGCAGTAAATAAAATAATACAACCTAAAATTATAAAATATTAAATATATAATCATTGAGTCGACAACCCCTATTGTTAACATTTTGAAATTGAATTTAAATTGAAAATGGGTTGAAACAAATTAATTCAATGTTGGGAAATGCCCACTTACCGGTATCGGTTTCGAGAACAATTTTCAATTAAATGTTGTATTAGAGAGTTTTGCGTTGCTCTCATCAATTAAAATTCATCTAATTGAATTTTCATTTGAAACTATACACGTCTACAACGTAATTAATTAAAATCATATTTTTAAAGTGCGGCATCAAATGAACTGATTTGTAGTTGTTTTATGCGTCTATTTTTTTCTTTTTTTGATGGGCAAATATTACTATTTGGAGCATTTTTCTTCAAAAGCAAGTTCGTTGTGACGTTTTTGTCTAAAACGACTTATGCTTCATTTTTTTAAAGATATTTTTATAAACATAAATTATAATATAAGAAGATAGTTATCAGGGATTGCTGAAATGCAGATTGATCCACAAATACAAATTCAACAGGATTTTGTTTTATTTTCGACAGTGTGATACCTGCATTTTTATTTGTATGGATTCAGAGAGTCATCTATTTTGTGACGCTCTGATCCCTGTGAACCCATACTGAACACAGACGCCTGAAACTAAAAGGCCAAAAAGGGCTTTTTCGACCCCGTTAACGCTATATTTGATTGATCAGTCCATCTAGTTATGTTCTCCCAGCAGAGCTATCGGCTGCTATGTAAGCTTGTTTTTTTCCCACGCCACTTTCGCCCTTCGTAATTCGAGTCAGCTTATGAATATTAGCTTTATTCAGCCAAAATAGTGCAGTTGGCAAGTGAAATGTGCTTGTATGAGTAAGCGAGATAGATGTAGAAGATTTTGTTTGTGCATTATATATGTTGCATGGTATACCGAGGCGGTGAAACGACTTACTTGCTTGCCTTTAAAGAGGGTAAAAACCACATAAAGAAAAGAAACGCAAGGTGGGAGAGAAGGGGGAAGAGTGAGCGACAGAGAACGGACAGAGAAAGGGTTGAAATAATTATGGTTTGAGTTTGGTTTTTCGCACAAATTTTAATTAAGTTAACGGGCCGCAATTTATATTTGCATTCGCGTCACGTAATTAATCAAGGACAATGGCAGGAGAGAAACCAGTGAACGAGCGACATAAAAAGAGAAAGTTAGAGCGCCAACAGAGATAGAAAAATGAATGGCTGGATGGATGAATGAATAAACAAAAAAAATAAAAAACAAGTATGACAACTTACCAAACGACATTCTCTCCAATTTTGGCCTGATTGAAGCATGACTCCTTGTTGTGGTAGATCTCATGGCACCAGGACAGGATAGCGCAACAATTTCCTTCGACCCAAAGAGTTTACTCTGAACAGCCTGCAGAAATAATTAATGACAATTTGCATAAGAGTATGTATGATATAATTAATATGATAATCTCACCTTGCCGCACTGCTTGCATTTGCCCTTCTCCATTTTGCGATGCACCAATGGTGATGGGTGGTCGTCTGCTCTCGATATTGTCGTATCCCACATCTCGATATGTTGGCTTACACGCTAGTTTGAGTCTTTTCATTCACAATTGGAATGCAATTCTGATGTGCAATCAGCTGACAGGCGAACACTTCATGCGCTGTCGCTCTTCTGCAAGAACGAAAAAAGGACACACACACACACACACATACATACACAATCAATTTTCAATTTCAGTGTTTTTACGATTTCTGTTGTTTTCCCTTTCTGTTTTTTACACTTTCCTGTTTTCCAAATTAAATGAACAATTATCGCCAGACAGATGAGAACCACAAAACATATTGAAATCCTTAATAAAGTCGCAGTCCAACATCTGCCTTAATTAACTTAAAAACTAAAGTCAAATTATTTATTTATCACATGTCAAATAAAAGTTCATTTAATAAGGAATGGATATATTGAAAAAGTCGCTTCCACACACAGCTCGTCAGCTTTAATTAACCTGATTGTACAAAAGGGGACACACTTTAGACCGAACAAACTACTAATAGCAAACATAAAATATTTGCATTTTTGTTTTGCTTTGATAGGATTTAAAGTTTAAAAATTTTAGAATCTACTAACAAATGTGTTTTGTTAAAATATTCGGACGAAGTACAAATTGATTTCCACTTGATGTGAGAACGCGCTGCAGCAGATTGGGTGAAAAACTGTTTGGCAATTTGGGAATCTATTAAAGTTCCTACCACTTACCTATAGTCTCTTTATTTATTCTCTCTTATTTATTATCCATTTAAAAGACACTTCATATTGACTATGTTAAGTTGAATCAAAAGATTAATGGTAATTTTTAATCATTTTGTTAGATATAAGTCTTCTCGAACAACCCAAAATCGTTGTGTGAATCTTATCCGTACAACGGTTATTGGTTAATAGGAACATTAACTGTATGAAATGAGACATCTTTCTCGTTCGGATGTGTTGGACGAGACGAGACCTAATTAAGTCAGCTTCATGACAAAACCTTCACAAACACAACTTCATCTCTGCATCTCATCGCATACCCACGACAGCTATTATACTTGCTGTTTTTGGAATTCCTGCCCTCTCCCTTTTTCCTTGTCTCTTTTGTTGAACATTTTCTGATTAGAATATTTGCTTTGTCCAAGTTTGGTATGACATACAAACTCCATTGCTTGCTCTCCTCTGCTGTGCACCTAGAACTATACTCATTCCAATAGTTATACACACACAGACACAAAACGTTCCTTTTCCTTTCTGCTTTTTTCTTCTTTTTCTAATTTTCTCACCACATGCAGATGAAGATAACAGCATTTCGCTTTCGGTTCTCCATCTCTTTTGCTGGTCCTCATCAACTCATACGCCCAAGCAGGCAATGACCATGACAAAGCACTTGCAACTTTTGGCAGTTATATGCCACCAATCCAAACACCCCTTTCCACCCACTCTGGATTGTGCCACGCCAACTTAGACATTAGATTGCGTGTGCGTCTCACAAAAATAATAATAATAAGAAAAAACGTAAGAAGGGAAAAGAAATGTTGAATAAGCACGCAATAAATAAATTACACATGTAAGCTTTCATTTGTACTTGCTACTTTTTGGTGTTCCCCCTCTCTTGCCCTCTCCTTTGTTTTTAATTGAATTGAGGGAATATTTGCAAACCTGTAACACACACATATGGATACATGTACTTACAATGCACTCCTCGTTGAGGCAGCAGAGGTCGCGAGCTGATGTCGGCTTCCAGTAGTGTTCACCCTGTACTGCATTCTCCGTCCAAATCTGGTAACAATGCGTATGGGGTCGACGGGCATTGCTCGAAGAGGCAGTCCGCCTAGAAAATTTTAATAAAATAATCCATCAGTTGGTAAAACTCTTCTAATGAAAATGTAATGAAAAGCAGCTTTATTGATAAGTACTGAAAATGTTTGCCTTTGGGTTCCTAAATTGATTTATCAAGTTGGAATCCATTTCTCAAACGTTTTTGTCTCCACAGTACGTTTTTTGTCGCTACAGTATACCAGTTTAATGTTAAAATTAAATATAAACTAATCTTCTGCTGTACCAGGCCATTAGCCATATTACTTGTACATGAACCACACGATTTTTCTGTAACACATCCATAACCTTCAATTCTGACTCTATTCCTTTCTAATTCGCTACACCCACTACCCCATTCCCCTCGATAAAGCATTGGTACATACATTAGTGATCGGCACGCATCACATATAGTTTATGTGGCGGTGTGTCTGCTTGATTTGTTCTGCTCATTGGCAGTTCCATTTTAAATTTACTATAACGCATGCTATATTTTTCGAGCTTAACAAAATTTGCAATATGATGTTTAACATTATGTGTAGTGTTTATCTCACTCAGGTAATAAATAGCTTAAGTCCACAAGCTTTTACAGTGGACAATCGGATGAACGGACAGATGTACATTGGCTAGTGAAACTTATCTAGAATATACGTACATATATATATACTTTTCCTTCCTGCGTCACAAACATCTAACCATCTTATAATGATCTCTGCAGGGGTATTAAAATAATGGAAAATCTACGTCTCTGGGACTATGTTTGTATTTATTATTAATTCCGATAAAGTATATTATCTAGACGTTTGTTCAAATGGCATTATTTTCATGGAAAAAAACAATCCACTCCTGATCGGTACGAGTATTGACATTCCTTGCCCGTCAGTTTATTTTAATAAATTCATTCAGTTAAAGAGCTATTGTGATGACATTTAGTACGCGATACCATAATTTAACTGTCATAAGAGCGATTGATAACTTTAATCAGAAAAATTGTCTTGTTTCTGGATAAGTATATCATTAAGGGCAGGCTTTGACACAAATTCGACTTTTTGTCGAAAAAAACATAAGAACATGCAAGGGTATACAAAAATCGACATGGCCCTATTTTCTTAATGTCTTTCGGTAAGATTTTTTGATAAGCAGGCAAAACCATCAATACATCAATAAAAATCTTAGATAATAGATTTTAGCAACATGGTCCAAAAATAAAATAGAAATAGTTTGCGACAATTTTTTGCTACGGCGAAATCCCTTAGTGGCCACTCACCTTTTGCGTCGCCAGGTGCCCAATGAATCAAGTTTCCTTTGACGAAATGCCGACTTTCTTTGCATGCCTATGGATGAGCGTCGAAAGCGACGTATGCCCCCGATGAGGAGCTGCCACCACCGGCAACGTTAACCGGATGAAGCAAACCTGTGTCAACCCATGATCCGCCAATACCAATGCCTACGGCCACGCCTATTCCACGCTGAGATTGAGATTGGGTTAGAGGTAGATGAGAACGCGTCGCGGCGGGGGCAGCGGCTGCTGCTGATGTTGATGTTGACTTGATGTTGATGATGATGATGACGTCGACGTGGATGATATGGATGAATGACTACTGCTGCCCTCCCCCGTCATATTCGTCTTCCGTTTGGAATTCCTCGTGCACTGCATGAAGCAGACGCTCCATGTTTAGAAATGTTGTTGCTTCTGTCACGATGTTGCTGCTGCTGGTGGTGTTGCTGCTGCTGTCGCTGTCACAGTTCAAATAAGATATGAACATGGCAACAACTTCTACGAATTTTCTTAATTTTTCATTCTTCCCACTTGTTGTTATTCTTCACTTCACTTGATTAGAGACGAGCACACACGTGCGCTAGTTTTTTTTCTATGCGCCTTTTTTTTCTTCTTTCTTTCTTTCGTTTTTGTTATTATTTTTCCTTTAGTTAATGCGTTTCAAAAGCAATTTTAAGTGTAATTCTAATTTGGTTTCTGCTTGTGTACGACTAAAGCTATAACTTTGTCTATCGTGTCTATCATTATGAATGCTCGGAATACAAAACGATTGCTGCGGTGGTGTGATACAATCTCTTTGTACGCTTCAATTGCTGGAAATCTCAAATTTTTCAACCAGTTGTCAGTAAGTTGACAAAGTGTGGCACATTTTTTAAAAAAAAAAAAAAATAATAATATGACCAAAAATATTTTGGTCATAATATTCAATTAGGTAGTTTGGCTGGAATGTGCCTCTTATCTAAACATAAACTATGGTCATCTAGAAACTAGAACTGATGATTGGTCAGCCAAATTAATAAGCCCAATTCCTTTTCCTAAAAATATTATTAGGTCAACCTTAGATTTTTGAAACTGAATTCGTTGTATTTTTGTTTTGGCATTGCCATTAATTGCCGGTCATATTATTTAAATTGAATGCGACAATAAACTAGTGGTTCCTTTAAATACATGCGGTATTCCGCTCTCTGATCTCAATCTCTTTGATCTGACATCTTGTACAAGTTCTTGAATAGAGTATTCTATATTCATATGGTATCAAATTTTTCCACTTGGTTTCATTTTAATCTCCGCTTCCATACAGCCGCCCCTTTCTCCACCACCCCTGTTTGCACTTTATCCACGCTTTAATACATTTGTATACAATTTTTTGTTTATATGCATTGTAATTAAATTCTTATCAGATGGAAAACAGAAAAATGTGACTCGCTTTGTGGGGAGGCAGAGAGCCACAAAAGGAAAAGCAGCGATGATGAAGGTGGGTGGCGTGTGGCCAGGGGGGACTGGAAGTCGGGGTTTTTTTTTTGGGGTCTACGTGTTCTTGTGTATATACACACAAACCTACTAGGTATGTATTGTGTGTGTGTGTGTGCTGCTTCTCGTTGGTGTTATTGGCCTTGGCAAATTGTAGGTTTTTATTGCAGATTTTCGCATGTCAATTGACAACGTTTAGGGCGTGTAGCACGATTCTTTTAGCCAAAAGCTTAGGCCAGTGTCTTTGTTTGGTGGGTTTTTTTTTTTTGGGGTTTTCGTTTTTGTTTTCCTCCATTTTGTTATTTTTTTCGTTTTTAGAGTGCGTTCTGATGGCTGTTTTTGACGCGCCAACATTTTTGTGCCACATTTTTGGCAGCCACGCTTGATTTACTGTTAATGTAGCGTGCATGTGTGTATGCTTTTGATTGACGTTGCCTTTGCCCGTGACCTAACTGCGCCCCGTATCCATTTCATTCGCCCCATATTTTGACGCTCCACTTCAGCAAAAAAAAAGTGAAGCATCTTTCATCTCCCAAAACCTCAAGCGTTTCACATTTTCTATAGAATTTTATAATTTTAACTTTCTTTTCTTAGATACATAGTCCTTAATGCAGTTTGCAATGCTTGTGCTTCTCCTATTTCGGTCTATTTTTAGAATCTGCAATTATTTCCAAAGGCCATTCAGTGGTTGTGGTTAGGGAAGTTGACACATTGCAAACGCCTTGCAAAAGTATCTAACCAAAGTGAAAGCCTCTTTGGAAGTTGCAAAATTGAATTGCAAATCAATTTGCTGTCGAAGTGTGTGAAACAATAAAGGGAGTCCTCCTTCGGTAAATGATTGGCTTTAAACCGCAATCGAATATTGACCGATGTTGGTTTAACACTTTTCTTTTGAGATAGGTTTTAGATTATTATGCGAAATGGTTTAACTCGTAATGGCATTTCATTAAATAAACTAATTATTTGTATACCCTTGCGAGAAGTGCATGTTAATTTTAGTCAGAAGTTTGAAACACATAGAAGGAAGCATTTTTTGACCATATAAAGTATATATATTCTTGATCAGCATGACGAGACGAGTTCATATAGCCATGCCGACCGTCTGGTTACAGTGCTGAATATTGAAATCATATATCTCCTGCAGGTACGATCTGTCAATTATAGGGTTTTAGATCAGGGCTAATGTGGGTAAGTTGATTTCCAGAGGCTGGAGCAATGCGGCGCATATGGGATTCCACTTTATTGTATGTTTATATGACACCTGTATAAAACAGTTACCCGGTTTTATGAAATTTGGCATAGATATTAACAGGTACATATTGACAAATATTAATATGTATGACAATCACGTCAAAGTAACGAGAAATACAACCCCTGCAATATATAGAATCTCACGAAATCTCAGCTTAATGCATAAATTAATGCATATTATTTAGCATCAACGAATTTTCGTAGTGAGTTACTTATACGCAATGTTGGCCAAAAAAATTATTAAGAAGAATGAATGTGTACATATCTGAATCTGCTAGCTTATGTAGACATTCACAAGTATACATGTAAATCGATTGACAAAAAAAAAAGCATATAAGCATTCATTTATTTGATAGTTTTGCACATTTAAGCCACTGAAAAATCCATTTGAAGATAAGTCAAAATGAAAAATTATCTACTCTTGCGTCAGTCCATCGACTTAACTCCACTCATCTAAACTCGCATCTCAAGACGCGCGTCTCGTTTGTGATTGCGATTAATGGCTGGTAAAGCTGTCAGGATAAGGAATGAAAACTGAACTTAAGAAAAGGATTTTAAAGGTAATGAATATTAACAATTGGAAATTAATGTGGAGGTTGAAATCCATCCTGCAGTAGCAGGCGGACCTTGGGTGGTAAACGAGACAAAGCAGCAAACGACATTAATATTCTTAATTGGCATTAAGCATTGAGGGCTAACATTTGAGAATGAGACCAAGACTTTCGTATACGACTAGCCAGGGTCGAGGACAGCGACAGAAGAGTTATCAAAAGTAAGGCGTATCTAGACTGGGAAGCGAGCCAGTGTGGCATGGAACAAGGTGGGAGTGAGCCCAAAAACATTTCAATAAAACACAATCTAGTTGACGCAGAAGAAGTGAGCGAGCGGATTTAGTGATTGGACAGGCTTGCTAATAGTCAGAGCATGGCATTTCCAATGGACAAAGGAAGATATATTGTAGAAACTTTCCAGACAACCGACATGGTTTGCCATTGCCATTGAGAGTAGGTGAGATGGAAACAGAATTCTTGACGACGTCTTCCATTTTAATTTTTTGGACTGATGCTGATTGGACTCCTTTCCCTTGCTCGCACTTTTGTTGGGTCCCAAAAAGTTTGACAACAATTAGCGAATTAAAATAAAATTTAATTAGAGATTGCGACTATTGAAATTAAATTGAATTTTAAACCGGCTCGAGGTCAATCTTACAAAAGAAGATTATTTCAAAGGTAACACACAAAAAGGTGAGCAGGTTGTCTGTATAGCTATTTCAAGAACTACCAAGTTCTATCATCAGCAGACTTTGCTAAAGAACTCCAGAATTGCAATAGCCATACCATGTCTTCAACGCTAAAACTAGTTGGGAATTACATTGCCAACTAAATGAAGCGAAAAAGCTGGCGAAGCCTACAATACCGAAGACCACCTTTTGTGCATTACCCTTAGGCGCTATGAAATATTAGTGTAAGAGCTTCGCCCTTAACAAACTAAATTCAAGACCTGTTTCTTTTTATACACGGTATATTGTACCATATAGAAAAGGGGTTTTTTTTGGAATAAAATTCCAGTGTTATCTGAATAATAGGTCCGTTAACTAATATTTCATAGCGCCTAAGCCGGTGGTCTTCCTTAGGCGCTGACCGCAGGTCTTGATTTAGTTGTTAAGGCGAAGCTCTAGCGCCTAAGGGTAATGCTAAGGCTTCGCCAGCTTGCTTCATTTTAGTTGGCAATGTAATTCCCAACTAGTTTTTAGCGTTGAAGACATGGTATGGCTATTGCAATTCTGGAGTTCTTTAGCAAAGTCTGCTGATGATAGAACTTGGGTAGTTCTTGAAATAGCTATACACAACTGCTCACCTTTTTGTGTGTTACCTTTGAAATAATCTTCTTTTGTAAGATTGACCTCGAGCCGGTTTAAATTCAATTTTAATAAAATTTATATGATGATAAGAAGCGACAAAAATAATTCACACAGACAACAAATTCAAATAAATGAAACAAAGTAAAACACTAGCTACAGTGGAAACAAAGAAAGACAAAGATGCTTATTATTCAAATAAAGTAAAACTTAAAGATTACCCTATATTATGTAGTCAAACAAACCAGAGACAAAATCAATGTAATTGAACAGCAGAAAGGTCGAACGATATCCAGGAAACGAAGCCACACACAGAACAATGAGAAAAGGAAACAACAAACAAAAGTACAAGAAGCCAACTTCAGCTACGTCGAAGTTTGTATACCCTGCAGTTTTTGGCCACAATATTTCACATGTTCCAAACTCTGTTTTTGTGTCTAACTGTATAGAAGTTTGCACACAAATGTGCATACACACATATGTATAATTATATAACCTCTATTTCTTTTAATTTCGATAGAACGGCCATTTTCTTTTTCTCCTTTGGCCATCCTCTTATAGCGGTAAATTATTTGGCTTTGTTTCGGTATGTGTGTGTGTGTGTGTGTGCTGTGCTGATTTCGAGCAATTACATAGTAGGATGCTGGCAGCGCTATCGGCAGCCGATTTTTATGACTGTAACTTGTGTTCCGATCTAATTGAATGGGAAATGAAGTTTTACATTAAAACCTATCACTAGACTCTAGTCACTAGAGTAAATTTCATAAAGATTCTTCAACTCTACACCTTTTTTTCGTACGTCACTAAATGGTATAATGGTTCGATCCTCACGATTCTCACCCAGATAATTAATAGTTTAAATACCAAGGGTCAGCCCAACAGCTTACAAATTTGACGCATGATGGACATGGCTATATAGACTCAGTTAGTATTTGATTATCTAGAATACTTATACGTTTTGGGATCGCAAACGTCTCCTTCTCTGCGAGGATATGAAAAACAAAGACAAAAGCAAATTTAAAACGTACAACTTAAAAAAGGAAAAAAAGTTTTTGAAAACTTAAAAAAACCAAGACGAGGTTAGGAATTTTGTGTTTGGAGTTTTATAGTCTGTAAAGTTACTAAATTAATCATTTATTATTAATTAATAGCAAAGATGGGAACTATAGCCACAATTGACTCACATATATTTTGATTGGAAAACTTTTGTTTTTATACCCTTGCAAATGGGTATATTAATTTTGGTCAAAAGTGTGCAACGCACAGAAGGAAGCATCTCCGACCATATAAACTATATATTCTTGATAAGCACGACGAGACGAGTTCAAATAGCCATGTCCGTCGTCCGTCCATCGTCTGGATCAACGCAACTGCTCCTAGACCGTTGGAGCTACAGAGCTGAAATTTTGCATGTAGGCTTGTATATACTGCAGGCGTTGTATATCTCGGATTCAGCCGGATCGGATCACTATATCATATAGCTCCCATACAAATGGCAAAGTCACGAACAGTGACTTTTCTTAATAACTTCGTTATTTCTGAGGTATTATCATGAAATTTAATATTATTAAGCTAATTACACATATAAACGACTATGCAAAATTTGATCAAGATCGGGAGACTATATCGTATAGCTCCCATAGGAACGATCTTTCGAAACTGTGACTTTTGTCAATAACTTCGTTACTTTTGACGCGATGGCTTTCAAATTAAACATTTGTTAGTTTAATATATCTGTTAATGACTGTGCCAAATTTGATAAGGATCGGGTAGCTATATCATATAGCTCCCATAGGAACGATCGGTGGAAAACAGTGACTTTGATCAATATCTTCGTTTTTTCCTATGCTAAGATTGTAGGCCGTTCTTTCGGACACATTAGCCCTTTTAGCTTAAACGTTTTTTCATTTTTATGGCTATAGGTAAGGAAAAAGTTACCAAAAAAGTTGCAAGGGGTATACAAACTTTGACGCGGTCGAAGTTAGCCCCGGCCCTCTGGTTTTTATGATTATTACTTTTGTGCTGCCTATGATTTTATATCTATAAATTAGTAAGATTTATTGACCTGAAGCCGGCTAAAAACCCAGTTTTGATTATCATAAAACTATTAACCCACCACAATTATGTAACTGTCGTACAAATATAGGATACAATATTTAAAAAAATGTAGGCTTAAAGCAATCTAATATTTTTTTGATTTAACAAAAAGTCTGATAATTGTACAACTGATTTTTCTTTTAACCTCTTATGTTTCCGAGGTAGCCCAAAAAATATTTATTTATATGCATATATAAATACATACATACCTATTTATATACATACATATATACATCCCTCAATTCCAAAAAATTATCTAATATCTTTCCTGTTATTGTGTTCCTCCATTTGCTGTGGCCCTTGTTTGGCCTCGTTTTTGAAAATAAGCCGAAAAAAAATGTACTTCCCGAAAACAAAATAAGTTATAACGAAGTTTATTTACCCTAACAGTTACAGTTAGAACAAAAAAGGTGAAACAAAAGCAGAGCTGTAAACTTTTACAGCTGACTAACTTGTCAGTTTGTCTTGTGACTCAATATATAAAAAAAGTTGAATTTGATATTTGCACAATGATTTATGCCGTCGGTGGTTTTCGATTTGTGCAAATTAATTTGCTAGAGTTTAAATAAAATAAATAAAGTAATGCAAACTGTTTCCTAATCTATTAAATACAATAAACATTTATCTCCCACAATTGTTCTTCCTGCTCTCTCTCTCTCTCTCTCTTAATCTCCTTTTGTCACTGTCTCAGTCTGTGGGTTGAGAATAAAAATTTATGAATGAATTGAGACAAACAGCGGGCAAACAAACAAACAAGCAAACTGCAAACAGACCAACTACATTTCCAACTTCGCCAGCAGAAATTGGTCACATGGTAATGAGCTTTCGTATTAGCTAGTTAGTCTTATGTGACTCGGCCTCTTTCTCCACACACACCCACACACAACGAGGCCATTGCAGATATCGGTCAATGGCTCTCGTAAGCCGAAGGTTCAGCATCCGGAAAGAAGTGGAAACAGCAACGATCAGTGTGAGTGCCACTTTCAGAAGAAAAGATCGTGTTAAGGAGTAATACTGTATGTTAGACTACCCGGAAGTACCTTGAATATGTCAACGGTAAGGCTCAAATCAGGGATCGGCGGCTATTTTGGTTTGGCATTTATCGTGTTTTCATATGCGTGCATACCGAAAAGAACATAAAGAGCAAGTTGCGAGCGTACAAACTGAATTAGTTTCTTGTAGCAATTCGATGCGAACGTGTCTACAGTGGCTCACAGCTTTTTCGACCCACCATCAAATAAAATTGCATCTGTTGATCATTTTTAAGACATACAAAATTTTGAACAATTTTCTTCTAAAACACTCTTGATTTCAAGCCTAACACTTTAAAAATGGAAACCACAGTTTAATTTAATTTAAATTAAGGAAACCCGGAGGTATCAGCTAAACAACTTGCAAGTCAGATGAAACAACAGATGGGACTCAAGTAGTGCAGAAACCATCCATCGTATGCTTCGAACGTGTTTTTTTTTAGTTATGCCGGTGGAAGTGGGCGTGGCAAAATGTTTAAGTATTTATATACTCCTATAGTACTGGTTAGTCCGTATACCAAATTTGGTGCCTTTTTTTGTGGCTCTAGCTTTTTATAGTCTCCGAGTTTTAGGTGTTCATCAGAACAGTCGACGGATGACTGGCCAGATCGACTCGGATGTTGATGCTGATCAAGAATATATATACTTAAACATGCGACTTTAATCTACCATTTCACTCTATGGGTGTATGGTATCAAAAAAGGAAGCCGACTCCGACTTGCCAAAAATACATAAACAAGGTCACTAGCTAGCGACAAACTTACATATTTTCGCTTCGGATGAAACACCTTACGTCTAGCGAAAACCCACAGTTAGGCATTCTGAAGGGTCTGTGATGGTGTGGCCTGTATGTGTGCGTCTCTGAAGTCGGAAGACAGTATTTTATTGAAGTTAAACATTTTAAATCAAAATATTGTCTATAGTGCTGAAGATCTGGCTATAAAAGGGGATTTTACACAACCACAACCCTAAACACACATCAGGTGTTTCTTAGTCTTGGCTGATATGGAATAGTCCCCGGACCTGAAAACTTGTAGGTCATTTTAGACACCAATAGGTTCGGTTCGGAAATATACCAACAAAAATGAAAAAAAAGTGTTTTTCTTTGTAAAACTAATGTGTCGTTTTTTAACAGAATAACGCCCCCATTTAAAACACCCAATCGGTTAAAATGTAGATCGATATCCAAATTGTTACTGGCCTTAATATTGTCTAGACCTTTATGTTGTTCCAATTGCCTCGGCTTGGCTCTGTGTGAAAGTTTATGAGTCCGGCCGACAATTCGAAACTAAAGAATCGTTCCTAATAGAAGCCATTAAATACGATTCTCTGATTAGTTAGTTATTTAGCCATAACAATATAAACATTCGATAACTTTTACCCGATTTGTAATTCTCTCAAGTATCAATTTTTAATTATTCCATTAAGGAATTAAATATAAAATGTTTACGTTCTTTTTCAAGTGGTTGCCAGTGTATGTCATTCGACAGGGAATTCGATTCACTTCTTTTGTAGTATAAGAATATAAAACTTTGGTATGCATTAGAGGGCAAGAGAAACGAGTGCTGGGGATAAATTCAAAACTTATGCAATGTCTATAACTTCTCCAAAGAGTTTATACGTGTTTTGTTTAATATTAAATGTTTTCGAAAAAGTATCATAAACAAATTTCTTCCTTGAGTTATTTGGGAGCCGAGAAAATCAAAACTAAAGTCCGAAACCTAAACGTCACAAATTCGTGGCCACTACTGTGTGTATGTATATGTATGTAATACATACTTACATGCATATGTATATAAATTTATTATATTCTTTTGGTTTTTGGCCAAGACGTTATTCTACATTGTTTTTTTGCTGTTGTGGTCAATGTTGTTAATTTATTTTGTTGTTTTTTTTTTTGCTAAAATACTTAAGTTAATTATAAGAAAATGGCAAACATTTGAAGAAATTTAAAACATGTGTGTGACTTGGTATTTATTTTAAAATTTCTTGATACAAAAAATAAACAAAAAACCCAAAAGTATAGCGAAAGAGGAAAGAAAAGAATTGACGGATGTACGAACGCACAGGTGGAAGAAACAAATGATTCGAATTTCGCTTTCTTCTTTCCCTTCTCATGTATATTTTTGTTCATTTCTTTCTTTCGTTTTCCTGTTCTATTCTAATAACCGAAATTTATTTTGAAGCATTAATTGCTCGCTGGAAATAAATTGCATCAGATTTTTTATGAAACTAGTAATACCAGGCATTCTCTTAGTGTTTAACTAGCGTTTTAGTTTATGTACTCAAATCAAATGAAGTAAGTAAGTCGTCTCGCCGACTTAGGTATACCATACACCAGTAAAGCAAATATTTCAACTTTATTAAACAAATGCATTTTCACATGCTTCTTACAAGCATATCTTAGTACTTATCTCGCTCACTCAATCATACGAGCACCCTAGCGCCCCCACCAGCCAACGGCCAACTCCGGCCTTATGGAAAAACGTTTATATGCATAACTCGACTGTTTTTATTATCCGATTTTGATCAAATTTGGTATTTTGATAGATATTAGTATTAAATTTAAGTGTGCCAAATTTGATTGCATGAGGTAAAAAAATACGGGAGATAATCAAGTTTTTCAAATTACGGGGGCGGAAAAGGGCGTGGCAAATTTTTATACATACAAAATGTGTGCATTTACTAAGCGATATACATACCAAATATGGTGTCTCTAGCTAGAATAGTTTTTGAGATAAACGCTTTTTTTAAATTGCGGGGCGGAAAGGGGCGTGGCAAAATTTGAAATAAACTTGATCACTCTACATACTACACGAGTCTACATAAAAAATTTGGTGGCTCTAGCTCTTATAGTCTCCGAGATCTAGGTGTTCATACGGACAGACGGACGGACGGACGGACGGACGGACGGACGGCCAGACGGACATGGCTAGATCGACTCGGTTGTTGATCCTGATCAAGAATATATATACTTTGTGGGGTCGGAGATGCTTCCTTCTGCCTGTTACATACATTTTGGCGACTTTAATATACCATTTCACCCTATGGGTGTATGGTATAAAAAGTTTTGTCAACTTGTCGAATTTGTGGTGTCAATCGGTGGAAATATTATTTGGGTCGAACACCAGAAATTAATTTAAAAATGAAGTAAGTAAATACCATACACCAGTAAAGCAAATATTTCAACTTTATTAAACAAATGCATTTTCACATGCTTCTTACAAGCATATCTTAGTATCTCGCTCACTCAATCATACGAGCTCCCTAGCGCCCCACCAGCCAACGGCCAACCGGCCTTATGGAAAAACGTTTATATGCATAACTTGACTGTTTTTGTCCGATTCAAATTTGGTATTTTGCTAGATATTAGTATCAAATTTAAGTGTGCCAAATTTGATTGCATAAGGTAAAAAAATACGGGAGATAATCAAGTTTTTCAAATTACGGGGGCGAAAAGGGCGTGGCAAAATTTTTACACATACAAAATGTGCGTGTTTACTAAACAAATATGGTGTCTCTAGCTGGAATAGTTTTTGAGATAAACGTTTTTTTTAAATTGCGGGGGCGGAAAGGGGCAAAAATTTTAAATAACTTAATCACACTACACGAGTCTACATACCAAGTTTGGTGGCTCTAGCTCTTACAATCTCCGAGATCTAGGTGTTCATACGGACAGACGGACATGGCTAGATCGACTTGGTTGTTGATCCTGATCAAGAAATATATACTTTGTGGGGTCGGAGAAGCTTCCTTCTGCCTGTTACATACATTTTGGAGACTTTAATATACCATTTCACCCTATGGGTGTATGGTATAAAACCTTTTTTATAAGCGCCATTCAATAGCCATCAGACATATAATCCCAGCTAGCCGGTTGTAATAGCTTCAAACTGTTGTTCTACTGGGATGTAGTGACATATGAATTGTGTAAGGTAATTAGATAAAGCTTCAATTAATCTGTGTGAAAATCACGAATTACTGTCACAGTTACCACGGCGTTCCTGATTCTTTCAGCTGGTGGCTAAATGTGATGGGCGTGGCTTATTTTTCGGATTTGTCTTGTGATGTGTGTGTTTTTCTTATTTTGGCACAGCTACCAGCAAAAATAGAGAGCCGCATTTTCTTTAGCCCTGCCTTGTATACCTTTGCAAGTTTTTGTGTTAGATTTTACCTACCTACCTACATAACAAAAAAAGTTGTCTGACGGATAGTTTTGCTAATCAAGATTAGGTATAGTTCTGATCAAAATTAATTTTTTAACCATTTTTGCAAGGATATAAAAGAAAAACAAAACACTCAAAAACTCAAAAAACAAGACGAAGAATATAGAAATAGCCCCAAAAATTGTGTTATTTTAGTCTCTAGTTTTCTTTAGTTTGCGGCCGATAAACGAATGCGAAATTCTTTAAATGTCATGGCTGGCAGTTACCCTTTGGGTTCAGATGCTGTCATGCTGCCAGCAAAAAGCCGAGGAAACACCATGAAAATGAAAACATTTCATCATTCTATGTACCGGTTTCGATGTCAACTATCAAGCATTTTAGATCGATTTCTATGAAAAATATTTTAATTTGCTTCGAATGCTTTCGCATTTCACTTTTGTGTAATATGCTGCCACACTAATCTAAAACATTTTGAACAGTTTATATTATATGCTTTAATTTAACAGAATACATTCTTTGCAATGAATTGAATACCTAACGACCAAAACAATCAAAATTTGTTTGATTTTTAATTTTATTTGACTTGCATTAAAATTAGAGCTCATTTCTTTCTGTTGCTTTCTTCCTTTTTTTCATTAAAAATACAGCCACATTAATCAAAAGATTGTGTCACATGGTAATGGTATCAAGAGACTCCCTCCACATATTCAATTTCTATCGAGCATGTTTTCGGTGTTTTTTTCTCAAGATCATTGATTAAATTAATTGAAATTAAACAATTTGTCGCTCAATTAAGATACAATGAATTTAGTTTTAACTTTTTTTTTTTTGTGTGTTAATTGACCGAAAGGGTGACATTTTTTTTTAACATTTTATGGTGATTTGTTTTGTTGTTTCATTTGTTTCATAGGGTTTTAGGACTCTTTCTTCAATATTCGCACACATTTTAAGATTTTTTATTCGCTGATTGGATATACTTTTTCTTTTTTAAGGGGCCGCACGCGCGTTTTCCGCATTTTATTTCTTCTTTATTGTTGTGTTTCTTTCGGTCTTCGGTTTTTTGTATCTGCTTTTAGTTAGCTGGCGGGAGCGTCCAACCACACAAGGCAACTGAAAGCGGCGGAGAAGTCAAAGTCAACGTCGCGGCGTTGCGTCGCGTCGATGGCGAGATGTCGAGAGGGTGACGCTCGCTACCCAGCATAGAGCAGCAGCAGCCAGCTGCTAGCGCTTTGTCACCTCGATCTGGATGACTGTTTGCGGCCGTCGACGTCAGCACCAGCGTTTCGCCATCGTGGTGAGTTTTGGTCTGAGGTGTCTAACAATAAGTGCCGCGCAGTTCCGATCAATGGAGACTAGCGACGAACGAATGTAGAAGATACACAATATGTAAATGTGTACATATCTAGAGATAATAGCTAGATTGTTATTACAGTTACAAGAATGTAAATTTTATTATATTGACTAATATGTAAGTACATTCTTGTAAACATTCTTACATGTTGATACAAAATATTATTTAATAGTATTTAACTTTCTTATTTTTAATCGGGTGGTTTAATAAACAATATATACAAGTTTTTTTCATTAGGGGTTAGTATCTTGATAATGATCCTAACTTTCTAAACATCATCAAAGCAATGAAAATTGTATCTATTTTAAGTAATCGGTGTGTTTCACTACTTATACGAATATTTTTTATAACAGTCATACAAGCTACAATTTTCAAATTAAAGATATCTAGCTATTTGCAAGCTATCGCTAGATAGTACGTCTATCTTCTCATTTCCCTTACATTCTCTCTCTTTCTCCCACATGGATCTGTTTGACGATCACAGAGATCGGTTGGCTGCATTTCAGATATCCAATTTGGTTTTATACCCTTGCAAAGAGTATTAAAAATTAGTCAGATGTTTGCAACACAGAGAAGCAGATGTTTCCGCCCCATAAATACATATATATATATATATGTATACATACATATATCGATATATGTAGCTATTCCCGTCAGTCTGTCGGTGCAAATCAACTTCCGGCTCCGATTCGAAAGCTATACGAAAATAACATGGAATTCAACCCTTTAGTCAAAAGTGTGCCATGCTTAGAACAAAGTATTATCGAGATCGGGTTACTGATATCATATAGCTTACATAGGCACGATTAGTCGAAAAAAGTGATTTTTACCGATAACTTGGTTATTTTTGATTAATACAGCTATTAATGACTTAAATTTGATTACGATTGGATAACTATATCGCATAGATTTCATAGAAAACAATCGGTAGGAAAAATTTCGGCTTAGAAGACGTGAAGGTTATTTACTTACACACATCATATTTTATTTCTGGCAATTTTGTTAAATAGGATAACTATTTCACATACTTATCTGCCAGAAGCTGAAGCTTTGTTACAACCGAAGATCCCTGTCGGATTGCTTACAAATGTAGGACAAAATCTGGACTTAAGTTTGCTAAAATTGTTTGCGAACAATCACTATATCAGTTAGTGCTATACTACAAATCGCTAACAACCTTGGAATCTCTTTACGAAATTTAGTAATAAGAGTTTTTGGATTTTAATTTTAATGTTTATGAAGGGATATAGTACAAGTTATGGTCAATATAAATCAGCTCTACTTAAACGACGCCTACAGCGCGTCCAGTTGATTATTATGCCGTTGCTCACTGATTATTTTGAGCAGAGACAAACGACGCTACATTAACTATACATACATACATATAAGGATGTGTGTGCTACAAAGAGCTTGTATTGGGAAGACAAAGGACTTGCGGGCCATCGAAAGGGATAAAGTTAGTGTAAGACAGAGAAAACGAGTTCGGAACATTTTAAATACATATTATGTACATACAAAGATTGCAAGGGTATCTAGACTTCGGTATAGATAAAGTTAGTTTCTTTTATATTTTTAGTGACATTTTCTAGCGACGTCGTTGACGTTCGCTGCCTTCCTCGCAGTTCGCTGCTCTGCGCTGTGGTTCGTTTGCTGGTTTTGTCTCCCGCTTTGATTGTTTGGCCAGGCCTCACAGACAGTACATAGGAACATTCTATATCCATCTGCATACATATGTGTGAGTATGAATGCTCATGAGCCGTCGCGAGGGATTTCAGCGCCTAGATATTCTGCATCAAAACTTAATAAGCATTTCCTCGTATTAAAAAGATAAAGGAACAGGTTTCAGAACAACAATATTGCTAGTTCGTCACGAATACTCTGCTTTATTTTAAGTCATTTTCGTTTAACTCGAATAATTTTAATTCTAATTAAATACCACAGATTAAAAAAGCTTTGAAACTACTTATTGTTGGAGATAAAAATACCTGCTGTCTATCTTTTTGTCTCAGGGTTGATAGATAATTTGTATCTATCTATAGGATATTATTGCTCATTCTATCAATACTTTGCAAAGTCTTTCGACTAGCATATTTTAGATTTTCAGAGCAGGGGTTTTTCATTTTATGATGACAGTATAAAAATTTCACAAATCAATTTCGGCGCCCCCTTCTGCGGAGTCTGAGGCGGTCGACCTATCATCGCAACGGCCCTGGGATGTACAATGTATGTGCACACACATACATAGGTATGTCTTGTGTTGTTTATTCGCTTCGTGCCTTTCAATTTGCATTTCAATTTGCCTCCGTTTACCCCATTGCTAAACTGCCTGCTCTCAACCGCCCTGCCCGCCCCCACATGCTGACGTTGTTGTGGCAATGCCTCGCAGCTAAAAAAAAAACGAGAAGAATCAAGCGCAGAAAAAACAAAAAACAAATACATTCATAAAACTTAATTGTTGTTGAGGTCCACCGAAGCAGCGAAGGCATCTCTTGTTGCATGCCGCCGTCTCTCGTGCGTCAGCAAAATGCGGAACTGGAACTAGGTAAACTGTAACTGAAGACAGATTCGAATGATTCTCTCTATTGAATTGATATCCGCCGATTTAGAACAAACGATTTGTGTGTATTACATACAGAATAAAGATACATGTTATATGTGCATACACAGAGTCGTTCCTAATGCATTACTTTTATAATGCATTTTTTCATTGGCATTAAAACAAGTAATTCTATAATTTACGACAAAAAGATCTCGGCAATAATTCCAAAATTCCTCAAACCAAATCAAATATTGTTAATATTTGATAGATCCAAATTTAGAAATTTATTTGGCAGATTAGCTTTCTTAAAAAATTCGTTGACTTATACATACATTGGCGACTTTAACATACATTTATGTATTTAATATGCATCATATGTTACACTACCGGTGTGAGATGAAAGAGAGGGCCAGAGGGCCGATGCTAACTTTGACCTCTTAAGAGGTTAAAGTGAAAAAACGTTTTATCTAAAAAGTCTAATGGTTCAAATCAGCAGGTTGTCTGTATAGAGACATTTCAAGGACTACCAAGTTCTCTGACCAGCAGACTTTGCTAGCCACTCTAGAATTGTAACGAATAGAATAGGAAGTCTAATGTTTGCGAAAGAACGGCCTACAATCTTAGCATAGAAAATAACGAAGCTATTAATAAAAGTCACTGTTTTCGACCGATCGTTCCTATGGATCCAATTTGGCACAGTCATTTATAGGTGTAATATATATTATATAAATTTCCCGATAATAGCTCAGAAAATAACGAAGTTATTGAGAAAAGTCACTGTTTGTGACTTTGCCGTTTGTACGAGAGCTATATGATATAGTGATCCGATCCGGTTGAATCCGACATATACAAGAAGGAGAAGTTCGCGTTGATCCAGACGGCCAGACGAACATGGCTATATGAACTCGTCTCGTCGTGCTAATCAAGAATATATATAATTTACATGGTCGGAGATGCATTCCTTTGACCAAAATGAATATACCCTTTTTGCAAGGTTATAAAAAAGAAAATCAAAAAAAAACTGTCTAAATTTTTCGTTTGAACGTTAGGAAATCAGACATTTGTAAGTTCAAAACATCCTGCTGATGTATCTCAAAACTTATCGAATGAAGTTATACACCTCAAGAATATATACGAAGCAAATTTTGGACCTCGACTGCCTCCATTTGATTTACTCAATGCCATTAGTGCGAAGAAATTGAACAGACTTTTCCCAAACGTTTGCATTGCTCTGCGTATATTTGCACAATTCCAGTATCTGTTGCGAGTGGTGAGCGGTCGTTCAGTGTTTTGGCAAGAATAAAAACTTTCATCGGTCCTGCTCGACCCAAACTAGAGTGTCAAGTCTAGCTACCCTGTGTTTGGAAGCACAACTGGCCAGAGAATTGGACTTTGAAGAGCTCATCAACTCATTTGCATCAGTCAAAGCAAGGAAAGCCCACTTCTGAATATTTTTATATATGGCATCGTTAAATTTTCAAATAATATTACATTCTTCATATAAAAATAATGAAGTAAGTAAGTCGTCTCGCCGACTTTGGTATACCATACACCAGTAAAGCAAATATTTCAAGCATTTTCACATGCTTCTTCCAAGCATATCTTAGTATCTCGCTCACTCAATCATACGAGCACCCTAGCGCCCCCACCAGCCAACGGCCAACTCCGGCCTTATGGAAAAACGTTTATATGCATAACTCGACTGTTTTTTATCCGATTTTGATCAAATTTGGTATTTTGATAGATATTAGTATTAAATTTAAGTGCGCCAAATTTGATTGCATCAAATCCGTCGTCTGTCCGTATGAACACCTAGATCTCGGAGACTGTAAGAGCTAGAGCCACCAAATTTGGTATGTAGACTCGTGTAGTATGTAGAGTGATCAAGTTTATTTTCAAATTTTTGCCACGCCCCTTTCCGCCCCCAATTTAAAAAAATCGTTTATTCTCAAAACTATTCCAGCTAGACACCATATTTGGTATGTATATTCGCTTGGTAAATACACACATTTTGTATGTATAAAAATTTTGCCACGCCCTTTTCCGCCCGTAATTTGAAAACTTGATTATCTCCCGTATTTTTTTACCTTATGCAATCAAATTTGGCACACTTAAATTTAATACTAATATCTAGCAAACTACCAAATTTGATAAAAATTGGACAAAAAACAGTCGACTTATGCATATAAACGTTTTTCCATAAGGCCGGAGTTGGCCGTTGGCTGGTGGGGGCGCTAGGGTGCTCGTATGATTGAGTGAGCGAGATACTAAGATATGCTTGTAAGAAGCATGTGAAAATGCATTTGTTTAATAAAGTTGAAATATTTGCTTTACTGGTGTATGGTATACCTAAGTCGGCGAGACGACTTACTTACTTCATTGTGGTTTAGTTTGTTGTTTGTTCCACAATTCAGTCTCTTCCGGATATCCCTCGAGAAGTATTTTGTAAAACTATTAAAACCATTGTCATAAAAGTTTAGTTAACTTTCTATTTTATTCTTTTCGGTTCAGTTCATTTCAGTTTAGTTTAGTTGTTGTTATTTTCCCAAGGGGAAAACCACAACAATGGGCGAAAAACGAAAAGAAAACCCCAGACCGCGTGAATGAATCGTGTATACATATGTATGTACATCGGGCTAAAGAGATGATTGCGATGGCGATGAAAATGGAGATGACTTTGGCAATGATGACGATGACAAAAAACTGATGAATGAAACAGATGCATATATGCAAACAATCCAATCAGAGGTCCCAATGTCGTTCCAATGTCTGGCTTGCTTCGCTGAGGCTGAGAAGGTGAATGTCAAGATGAACAAACTAACACGAATGAGAGTATGAATGGTTAAATGGGTGGCTATTTAGATTTAATTATGGATAATGACATCCTTTAAAGTTGTATTTACACGATTTATCTGTATACATTTCTATGGGTTCTTTCAATCCGTTTTAATCTTATTGACTTATTCTGAGCCAAGATGGGCGAGAGAACCGAAAAAGCTTCAATTCAGATTCGAAACGTTTTTAAAAATTGCGTCACTTTCTATGGCAACGGAAATTTACTATGAAAACAGGATATAGTATAACGCATTCACTTATGTATATGTATATACAAGGGTAAATGTATATGTAAATAGTAAATAATGTTCTAATAACAATTTTCAGTACTTATCCTGCAGAAGCTTGTTAAATTCAATAACTATTTGGGGTTTTGATGCAGAACATACCTGTAAATAAGGAAACAAAACATATTTTTATACAAATATATATAACACAAATAGTTTTATATATTAAGTGAGGTGAGGCACGTAGACAAAGAAACGGAATCATGGAAATATTTGTAATTAATAATAAGTTTTAATAATTAATTTTGTTAAATGAAAATAATATTTTGAACAATTGGTCAATAGATTTAGAAAAATGTAAAAAAAACCTTTTTAAATGAAAAGATGCATAAACTCGAATCTGTATCTGGGGCCAGATGTGATATGTAAGCTTTCTGCTTTCAAATTGGTCTCCAGGCACGCACGCGCAAATCAACAATAAGGATTAAACATTGTTTTTTGATTAACAAATAGTTTTTGCTTCTCATTTCAATTTCATTTCTTATTTGCTAATAAGCTTAATGAAACAAGTCATCTGTTCTACTAATTTATTCAGTAAGTAGTAATCCTATCTCATCGATGGATACATATTACTTAAGTCCTGTTTTTCCTATCCTGATTGGGAGTGATACCATGACGTATGTACTCAGCCTCTCAAGCTGATTAAGATTGGGTTAAAAAAGTCTCCTTCTGTGCGTTAGAATCATCTGACTAATTTTAAATACTCTCTGCAAGGGTATGCGAATAAAAAGAAATTTGGCCGCTTACCAACAAATTGAGTCGTCCGCCTGCTTATCATTCTTAAATCTTGGGTAAAGGACATGGGCATCTTGGATACCCGCCAGAAGTTGGGTGGTATTGAAAGGGTGTTGCAGCGTCAAGCGGATCAGGTTAAAGCCAAGCAACGGGACACTTTGTTTGAGTATTATTTATGAGCTGCTTTTGTTGAAATTCAAGGAAATCGGTACGCAAGTCGAGCCATTTGTTCCGTCTGTCAGCCATAATTAATGCATAAAGCTCATGATGCGATACACAAGGATGTAAAATCCAGTCAACGACCGACCAAACTGGGTGTAAATTATGAATGTCCATCGGCAGTCCCTCCCATCAACTATTTCTACTTATGGTAGCGGCTTTCTAATTAGGTTGCCCATCACATGTCCGAGTACATGCTTCGTCTGTTTAAAATACATACATACATTTTTTGAGTGATGAATAACATGTCCTTTAAGAAGCAGTGTTCCCATTTAGAGAGCATAGTAAGCTGATTTCCTATTCCCAGTAATACAATTGCAGATAACGAGAATTTGTTTTCACAGCATATACACAAATAAGAGCAGAATGGGACAGCAGTATATTGCAAATTATAAAATTCTCTCTTCAGCTGCGAAAGGACCTTAACCCAAAACGTAGCCTAAGCTAACACAATTAAAATGATCCTGAAGGTGTTTTCTTACCAGTTTTCATTTTTTTTGAAATTTTTTGTCTTGTCCCTTCTTTTTTCCATTTACCAGGTTCGGGCCACGTGCTAAGCTCGTTTGAGTTAATTTGCAAAAGTTAACTTTGGCTAACAAACTAGAGGGCCGGGGATAACTTTAGTCGTGACCAATTTTTTATACCCTGGCAAGTTTTACTGTTACTCTTTCCTTACCTACAGGCGTAAATTTATCCAAGTGTGGGGCATTTAGCATGCCATTTTATCGTATATTTGTATGGCTACTATATAAGTTTTATGACAATCTTCATCATTTTAGATTATTACAGTTGCATAAGGAGCAAAACAGTTTCTCTTACTAAAAATATTCTTATATACATATGTATACATATATTCTCATTCATATGAAAACAATGAAACTTGGCAGTCATTGATAAATATGTGTATTAACTGTGAAATATATTTCTTACGCCAATCGCATATAAATTAAGGAAGTTATTAATAAAAGTCACTATTTTTATCAGATCGCACGTATTGAAGCTATATAATATAGTGGACTGGTCCAGCAGAATTCGAAATATGCAATATCTGCAGAATAATTAAACCCACTTCATCTGTAACTTTAGCGTCCCGTCGCTTTGATGAAGAATACATATGCATATATCTTTACTTTGTATGGTGACCAAAAAGGGGAAATTGAGAGATATTCTGCAGCACAATAAAACTTAACCGTACAGCAAACAAATTTAAAGGTTTCCTTTATTTATAAATAAAAAAAACGAGGGAAGACTAGTATGGAGAATAATGACGTTGAAGTGGACACAACAAAGCGTGACAAAAAAACTCGAACAAATTTTTGTTTACTCAATGTTTTCCAAATCAATCCTAAATATATTTTACCTAGTGATGGCGAATAAAAATCGTTTAATCGTTTATTCAATCATATTAATAATCAAAAGTGCACGATTATTAATGACAATTTAATTAAAACAATCAATTAATCAAATTCCTTTTTTTAATTTATCCAATTTTCATTATTTTATAATTTATCTCTGAGGCAATGGACATTTAAAAGGAATATCAATTAAAAAAGATTAAATAAGGAATTCAGAGTGTGTAAGTAGTATGGTCAAGTGGGCAGTGGTTAATCTGTTCCTCTTTTCGGAGCACAAAAAACGTGCTTGCAAATAAGAAACTGCTTATACGGAAGTCAAGTCAACTAAGAAAAAAGTTATTTTCGTCCCACATTTGAGAAGTATCAATGGACTTTTTGCGGCGATTGTATGCCAGAGTTAAGCTATTTTTGTTGTTCTTGTCCTTAATGGCTAAAACTAAGATAGCATGGTCTTAAAATATTTTTTTTTTTTGTAGCCTGGGTTTAAAAATGTTGTATACCACGAGGCAATTCAATTGAGAGATCGTGTCTTTTAATTTATTTTATTTATGTTTACTATTTATTTATTTTTTGTTGCGTTTTTAATATGAGAAATGATCGGACATAACGAATGTAGATATATGATTTAAATAAAAGAAATTAATCGGCATTAAGGACTCAGATTTCACCTTATTAAAGTGCAAAATTAGAATACAAAAGACCTTACCCATCGGCAAAGAGTCCTGTTCCACCGCCAGCCCCTGTCATGGCCAATGCCTTATAGCGGGCCTGTTCATCCGTAGGCAGGACAATATCGACAGATCTCGATCGGGTGGCGTTGACGTTCGGTACGGTGAGAAAGCACCCATCATCGGAGGTTGCAGCTCCTCGGTCTTTGGACCGGATGATAGTTTCGAGAAGCATGAATCCACAGAGGCAGCTCGATCCCGCTTTAGGTCTGGGACTGTTAGATAAATATCACGCACCACAAACGAACTGTGGTGCGAGGTGGTGCTTGTGGCAGCAGTAGGTCACGTACAGTGCCAGTTGGTGAGCCACAGGTGGCCATTTGTGAGGCCTCATCCAAAGAATCGGCAGTATCTACCGATGATTTGTTAGCGGTGGTGTCTACCTCCTCGTGGGATACATTCTCCAGCGAATTGCCAGTGGGTTCGACAAAGATGGCTTCTTGTCTGGAATCGAACGCCGACGTGCTCTAACTGGTATTCCCATAGCTGTAGCAGCAGCGTCTTCGGCATCGGCTTGACCTACTTGATTTTGATTTTGTATGGCACAGGATGATGACGATAACGATGAGGATGAGTTTGCTATGGCTGGCAGGGTAAGAGCAGCGGCAGCTGCTGCCGCTGTAGCACCCAAATGCGACTGATTATGGGGAGGCAACTCCAAAACGGGACTACCACGAATTAGCGTGGATGACATCGGAGAGAGAGGCGGAGAGGTGACTGGATCGATGGGAAATCCATGGCGGGAATGGCGGATAGTCCCCATTTGTTGGCGATAATGTAAAGGTAATGCTGCACGGTGTTGTTGGCTGTGGTGGTAACAGGGTGTTCCCGAAATGGGGTGAACCGTGATCGGAACCCTCGAGACCCTCATCCTCGGAGGTAGTCACCGAACTGCCAATGGTATGTCGACGCATTGGACGAGGCAAACGAGTGCGTGACTCTTCAATGCCCATGCTTAGATTACCCATGCGTATATCCATTTCCGCAGCGGCGTCATCATCATGATCTTGATCCGCATCTTGATCATGCTCCATCGATACCTCGCAGTGCAGCTTTGATCGATGCTATCATCTTTTTTCTCTCTATCAACATCAACGTTGCCACCAGCGATTCCTGCAGCGTCATCCTCTTCCTCCTCTTCCTCTTCCTCATCCTCCTCAACTTCTTCATCTTCGCCATCGTTGCCTCCAAAGCTGCGCTCATATCCTCATCGTCGCTCACATCCGAACTAGTGTTGCTGTAGCTTAAAGTTGTTAATTCCCGATGATCGATAAAATATCTCTGCTCAGCACTCATTTGCTTTTCATACAAGTCCAGATAGTAACAATGGATACATGGCGGCGGTGTCTTACTGCGAGCTTCGTCGCACCTTCAGACGACGCGGCACTTCTAAAATGTACCCGAATCATCGCTACCAACTGAAGCTGCGGCCGAATCAAAGGAATGGGACCGCTGTGCATGAGCTGCCTGGGGTACTTGTAGATACCCGCCTTCCGATGATCGCTCATCCGCCGAAGAGGAAGATTGCTGCTTTAACAGATGGGCCGAGACACGTTGGGCCTCCAATTGCATTTCATCAAAGGAGGCGGAACGCACCTACAAACGAAAAGATGTTTAACGATTGGGAGAGATAACGAATGAAGAATATATAGTTTAGTAGACAGAGAGCAAGAGATCAAGATCTTTCCGATTAACAAAAACAAACAAGCGCAGGGTAAGATTTCAGTAGGTCCTGCATAAAAATTTAAGAAAAAACACACACTGTACACAAATCAAAAAGCATGCACAAGTAATTAAAATAAAGCGAACTTATACACTGTGCTAAAACGTCATAGTTGCTTTACAAGATCTCGATTACTCGATAACTGTTAATCGATAACAGCAAGGAACAATGATATTAAAATGAAACGTAATACAAACAAAAAACTCAATGCGTCAATTGAAATAAAGTACGAATTGACTGATTGGCTAATTTTGACAGATCAACTGTACCTGTTTAGGAACTTCGAGGCTATTCTGCATTTTCATTTCGGCGCTGTTGGTGTTGCGCGAACGCGTGAAAGTAGTGCGTAGGCGCTGCATTGTTGATTGTGTTCCAGTGTTTAATTTGAGTAAATGATGTTGCTACAGTTGTTGGCTATGATGTTGTTGTTGTTGCTGCTGCTGCTGCTGCTGCTGTTGCAATAGTTTTGACCGATAGCTGCGGCTATTAATGCTGCTGCTGTTGTCGTTATTGTTGCTGTTGCAGATGAAGTTGTATTTGTTACTATTGTTGGTTTTTAATTACAGATTGTTGATTGTTGTCTATTGTTGTTCTTTATGTGTCTATATCTTATTTTGCTGTCGCTATTTTTGCTGCTGTTGATGCTATGGCGGTTACTGCTGCAGTTGCTGCTCTTATTATTTTTAGTGTTGTTGTTGTTGTTGCTGCTGTTGGTGTTATTTTTCTGATCGTCGTCGTTGTTTTGGCTATTTCTTGTTTCACGGTAATTATTATTATTGTTTTTGCTTCTACTCTTGTAGTTGTTGTTGTAGTTGCTGCTGTAGCTGGTTAAATGCTGATTGATTATTCCGATGGTCAATTCCATTTCGATGATGATTATTTTCACACAATTAATGTTTATTTTTATTTAGTTCCCCTTACAAACACAACACAGACACAACACGATAATCTGGTGAAAAACGCTCGCTTTCCAACGAGTTTCATACGCAAGTTTTGCCGCCTGTCTGTTGTTGTTGTTGTTGTTGCTGCTGCTGCTGTTGTTGTTGTTGCTGCTGCTTGTTGGTTGTTCAATGTACCAGCATGGTCTTTTTTTGTCTCTTTGCCTTTTACTTTTAATTAATCAAAAGTTTTTGTTGTAAATTGCAATTTACCAATGAAAAGGGGAAGACAAAAAAGAAAGGTAGAAAATTGATTAAGTTAGTTTGAATGGCTGAAAAGCATTTTGCCCATTTGAAAAACCAAAAAAAAAGAAAAAAACCGAAAGCAAACACACACATAGACACAACAGAGAACGATAGGTAAAGTAAAACAAAAAATAAAGTTCTCAATTTACAAACAACAATTTGCTGACCAATTTCACGCAGATATACACAAGTAGAGAGATTCTGAGCGAAAACACTGAAAAGTTGAAAATATCTCATGTTGCGAAAAGTTCTTCTGGTAAAATTAAACTTTTAATCGACCATGGCCTTGGGATCTGTCATGACATTTGATGAAATCCTGACAGGAATTTAAAGAGATTTTCCAGTTACCACAATTATAATTTTTGAAATGCTAAATTCTAGAGCCAGAGAAAACAATTTTAAACTAGTTTTTCAGCATTTTGTGCTTTTCTTTTTGAATTTTTATTTATATTTGTTAACAGAGTTTTCGATTTTTTTTTTTATGTTTATTTTGTTCTCCCTAGTAAAAGGTATACACATACAAACAGACACACACCTCAGGTTCGGTTTTATTTTACATACAATAGGTGAAAAATCTATTATGGTATACCTTTGGCATGTGCCGCAAAGCGCGAATTGGTGATGAGGTCAAACTATACACTGCACAGAGAAAGCAAAGAGAAAAGGGCGAGCTGCCGTTTAAGGTAGGATAGAAAGGATACGTCTTTGGACAATACCGTGCCACATCAAACAGTGCTGGGTATGTATGTTTATGTGTGTGTGTTTGTGTGTGTTTGTGTGGGACGGCAAATCGAAACCGTGAAATTAAATGAAAATATATAGCTTTGAAATTGAATTCCATAGAAATGCCAAAAGTTCAGTCAAAAGACAGCAAGAGGCATCGTAAATGGATGAATGACAGAGAGCCTCAGAAAATAGAGAAAGAGAGAGAGAAGAGGGAGAGATAGAGAGAGAGAAGAGAGAGCTCTAGATAGTGAAGGAATTTCAAAAGAAGACGTCTTTCCTAGGTAGTGAAGGAATTTTAAAAAGCACATTATTAGTGAGAGATGATGATGGGAATGTAAAAAATAAAATTGGATTTAAATAATTTGTAGCCTACTTTTAGGCAGCTCATTGGAAGAAAATTACGATCAAATAAATGTGATGTAATTTGTGATATTCGCAATTGAATAGCAATTTAATGCTTAACCTTTGAACAAAAATCACACACGTATACACTGGCACACGAATGCAGAGAAATAAATCCTCACATTTGACCCTCATTCATATCCTTGGTCATTGTTTTTCCCTCTCGCATTCAGCAAGTCAAAGTTAAAAGCAAGAGTGAAATCATTAATACATACGTATGTATAGAAGTACCAGCCAGCACACATACATGTATACATACATTTATACATGCACAACAAGCAACTTATTACAAACATATTATTTATTTGCCTGTTCCTCCTTCAAAGCCTCGCTAACGCTTCCCGTTTGCGCCTGTCAGCCTCCCTCGAAATTGTTACGAGCCCCATTGCCACTAAGTAAAAAGTTTTGTATAATTTTTCATGAAGGCAGATCCCAGCATTGAGCTCCTCCATGTCTCACCCACACGATCCTGTGGGAATCAGTGGCGTATGAGCAATGGCCTTATTATGTGACTGAGCCAGGGAATTGAGAGTTCCTTTTGTCCTTAGTCTTTGGCAGTAACAAAAAGTTTTGCTCCCGGTTTTTAGATATACATGCATACATATACATATAGGTATAGAATTTCTGACTTAATCGAAAAAAAAAGAACTTTTGTTTATTTAAACATTCTGATTAAAAATAAGTATGTGTATCTATAAGATCTTGATCAATATTGTGTTTGCCACAATCGACAATAATTACACAGGCCGACATTTTCGAGGTCATGAAAAAGTGTTCTAAGTTCCATTGGGCTTTTATAGTAATTTGGGGGTGCTGATCACGGCCCTGTACTTAGTTTTTGCCCATCACGTCAGGATTTCGAAAAAAAATGCGTTGGAAATATTCACAATATATGCTGATCATTACTATTTATACACAAAACAAAGAGGCATTTCATTGTTATCATGCATATTATCATAGACTTTGGATATGGTTCCAAAATGAGTATAATTCAAACCAAAAAGTATGCTATAGGGATTCGAAGAATTTGCAAGTTGTTAATTTTAAAGAATTATTGTAATTTTATGCATCTAACAAATTGTTTATAAGTAATGTTGGCAAACAACATTTTTCTTAAACAAGAAATTCTACAATTCGTTAAAAATGTAGAAAAACTATTTTTAACTTTATATAGTATACTTTTGGGTGCCTATTCTCCAACCTAGATCCCTTAATTTCACAAAATCTGGACGTGATAAACAAAAACTAAGTATTCAGTCAGAATCAGCGTACCCGAATTAGTTAAAAACACCTCTCAGGTTAACGTCATTTACACCAACGGACGGCCATGTCTATATCGACTCTGCTATTGGTGCTGATCAAGAATATAGATACATATGTATGTATATACTACATACTTTATGGAGTTAGTGCAATCTTATTCTTTGTATGCATACATTTAGTGACTTTATTATACTATTTCACCTTCTGGACTATGGTCCCAAAACGATTTTTAAGGTTGGTGGATTGCCGTTATTCTTGCACATTGTTATTTATAATATGTATGTATGTACATACATATATAATACGATAGTTTTCGTATTTTTGCCTCTTTTGCTGAAAATTTACTTTGCTCAGACAATTTTCAGTTTTGTTAGAGGGAATCATATAACTCTTCTTCTTTTGGGTCAAAGCGAATACATTGAAAGCGCTAAACCCAATTGAATTTTTAGATCAATTTTTTGCTGTTTATGCATTATGATAACAATCGATTCGAACAATTAAATATAGTGCCTAAAAGTATGCAATCGGGGTATATTTTGTTAGTTTTACGTTTATTGCGATTGCGAAAGGAAAAAATCGAAATTCTATTTTAGTGTTATTAAAATGGTTTCTAAATCTCAATACTCTAATATTTAGGTACCAAAAAACAAAAAAAATCAATACTGTTCCCAGTGTATATATATGTATAATGTACATGTGAATTAATTACGTTTTGTATTAAGAATATTGTTCAAATGTATGTTGTAGATAATTACAACTAGAGTAGACTAACAACAACAGCAGTTCTGTAACAGGAACTACAACTAACTTAGTAATCTTATTTAACTATTCATAGCCCTAAACATCTGTTTCGTATTATTTACCTCTGCAATTAAGTTCAAACGCAGTAGACGTAGGCCCACGATTTGGGAAAGAAAATAGTTTTACTCCTCAAGTTATAAATACAAATTTTGGATTTATGATAAATGTAGATGGCTGATTTAAAGATTAAACAGTTAATAATAGTTAGTTAATTAAATATTTGTAAGCGGCATGCGAGAAAATTCTTTTTGGAGAAACTATTCTGGGTTTTTTGAAAACCTGCGACTGGACCAGCGACCGCCATTAGGCTAAGCTTCTCATTCATTTGCACAACAACCGTGGTGAAACAAGAGGAAAAACTGAACGAAGGGGAGAAAAAGTCAATTTGGAAACTTTTGGAAGGGTTTAATTGGTTTGGAGTAAATTTTTTGTTTCTGCTGAATGAAGGAAAACTGAAGGGTAAAGTGAAATCAGCGCAAGGAAATCAACTTGACAGCTGAGTTATGGGACGCATGGAAGTGGAATGAGAGAGAATGAGAAACAAAAAAAAACCCCCAACCATTACGGTAAAGGGAAGTGGCCAAGAGAGAGGCTGGGAAGTTGCCTTAAATAAAAGAATGAAGCAAGAGAAAAAAATATGTTAATTTCAATTAATTGTTGGCAGACGAAAGAGAATCGAAAATAAAGTTTCCAGCAAAAGAGTTGGAGGAAATAAGACACAGCCTAAGGAGGCTCGAGGAAAGATGTTAAGGATGGGTGGAAGTCGGCTTGGCTTGGGTTGGTTCGACTTAAACAGCTGTGGTGGCTGAAGAATGGGGACGGTCGCTTCATAATTTGCCGCCATTTGTCAATGCCAAGGATGTTTGTTTCCATTTAATGGCTGTTAGGAAATTATTTAACACGAAAACGTTTTACGAATCACATGGACCAAGAAGGATAAATAAAGAGGACCGGACCATAAGAGGTTTGAGAAAAGGTGGTCGACGCAAAAGAGTTTTCCCAACAAACTGGTTGAATATTCAAATAGATTCCTTCATTACTGTTTTTTTTTCATTGCAAACTTTTTTGAGTTTATTTTTTGTTTTTAGTTTTTTTTCTACTTCGTGTACACGTGTCGAAGGACGTGGCAAGAAGAATAAAAAGAACATTTTGCTCTTTGATAGATTCAAAAGAAAAAAATATCAAAAAAGCTAACTTCGAAGTTTATACCCTTGTGCTCCATTTATCTGATCTTATTAAAATTTGGGGATATTATATTTTACACTTAAAACTTTCTCAATATTTTATTTCATAAAGATAGTAGAACTCTTTGCTCGACTTTTTGTACGGCGTTAAATGAAATAGACGTCCAACCCGACTATCTATCAAAATTTTTTTCCCAAAGACATAAAAATATGACGTTTTATCTCAATAACTTTTCAATTGGGGCGTGGGTTGATTCCCACGGACGGATAGACGGGCGGACAGACGGACGGGCAGATTTGATCGGTAAGGTCCCCTGCGACACAAACATCTGACTAGTTTTATAAAATCCTCTGCAAGGGTATAAAAAACAACAACAAAAGAAGAAGTAAGAAGGGGCAAAAAAGAAAAAAGGTAAAAACTTTTGACTCTGGCAAGTAGGTCAGACACAAAACACACACACTCAGAAAGAAGGAATTGAGTTCACTATTTTTAAGAGGATCCATTGAAAACTGAAGTAGGTTAAGTGTTATATCCTTTAAGCCATCGATTTCAATATGAATCAATATATGTATGTACCTATATATACATACATATGTAAATCTAAAAATAGTTATGGCATTTTTATTATTATTTTTTTTTTTGACTTGTTATTTGATTTTGGCACCAGTCGCGTGTAAAACGCCTCGGCACAATTATCAAAACTGACAAAACACAGAAAAAATTACACAACATTTTTTGTTCGTTTCTTGTTTTATGACAGACCCGATGAATCAAACTGAGCTGACATTTGACATCTCATTAGGGGGGTTTCTACCTTATGTTATAAAAAAATTCGATTTATATTTTTTGGCTTTTTCGGATAGATATATGTTTCCAGAATACTGTGTAAAAATTTCAAGTTGAAATCTTTAAAATTACGAAAGTGTCGGCCGTTATGTCGAGGGTGTCAAGCGCGCTGTGCCGTAGCGCATATTTTCAAACGCGTTTTTCTCAAAACTACATTTTTGGAGCTCATGGAAGTCCTACAAGGCGCAAAAATTAACCAATCGTTATGAAATTTTTACACATGTTCTTTAGGATATTGTTCAGCGCTGGTAGTAGAATTGGCCAAAAATATTGGAAATTGTTAATTAAAAATATTATTTAGTAACGAAAAATAGGCAAAAAAAAAATTTTTTTTCTAAAAAAGCTCATAATTTTTTCATTTTTTATCCTTTCCCAATTCTCCTACCAGCGCTGCGGAAAAATGTCTAGATTAAGAAAAAATTTTCATTTTCGAGTTCAGACTTCATTTGCGAACGGTAGGACTTCCATAAGGACGAAATGGGGATGCCTTTGGAAAATTCCCCCCACCTCCCCCTTTTCACGGATCGCCGAAAAAATTCTATACATAAAATAAAGTTTTTCCAACAACTGTGGAAAATTTCATTCCTTGATCTATTATACTTTTCTCAAAAAAAATTCTAACTTAAAAGCGCCTTTTCGGCCCAACAAGGTTTCTACCACTAACCATAGAACACATAGATGGCACAAACTCATGATTTTTTGATTGCAAACGCTAGCCTAGTCATGGAACCCCAGAGAACTTCGGAAAACCCGAACGCTCGTACTCTCAATGAGAGCGTAAAGTGGGGAGAGGGCCAAGCAGCTACGAAAATAATTTAGTCTAGCACAGACTACTGAACGACGAAGGAAGGCCTATGTCGCTTGTGATTTCGTTCTGTCTATGTATGTATGTGTACACTCGTCGGTACATGCTCAGGCTTCGTAGTGTGTGTGTGACTTGAAGTTGTACAACATCGCGAAGTAGATGCAATATTTCTTGATATTCTTTCCACAGGGGCATATCCTATTCGCATTGTCGCTGTTTTGTCGAAAATTAAACATTTTGGTCGAGCGCTATTGAAATGCGATGTTGTACAACTTCAAGTCACACACACTACGAAGCTGAGCATGTACCGACAAGTGTACCCATACATAGACAGAACGAAATCACAAGCGACATAGGCCTGCCTTCGTCGTTCAGTAGTCTGTGCTAGACTAAATTATTTTCGTAGCTGCTTGGCCCTCTCCCCACTTTACGCTCTCATTGAGAGTACGAGCGTTCGGGTTTTCCCGAAGTTCTCTGGGGTTCCATGACTAGGCTAGCGTTGCAATCAAAAAATCATGAGTTTGTCCCATCTATGTGTTCTATGGTTAGTGTTTCTACCTTAATTAGAGTTATCATGTGCATTTTCATATGAAAATGTTGCAAGTAAAATGAGTTGGCGGATGCTTCAAATTGAATTTGAATCAGTTCCAACTTATTTACGGCCACGTAGTATACCTAAACCTATGAAAATATTGTTATACCCTTGCCAAAAGGGTATATTAACTTTCACGAGAAGTGTGCGACGCTTATAAGGAGGCTCATTCGTCTCTTAAAAGTATATATATTCTTGATCAGCAAGACGAAACGGTTTCATATTGGACATTTGCATGAATGCATCCAAAATGGCAATTGAATTATTCATTTTAAAAACGTGTACAACTTTTTCTGTACAGTTTTGAATGATTGTGAGTGAATGTTATCAAAATTGTATGAATTGACAGCGAGTGAAATCACTCACTCCAGTGTTGTACAGCAGTTAATGAGTACACTAAAATTGGTGTACAGGTCAATTACTGCACACTGAAATGTTATTGCACAGTGAACACAAATATATGAACTACAGATACATAAGTAGCTCCGTCCGTCCGTCCATCTGAATCAACGCAAACTGCTAAAACCCATCCTGCAGACATTGTGCATATATCAGGCGACCATATCATATGGCTCTCATACGACCAGTCGGTTGTTCTAAACCAAGGATGGGCACGTAGTGGCTCTTTTGGCTCCCGTGGCTCTTTACCGGCAGAGGCTGGGGCGAGAAAAAGGTCACTTTGCGAGTCGACGCACACAAAAATTTGTGTGCCTCGAGTTTTATGACGGGTCATAAAACGACCTTTTTTGGGTCGAGCGAGCGATCGTCGTCGAACTTATGGGCAGAGGGACGGACAAGTCCCGAATTTTACGGGGAGGGGAAAAAGGTCGCGATCTCGAGCTCGCAACTTGTGGCAGAGGGAGTGAGGGACAAGTAAAAATAAGGGTTGTTTTTGATGAGTGCTCGAGATCGCGACCTTTTTCCCCCTCCCCGTAAAATTCGGACTTGTCCGTCTCTCTGCCTACAAGTTGCGAGCTCGAGATCGCGACCCTTTTCCCCCTCCCGTAAAATTCGGGACTTGTCCGTCCCTCTGCCCACAAGTTGCGAGCTCGAGATCGCGACCTTTTTTCCCCCTCCCCGTAAAATTCGGGACTTGTCCGTCTCTCTGCCTACAAGTTGCGAGCTCGAGATCGCGACCCTTTTCCCCCTCCCGTAAAATTCGGGACTTGTCCGTCCCTCTGCCTACAAGTTGCGAGCTCGAGATCGCGACCTTTTTCCCCCTCCCTTAAAATTCGGGACTTGTCCGTCTCTCTGCCCATAAGTTCGACGACGATCGCTCGCTCGACCCAAAAAAGGTCGTTTATGACCGTCATAAAACTCGAGGCACACAAATTTTTGTGTGCGTCGACTCGCAAAAGTGACCTTTTTCTCTGCCCAGCCTCTGCTGCTGATGCTCTGGCTCCCAAGTTAAATTTTCGTGCCCACCCTTGTTCTAAACAATCGTCATTAAAATTAATATTCGACTTTTACGATAAAAGTTTTTTTTACTTCGACGCTTCTAGAAAAGGCGAGTAAGAGAACTTACAAGGACTTAAAGTTCTTGACCCGGCCCTCTGTTTTTTTTTTTGTGATTGATAGTTTCGATTATGGAAAGATGGCAGAAAGAGGTCGGTATGACAATGGCAGCTTTCAATGGTTTTTCCAACTTTACTACTAATTGTAGGCATTTTTTGATTGATTGGTTGATAACCAATATGAGGGAAACAGCAGATAATAACTGCTTTCGGCTGTAGCCATAATCCATATAGAGTGATATATGACATTTTAATACCGATGCAAACATAACCTATAACTAATTTTTTTAGGCTTATTATTGCTTTTGGTTAGATCACATCGCATTATATTGCTAAGACGATGTCAAGTTAAATTAGGGCATTTAACATGGTAACGTTAAAACTGCTTAAATACAATACATATACTTATGTATGTAGATATGTTAGATAAATACTACATGTACATACATACATACATACATTCATATACACATACATAAGAGACCCTTGACCAAAGGCAATGGCTCAATGGATTTTCTTTTGACAAGCGCAGAGAAGTGAATTCTTCGAGTGTTATTGGAAGTAAAGTTTAACAAAAACAACCAAAATAGGTGTAGAAGAAGACAAGAGGGTAAAAATGTGCTAAATACTTGTACACATAACAACGAGCAAACTGAAATCTCGGGCCATTGGTAATTTGAAACTTGTTATACGAAAAGTGTTAATCAAATTTTTAAGCAGTTTCTCGCTCCGCTCCGCTCCACTCCACTCCACTCTACTCTACTCTTCTCTTAGTCTCTGTGAACTAAATTGAAATTTTCCATATACTTTGAGTTCAGTTGGCTTACAATTTTTAAATCGAACGGTTGTCGTCTGATATATATTATTCTATATTCTATATATATATATATACTTTTTTTTTGTGTGTGTGTAAGGATCACGAATGTGATGAAAACAACTAGTGGATTTGGCAAGATGTCGGAATAGCTGAAAGTCACACAAAATCATAAAATGTTTGCCGTTTTGTTATTGTTGTGAATTTTATTGATTTCAAAAATTACGGCTATGCCTCATCTAGTCAATTGCATTAGTTTGATTAAGTCAACTGTGTGCCAAAACGAAAATCGTTTATATCCGTAACGATCTATGGGTTAAACTCAGTGTATTGAATACTGCTGAATGCACTTATTGCAAATTCTAAAGCTTAAAAAAGATGGCTGCATAAACAACAATGAGCTGCATGTATCATAAATAACAATGAGCCGCAGTTATTGTAATATCTATTGAAAACCAAACTGGCAATGCAATCAGCAGTAGCAACAGGCTTTTGCAGCGGCGGAGACGTGGAAAGCAAGACAAACTTTTCCATTAGTACACATAGAAATGTAAGCCAACAATATAGCTCAACCATCAATGCTCTGCGCTCCCCCCTTTGGCAAAATCTATAGAGACCAAGATAATGAGCAACTCAACATGAGTCTTAGTTGCATTGAGTGAGGGCTCAAACACATATGTATACACAAAGGAAATGAAGTAAGTAAGTCGTCTCGCCGACTTAGGTATACCGTACACCAGTAAAGCAAATATTTCAACTTTATTAAACAAATGCATTTTCACATGCTTCTTACAAGCATATCTTAGTATCTCGCTCACTCAATCATACGAGCACCCTAGCGCCCCCACCAGCCAACGGCCAACTCCGGTTATGGAAAAACGTTTATATGCATAATCGACTGTTTTTTATCCGATTTTGATCAAATTTGGTAGTTTGCTAGATATTAGTATTAAATTTAAGTGTGCCAAATTTGATTGCATAAGGTAAAAAAATACGGGAGATAATCAAGTTTTCAAATTACGGGGGCGGAAAAGGGCGTGGCAAAATTTTCATACAAAATGTGTGCATTTACTAAGCGAATATACATACTAAATATGGTGTCTCTAGCTAGAATAGTTTTTGAGATAAACGCTTTTTTAAATTGCGGGGGCGGAAAGGGGCGTGGCAAAAATTTGAAATAAACTTGATCACTCTACATACAACACGAGTCTACATACCAAATTTGGTGGCTCTAGCTCTTACAGTCTCGAGATCTAGTGTTCATACGGACAGACGGACGGACGGACGACGGACGGCGGACAGACGGACGAGACGGACATGGCTAGATCGACTCGGTTGTTGATCCTGATCAAGAATATATATACTTTGTGGGTCGGAGATGCTTCCTTCTGCCTGTTACATACATTTGGCGACATTAATATACCATTTCACCCTATGGGTGTATGATATAAAAAGAGAAATAAACAGCAAAAAATGAGGAAACTTTCCAAAGGTTAACATAATTATACCATACACCCATAGGGTGAAATGGTATATTAAAGTCGCCAAAATGTATGTAACAGGCAGAAGGAAGCATCTCCGACCCCACAAAGTATATATATCTTGATCAGGATCAACAACCGAGTCGATCTAGCCATGTCCGTCTGTCCGTCTGTCCGTCTGTCGTCCGTCCGTCCGTCCGTCCGTCCGTCTGTCCGTCCGTCCGTCTGTCCGTATGAACACCTAGATCTCGGAGACTGTAAGAGCTAGAGCCACCAAATTTGGTATGTAGACTCGTGTAGTATGTAGAGTGATCAAGTTTATTTCAAATTTTTGCCACGCCCCTTTCCGCCCCGCAATTTAAAAAAAGCGTTTATCTCAAAAAACTATTCTAGCTAGAGACACCATATTTAGTATGTATATTCGCTTAGTAAATGCACACATTTTGTATGTATAAAAATTTTGCCACGCCCTTTTCCGCCCCGTAATTTGAAAAAACTTGATTATCTCCCGTATTTTTTACCTTATGCAATCAAATTTGGCACACTTAAATTTAATACTAATATCTAGCAAACTACCAAATTTGATCAAAATCGGACAAAAAACAGTCGAGTCATGCATATAAACGTTTTTCCATAAGGCCGGAGTTGGCCGTTGGCTGGTGGGGCGCTAGGGTGCTCGTATGATTGAGTGAGCGAGATACTAAGATATGCTTGTAAGAAGCATGTGAAAATGCATTTGTTTAATAAAGTTGAAATATTTGCTTACTGGTGTATGGTATACCTAAGTCGGCGAGACGACTTACTTACTTCATTTTTTTTTCATAAAATTTGAGCTAAATCTATACATATATGTAGAATTTGTTAGAGTTTTATTATAGTCTTCCATATAAAAATATCAATCAACCAGTTTAAAAAGAATTTTTGACAAAAGACGCCGACCTATAATATGTTATGGGCGTTCATTTTGATTTTGATATAAAAACTAGAGGGCTTGGCCAACTTTTGTATACTCTTGAAAGTGATTCTATTACTCATCAAAGCAGAAACAAGACCGATTGTTCTCACAAAGTCCTATAGAGGTTCGAAATAAACAAATATCCCAATCTAATGCAATACAATAAAGGTCTACAACTAGTTTACGCTGATCCAGGAGGACGGACGGACATATAGTCCACCGGCATTGCTGATTAAGACAAATATATACATAGGTATAGTATATGCTATAGGTATAATGTTAATATTGCTACAGAATATTTTTCATACATTGTACATCAAAAGAATTCATCCATTTCCTTTTCTTCCTTTTTCAATCAAAGGCAAACAAGATAATATTCAAATTTAGAATCTTACATAATAATCGGGTATTGATTGCATTCAATATGATTTAATTCAACAACTCAAACGTTTTGGACAAAAGATTTTTAAAAGATCCATAACGTGTGCCATAATACTTTAATAATAATACTTTTAAGAACTGAAATGCAAATTTTTGAAATAAAATGCACAGTGGTTGCGCCCATAGGCCAAAAGTCAAAAAATAAATCACAAAATATGTTGACAAAATGTAATCATTGTCTAATAAATGTCCAAACTACTGAATGGCAACCCGATTTTATTTGGATTTGCAACGGGACATTCTAAAAATAGCATTGAAATCATGAACACGTGTTCGTTTTCGCGCAGCTGTAGCGCTCAGTAAGCTTTTTACGCATTTAAAGTTGCACTTCAAACAGGTCGCACGTCATATTGAGTGTACCAATTTAATTGTCTAACTGAATTTTGAAGTTGAAGGTATTTACTTTAAATTCTGATATTATAATTAGCCAACTAATTAAATGTTGTTGTGTAATTAATTTATTTGTTTTAATCTTTTTTAAGTGTTTTGTGAATGTCTTTTTTATGTTTAGTTAGACTTTTAGTTGTGATGACATAAAATACCACAACGGAGTTATATGTCATTGTATTTGTCTGACTTTTACGTAATAAATGCGTTAGTTTAGCTGCGGTATTGGCGGATGTCTGAACTAACGTAAAAAAACCAACGACGTCTTACATTATTCAAGGTCAGTTTTGCGCTGCAAACATCTGTTTGTCGAACTGTGCTGTTGTTTTTCGTTCTGTCTCGTTGTTTGTGGTTATGTTTCAGTTGCGAATTTATTTATTAACTATATTTATTTTGAATTTGGTAGACAATTTTTATAAGTGTGTTTTTGTACGCATGTTTATCTTCGATCGTTGGTGCAAAGAAAAAGGAACGAATGCTGCAAAACTAAAGATAATCATTGAAATGGTAAACAAAGAAATTGAAATAAAAGGCTACGTTACCGACCTGGATGTTGTCTCGAAACGAATTACGTACATATGTAAAAGAATAGCAACTTTTTGGGGAAAGTACGATCGCAAAAATGTTCAGTGATTAAATATCAAGTTTTGGCTGAATGAAAAGGAGAGGATTTCTTTGCGCTGTGCCCACAAGATGTCCCATTCAACACCCAAAGAAACTGGTCGGCCGAAAATAGATTTGATGGAGTCTTCTAATAGAACAAACGTCGTAGAATTGCTACGCCCTATTGTTATAGGGGTGAAGGAGGGTGGCAAGGAATATGTATGACTTGAGACATCTTTTATTACTTATTATTTTTTTTACAAATTTGGAAAACATTTCAAAATGATATCTCATAACAACAATTTTTTGTCACTCGCTCTATACAAGCGCGACCACTGTAGTGGGTGTAACTTTTGAAGGAGGTTGAATTTGATCAATTTTTTTATGTTTTTTATTTATGTTATTTTTATTGAATTTTCGGAAAAAGTTTCAGATTTTTATCTCCTCTAGAAGTACTTTTGGCCGCGCGCTCCATACAAACCCAACCACTGTGCAATGGGAGAAAGAACTTTAGAAAAGCCATCAACACTTGGTCGTGGTTGTCACCATCTTCTCTACATAAATTGTTTGTTTTTCTTTCACTTTCAATAACATGAGGAACGGAAGCCACGTTAAAGCGGAAGCACAGCGGTGTTAGGAGAGAGAAGAGATGGAGCTGAGCAATACAGAGACAGAAACATCATGAGGACAAAATACGGAAAACAAAAAAACTTGCACACAACACGGATGAGACGAACGCAAAGCCAAACAACAATTAAGCGCATAAAATAAGGATAATCCGGTCGAGCAAACAAAATGGTATTAGAGAGATACGCCGAGATACACACACCATATACAGAGGAGAAATTCAAAGAGGGAAAGTAATTTACATAAACAAAACAACAGTTTGAGTGCATAATCAAGTGGAAAAATTGTTCCCCGCACAGCAGCCCAAAACAACTGGGCACAATCTAATTGCAAATTATGTTGGCCAGTGTAGGAAGAAGTTTGTCGTTTTGCTGAAGTAACGTAACTAAACTAAACTAAAAGGACCCAACCGAAACGAAACGAAACGTTGGCAAACTTTTACTTGCCTACCGATTTATATGCATTATAAAGGGATTTATGGCATTGCCAACGAACAGTGAACAGAGCAACAACAACGAATAATAGGTAAAAAGGCATCTTATAAAAATTCTCTAATGAATTTTGCAACAATAAGAAGAAACTTTTATTTATTTACAATTTGTTTGGCAACAAGTTTCATTATTTGATTTGTGTTGCCCAAAAGTATGCACCACTAAAATTAGAAAAAGCAACACAAATAAACACACTGACTGAAAAAACTTTATTCCGGCTATCATAACGAAAAAAAAACAAAAGGGACGGGGATAAACTTTGTATACCTTGCAAATTTTGGGTTACTCATACCTATAGCTAATGCTATATATATCCGATCCGGCAAAATCTGAGATATACAAGCGCCTCCATCCAAAATTTCAACTCTCTATCTTTAACCGTCTAGGAAGAGTTAGCATTAATCCAGACGGACGAACGGACATTGCTATATGAACTTGTCTCGTTGTGCTGATCAAGAATATATATACCAAAATGAATATACTCTTTTTGCAAGGGTATAAAAAGAAAAGTTGATATCAACAATAAATTGAAAAAAGAAAAGTATACGACAAAAAAAAAGAAAAACAAAACAGCAAATAAACTTGCAAGACAACTTTTCTGTTTATTTTTTCCTTTTTTTTTTTTTTTTTTTTTGCTTAATAAAAATACCGTTTAATGGAGAGTGTGTGTGTGTGTGTGTTAACTGTGTGAGTTGCAGTATTTTATTGCCTCGCCAACGGGGTTAGAGATGAGCAACAGGCAAATGAATCATTGAAGTTGACATTTGAGTGTGTGTGCCCTGCCGCAAATTGAGTTGTAATTCTTTTGAAGACAAAACTTCAACAGAGGCGCAGACAGGACGAATGGGAGAAAGTAATTGAGAGAAAGGACAACCAAAATGGAAAAATAAAGGCTGCATGTGAGGTGAGATCAGAACAGTTTGGAAAACGTCAATTCAACATGTAAAAGATATAGTCGAAGTATAATCGAAAATAAATAGATTCCCAAAATATACAAATTTTAATCGATATATGTACATATTTGTAATTATATTCAAAACAACCAAAAAAAAAAAAAAACCAATTAAATATACCTATTTTTACAATTAGAAAAACAACTAGCATACACACATTTTATTTTCGATTGTGTGGCATAATTAAATTACACAAATTACAATTAATTAGTAAACATTTGATTTAAAAGTAATACAAAAGTATTAATACGTTTTTTAAATAAAAAATAAAGTTGCAATGATATAGTTATATTGTTTATTTTAATTAATGGTCGGCTTGGTTAGCCCTCGCTTGGTTAGCCGTCCGGGCTGTATATCCGGAATCTATGTTAATGGGCAACGCACGAAAGTATGCAATATTAATTTGAAGCATTAAAAGCCTGCCACGTGGATTTCGTGGAGAGGGGTACAGAGAATAACAAACAAAATTTCGGGTCAAGGGTTGAGCCGGGAGATCGCTTCACTCTGGTCACTGAGGTTATATGCCGATATAAGTGCGTAATAATTATAATGAATAAGTAATAAGCAAAACATCGACCAGGCAACGCAATGCTGAAAAGTGAATGGGGCAAACACGAAGGTTGGGGAGTCGGATGGGGAATAGGTCATAATGCAGAACGGAGACGAAAGGACAGTTGCATTTTAATTTAATTTATTTATTCATGGCTCTGTTTATACACACACAAGCACACACACACACACACTCACATACCATATAAATATACATATTAGCACATCATTTAAAATTATTTTGCTGTATTTCGATTTAGAGCATATTATATGTCTGCATGTTACACGCCATACCACCGTATAATATGCCCTGAATCGGAATACAAAATACAACAAAAAAAAAAAGTATCGAAATAATGTTATTGCGTTGTCCGTTCTGTTTACAATTACCAATTAGTGTCATATAATCGTTACTTTACAACAAATTAATATTAATTTAATTTAATTAAATTTTAATTAGACAAATATTAGAAATGCGAAAGCAAAAATTTAGAAACAAAAAAGATTCACTTATTAAATCTATCAACTGAATGGAGTAAAATTATGAAATTATATATATGAAACTCTCTCGGTGGTAGACACAAATATATGTAGAAATATATCAAAGGTTTGCCAGCCGTAATTAATATTTATTCATCTGGAAACTATTTTTTGTCATATCAAAGAACAGAATCAATGTTGATATGCTTAAACATTTGAGTATAAGCCGACGGTGTCAGAGTATAAGTCTATAAGAAAGATTCGAAAGAGTCTCTGGCAATGTTTATAAAAATTGTTATCAAATTTCACACACCAAATTGAATTCAATTCAAATTCTCACTATTTCACTCAATGGGTAATTGAAATTTAATTTCTGCAGACCCTGGTAGATGAGCTGTCCAAAAGGCCCAGTCAATTAGGCAACTGAAGAACCAGGTTCCGGGCTCGAGTCCCAGGATCCCATGCTAGTGTATGGATTAAGTTTTCGTCCAAGCCGAAAGCCTGAAGGAAGTTTACAATTATGTCCTATACTGACAATAACAATAATTTAATTTCTTTAATTTTTGCATTATATTTGGGTAGTTTAGCTAGTTTGATGTTCTGTAGCAAGAGCGAAAAAGAGAGTGAGAGGAGAGACCAATTGACCAATTGATGGAAGTCGCTAACTTGTCCGTGAGGCCAGAGGGGACTTGGGGCAATTAATTATACCCTTGCAGAGGGTATTATAAAATTGGTCAGATGTTTGTAACGCACAGAAGGAGACGTTTCGACCCCATAAAGTATATATATTCTTGATCAGCAGAGAAGCTGAGTTGATTATAGCCATGTCCGTCTGTGCGTATGCGTTTTACTCAGCCGTCTTAAGAGCTATCGGTCTGAATTTTGTATCGGGGTTTTTTATTACCCGGGAAAAAAAAAAGTATGAAATTCATAAGGATCGGACCACTATATCATATAGCTCTAGAAGAACTAGAAGAAATATTTTCATGAAAATCGGAGTATGCTATGAAATTTACATATGTGATAATATGGATATAAAACCCCAGATCCCAAAATTGAATGTGATCGGATAAATAAACACACACAGACGCAACGCTACATGAACTGTATGTGTATGCGTGCGTTGCTTTGCTTTGGGATAAGGGAAGAAGAAGAACAAATTGTAAAATAGAGAGTAAAATTGTTTTGTTTGTATATTGATGAATTGAGTTGCAGAAAACAAACATGTAAATTTATTTACCAAGGACTGCAAGGGTATATAAACTTCGCATAGCCGATGTTAGCTTCTTTGATTTTTTAACATACATTTTTAGTACCAGCAACAGGCTCTTCTGCTTTATCTTAAGTTAACCCTGGTTAGCTGTTTTTCGTCTGTTTCCGTATTCGTTTTGTTCCCATTTCAAATCGTCTGCTTTGGTTTGCACTCCTGAATTTCGTTGGCCTTCCACATGTTGCGTGTATTCAGACTGTGTTTGTTGACCTAATTTGTTACCTTGCCTCATCGCTCCTAGTGCCAATAAATTTTCGTGAAGAGAAAAGGAAAGCAAAAAATACTAAGCAGTATAATGGCCACGTACAGGGGTATACACACTTCTGGGCCTAACTAAGTTTTATATTCACTGTTCTTTTTTTGTACTACATCAAAGTCGGAGGTCCGAGTGATTAAATGAAATTTACGAGTATTTCACATTGTGCTGTCCCTTGGATCGAGTACGTGTACGAGTTTTGCATAGGACCCATGTATTTAGTCAGAGATTGATGGGTAGTGTTTTGTCTGTGTTGAAACGAAGGGACGCAGCGGGATTCACTCGGCAATAAGCTATGGGATTTAAACAATAACAGGAGTCTCACTGTAATGAAGTGGCCGACTCATACATGGCGTATAAGTAATCATATTCCATAATAACGAGAGCAGGGGGCGAAAAAAGAAAAATACTCGAGGCCAACGTGCATAAAGATGATAATGAAGATAATTATGTGTAAGTGCCTATCTCACTTCTTGTCCTCGCTCCTTATAATGAGCGAATATGTATGTATCTGTATGTGTATGTTATGATATTAATTTTAAAAGCAAATAAGCAATTACATTTAAAATAAGAATGCGTTTGAGCAAAAGTTGACTTCTGCACTGGATTTACAAAATCCTGAATGCAGTTGCATTTTTGACAATAATTTATACGTCCGAATTTCATTTATACATTCCCAAAGTAGAACTAAATAAACTTAATGAAGTACATACAAATATTAATTACTTATTATTAATATGTTTACCTACATTTAAGGCGATATGAATATTAAATTCCACATTTTTAGATACTTCTGGTGTGAATATTTTCATAAATTGGTTATTTTTGAGATGCCTCGTAGTGTTTTTCATCCATCGATTACACATCTAATTGGAGTCGCAGATTCCTGAAACCTTAATTTTTCTCGTTTATCTCCTGTTTTCGAGATGTTCCAAAAAACACCAGTTTTTTAAGAAACCAAAATTCCATTCGATCAATTTTATTTCAACGATCTTTTGAAAAGGTTTTTAGGTTAGGAGCTTGGGGTAAACGATTAACGGACGACGGACAGACGGATATGGCAAGATCGACTCGGCTGTTGATCCTGATTAAGAATATATATACTTTATGGGGTCGGAGAAGCTTCGTTCTGCCTGTTACATACATTTTGGCGAATGTACCATTCACCCTATGGGTGCATGGTATAATAAAATCAGAACCGCACATCTGTCGATGACTTGAACTTTATGACTGATATCATTATTAAAGTATATTAAAGTCGTTAAAATATTGTTATCTATAAACATTTCTGATTTCGATTTACAATGGTTCCCCATTATCGTTTCTATCGTGTAAATCGAGCAATATAAACATTATTTAAAAGTTTTATCCCATATCCAACAATATCTTTAAAAAATAAATAATTTCGCTTCAAGGCAATAGATTTTTTTGATCGACTATCGATGCATTCTTAAAATTAATGGACTTTTAAATTTGATTAAAACTTTATTGGCAAATTGCTTGACGATTCCTTGCAGTGTGCATTCTTGCTGCTATTTGTGTATGTTATTCAAACTATAACTAAACTATTAACTCAAACTTATTGATGGATTTCTATCTTAGCAGTGATGAGATAGTCCAAACAAGAAATGACAGCAATGGGGTTCCAGTGAAGTTTTCAGATATTATGGGAAGGAGCATTGTCGTCTGGATGGGCCTCATGTTTATGAGCTGCAATGGCGACGCGTTGACAGCCATCAACTTAGCTGGGGCTTGGCTCTCATGTTTATTATTATACCATGCAACCAATAGTAAAAAAGTATATTAAGGTCGCAAAAATGTATGCTACAGATATCCGATACCATAAAGTAAATAGCGTATGCCTGATCAGGATCAACAGCAGGGTCGATCTAGTCATGTCCGTCTGTCTCTTCATAAAAAACATCATAATATCGAAAACAGTACAAGATAGAGCAACAAATACACAAATAGACATACATATCTGATGGCTTTTCATTTTTGACACGTTCCCTACCGACCCAGAAAAGTGAATGGTAAACCGAATTCGAAGCCACGACCTAGTTTTATTTTGTACCCGCGCCCGGCCTGACGGCCATTTTTTACGACAAGCAGCCATTTTATTGCAAGTGTTGTTGTCCCCATCACCAAGCCGTCATTCGTTGCCCATTTTGAGGTTATTAAAGTTTCAGCTTCAGTTTCATGGTGTGAAGTTCATTGCAAACACTGACGACACTATGGAGTTGTCGGCGGCTAGAATGACAACGATGCACAGTGGTTGCGCTTATTTGTATGTATTTCAAGGATGGTCAAATGTGTTTGACCACGCCCCTTTCAGACTTTTAGGAAGAAACACTTAGTATCCAACACACGGGCTTTTCTTAATTTTAACGTGGTTGTCAGTTCAATAAATAATTAAATCTTACCTACGGGATTTTAGCTCCTCCCCCATTACGGGTTTATCGATATTATATATGTATATGAATAAGAGCTTTCTTCGTCTTAAAAGTTTGACTTTACCAAATTATACCAAATTTTTTCTGCTGAAATTTCTTTACTCCTTTTATAGAGATTCTAGATTGCTCCTGATAGTCTAATTTTAATTTAAGTTTTTATTTCATCTTTAGTATTCATTATTTCGATGACTACATTAAATGCACATCTTATAATAAAGAGGTCGTTTTGGATTTAAGACATGCTTAGTATTTAAAATTTTACTAGTAAATTACGCTTAAATTTACGACAAAAACGAAGCCCAATATATATATTCGTTTTATTTTTAACCATAGGTCCGTACCCACTGTGCAATGGTGTCCCTGTCCCATTGGCCTCATAGCCCGTTAAGCCCCTGGAGTTGTGGCTTTGGCTGCCTTTTTATTTTATGCTTAAAAGTGCAATCATAAAACGTCAAGGCCCCCACTGACTCAACTTTCTGCTAGTCATGGTGTTCAAATTTGAGTTGCATTAAACTAGCAAGAGAAACTAAGTACAAGAAGCGTAAATCAAAGAAATAGATTCTAGAGAAAAACCAGAGGCCCGGGGCTAACTTTGACCGCGTCAAAGTTTGTATACCCTTGCAAGTTTTTTGTGTAAAAGGTCTAATATTTGCGAAAGAACGGCTTAGGAAATAACGAAATTATTGATCAAAGTCACTGTGCACCACGGATTGTTCCTATGGAGCTATATGATATAGTCGCCCGATCTTAATCAAATTTGGCACAGTCATTAATAGTTAAATAGTTAATAGATGCTAAACTGAGAACTATAAATTTTTATGACAATTGCTTCAAAAGTAACGAAGTTATTGACAAAAGTCACTGTTTTTAACCGATCGTTCCTATGGGAGATATATGATATAGTCACCCGATCTTGATCAAACTTGGCACAGTCGTTAACAAGCGTAATAAACTCTCTAATATTCAATTTCACGACAATAGCAAAAAAAAATAACGAAGTTATTGAGAAAAGTCACTGTTCGTGACTTTGGCATTTGTATGGGAGCTATATGATATAGTGGTCCGATCCGGTAGTGAATCCGAGATATACAACCCCTGCAGTATATACAAGCCTACATGCAAAATTTCAACTCTGTAGCTCTAACGGTCTAGGAGGAGTTTGCGTTGATCCAGACGGACGGACATGGCTATATGAACTCGTCTCGTCATGCTGATCAAGAATATATATATATATATTTATGGTCGGAAATGCTTCCTTCTATACGTTGCACACTTCTGACCAAAATTAATATACCCTTTATTCAAGGGTATAAAAAAACCAGAAACAATAAATAAATAAACAAGAACACGAAATATTGTAATAGATCAAGTTGGTTTTCCTGTTCCTCCAATACAAATGTCCACAAGTGGCCTAAGTGTTAAAATTGATGTTCTGCTATTTAGTCGGAGACATCGAAGGTAAACTTTCAACGAATTGTCTTTGAAATTGGCTGAAACTAATTCGAAATCAAAAGTTTACTTTTCTTTGGAATAAAACAAAATTTCATCAGCACATTGAAGGAACATTAACAACTTGTAAATCCAAATGGCAAAAATGCCTTTTTGATGTTCATCGATATAGTTTCTAGAGACTTGATTGTAACATGTAAGATTATTTAATTCAGGTTTTTTTTTAATTTTAAAATAATGTTAGCAGACAAATTGCCTTAGTAAACAATTCGAGCTGATAAATGCCAAAAATAGCATTGGATAAGGAAAGGGGAATGTAAATATTATTGCTAGAAATGACTTAAAAATAAACATAAAAATTGAATAGGATGGAAAAGGATATGTGGGCACGAGTAAGTTGCAGCATAGCCTATGTATACATACATACATACATATGTATATGTAGGTACTATGAAAACAAATACGGGCAAGTTGTAAGTGACAAAAGAGGTCATGGTCGGCAACCGGAAACGGAACCGGTTAACGGAAATACATATACGTATGCATGTAGGAACAAAAAAAAAACCAAATAGACAGCAAAAATGGAGGAGGATAAAAAGTGTAACGGAAATCTTCCGTTAAATGTGACAACTGTCAGCACAACAAAGAGAAAGAGGAGTACCAGATACATAAAAACAGAGACAAAATAGCAATAGAAATGGAGAGGCAAGATAGACAGCATTAGCATGAATGCGAAAGGGAGAGAATGAATTGTAATTAGATATATAAACAATAAAACTTTAACCATAACAAGGCCCAGCTTCTGGGCTAAGTAAAATTAACTTTTGCTTCTAACAGTAAACCTAAGCAAATATACCCTTCAGGGCTAACAACTCAAACTCGCCCTTTTACACACACACACACACACACACACATACTCCCCGCCCCACCCTTTTTCCAATTGACGCTTTCACGCGCATTGTTTATTTGAACTTCCCTTTGGGTAAAAGGTCACAAGAGTTTCAGTAATTACATTTTACAATTTTAAGCTATTTGCTGGCTTTATTTGTAATTATTTAACAATTAGTTGACAAAGTAAAAACCAACAACAACAGCTCAGTGAAAGTTGAGTTATTAACTTAGCAACAATATCACTTAAATAATCATTTAGAAACATTGATACACAATGACAAAAATTTAACCTGCAATATTGATTCATTTTGCCCAATTTAGTCAATGTGAAGCCATCATGAGACCAAATCGATCTCTGTTGCGGATTTTCGTAGTTTCTGGAATATTTCATCTTAGCAATCAGGTAGGTTACCCCTGCATTCAAATATCAAGATAAATATTAAGATGGTAAACGAATGTGAAGAAGTAAGCTACGGACAAGGAATTCCTATACAGTAAAATTGAATTGAAATTGAAAAGTTTTAATAATGCAATATTTTGCATTACCCACAACCACGATGGAAGTACACGATAGAGAAGGTTCTAAAGTGAACTGAAAAACAAATTGCAAACAATACAATAAAATCAGTTAACTGAAAACATGTAACGCAGAGTTAGTTGAAGCCACATAAATCATGTCTAATCCAAAACTAGTCCACATAAAAATTCGGGTAGATCGAGCGCTAGGTTCCGAAATATGTATGACATCATGTCGCTTTCACCGCTTATCTAAAATTTGTCAGATACATTATCTATATCAGTAGCAAATGCTACAGGTCCTGCACTTTAATTTATTTCCGAGCAAAATAATTAAATTTAAACTTTAACCGAGTTTGATAGTAATATCTCTTTTGAATGCTGTTGACTTCCTGTATCAAATGATTAAAGCACTACAAAAAATGACATTTAACAGCAAAGTATTCTAATAAACTTTAATTTCATGGAGCTCAAATTTTTAGTAAATACTTGAAGTATTTGGAAAATTGATGACTTTATTTCATGTTCAATTTTCAATCTGCATTAAAATCTTGAAAACTAAAAAAATGAAGATTTACGAATTTTGTATGGGACGATTTACATTCATGTCTTCACTTTCGAACACATATATTTTGGTCTATTGATTATAGCAGGCCTCGGTTAAGTCCGGTATTTATCTGTATCCATTTTTTATTCAAAATCCGTTATATACTGAAAGAAATTCGTCATTTGTATTTTTCAGTATTGCTATACAATGAAAATTCTTGGTACTCGCTCTTGGGACACACCCAACTACGGCTTGGATTTCAAAATGCATACGAATAACAATTCAATGTCATCAATGACCTATGTGCGACAAGAGGTGCCTATACCGTTATGGCATCTGGTGCTGTTGCAACACCCCAGCAAGAAGCGGACCAACTCGGATCGACCGGAGCTGCCACGTGTCCTATACAATTCGACAACAAAAACTTGCGAGTTTTGGAAATACATACGACATGTGACAGCCTGGAATAATGTGGCCAAGATTAATGCTAACCAAAGGCGGCAGCAATATGAGCCTGGCTTGCCCCCTCAAGGTGGGCAATTATGCAATGAACGTTATACAAGTACCACCGGATACCGCTCTGCTTAAGTTCATGTATCATCCGAATACCCTCTACTCACTGGAAGCACAGTCTTTTCACTAAACCCGCACGATGGCGTTACAAGAAGCGACTTTGCCATTATGAGGTCAATGCAACAATTTTCAAGGCATGCTAAGCAAAAATTACCCAAAATCCACAGTGCAACCCGTTTTGGTGTTTTTCTTTGAAACAGTTGTTGGTATATTACATTTGTTTTTTTTTTCTTTTTAGTTGTAAATGTTGCTAAATAACTGTAAGTGCGCAAAATGCAATGACTGATGTCGATGGGAAGGAAGGGGGAACCGATTCCGCGTCCTAAGACCGGACGGAAACGACAACTTGCGTGTGGCACGTCAGCAGAAAAAGATTTTTAATTAAGTGCGAAATAAAAACGAAACGACACAAATACCCAGACATACACACACAGCAAAATAAAATAAATGAAATTTCAAGACTATGCACGAAACTAAGACCAAGGCCCAGACCAAAAGAAATAGTATTCATTAAATAAGCCGATTTAAATGATACAATTTGTTGATTTAATTATGATCGCAATTTAGCAATTTTTCTTTTGATTCCACAAAACAGCAATTCCTAAATTGAGATGGCAAGTCAGAAGTTTAGGCTGAGAGTCATAAGCCGTAGCCTTTATCCAAATTAGCCAGGAAAACCGGAAAGATTAAAAATAATTATGTCCCTTGAATCTATCTTACAAAATAAGCCTTAGAATGAAATAAAAATACATTTCAACCTTTTATTTAATGTCCCATAAGCTTCCATAGATAAACACGAAGATCACATGGGAAATTTCACTACTTTTCAAATTTCTCAGGGATCGTCCTTTGATATGATGACAACGAAAAGTTTACAATGTCTATTAAAGTGAACTGCCAGGCTCAAGCCTCCATTTCCAATTGAATTTTCTAGGATATAAAGCTCAAGTAATAGAGTTTGCCAGCATGAAATATTTATAATCAACTTATAACATAACAAACAAATAAATCATAATAATAAAAAACACAAATGCATTAAAGTTGGTGATACATTTCTCGCAAAGAACTATAATTTGATGAAGATGATAAAAGGATGCTTTTGGTATTGTGGTTAGCTTTAAGGGAACAGGGTGAGAGGAATGTACGTTGCAATGGGATATGATGATCCTTTACCAGGCAATTGGCATAAAATATACGCTGCTTGCATGCCTCAGACTTATTATTAAAACATAAAATTTGCATGCAAGCCGCAAACCTAAAGGCGCACAACAACCTATAAGACCAACAACCTATAAGAAGTCACACCCAGATCCAACCAGCCAACCCTTAGTGCCCCACCCAGAACATAAATACGTGCCTTGTTTGTACTTACGTTTATGTTGGCGATGGCAATTTTAACTCGTAAATTATGCACGAAAGAAAAAGATGCCACAAATAAACATGAAGGAGCCGAAATAAGGTCGAAGCATGGAAAGCAAGGCAAATAAGAAACAATGCCAAACCAACAAAAAAAAAAATGAAGTAAGTAAGTCGTCTCGCCGACTTAGGTATACCATACACCAGTAAAGCAAACATTTCAACTTTATTAAACAAATGCATTTTCACTTAGTATCTCGCTCACTCAATCATACGAGCACCCTAGCGCCCCCACCAGCCAACGGCCAAATCCGGCCTTATGGAAAAAACGTTTATATGCATAACTCGACTGTTTTTTGTCCGATTTTGATCAATGGTTTGCTAGATATTAGTATTAAATTTAAGTGTGCCAAATTTGATTGCATAAGGTAAAAAAATACGGGAGATAATCAAGTTTTTCAAATTACGGGGGCGAAGAAGGGCGTGGCAAATTTTTTATACATACAAAATGTGTGCATTTACTAAGCGAATATACATACCAAATATGGTGTCTCTAGCTGAATAGTTTTTGAGATAAACGCTTTTTTTAAATTGCGGGGGCGGAAAGGGGCGTGGCAAAAATTTTAAATAAACTTGATCACTCTACATACTACACGAGTCTACATACCAAATTTGGTGGCTCTAGCTCTTACAGTCTCGAGATCTAGGTGTTCATACGGACAGACGGACGGACGGACGGACAGACGGACATGCTAGATCGACTCGGTTGTTGATTCTGATCAAGAATATATATACTTGTGGGTCGGAGATGCTTCCTTCTGCCTGTTACATACATTTTGGCGACTTTAATATACCATTTCACCCTATGGGTGTATGGTATAAAAAAAGACGATTGGGGTAGAAGCATTAGACAATTTTGGGCCAGTTATTTACTGGCAGCAGCTGCCAACCCGCTTGGGAAGTGTCTCCAAGCGGTGATTTGTTAACTTGTATTTTGCCTTCCCATCTTAGACGTTTCGCCTAAAATCGGTCGTACGAAAAGTGCGCGCAAAGATCTAACTAGAGTTCTAGCAGTTTGACATCTGCTTTTAGTTTGTGTTTTTGAACAACATGTCACTGCCAACATGTCGGAGCCGAACAGCAAAAGCAGAACTAGAAGAGAAAAGTAACTTGCAAAATCAACGAATGCGAAATGCATTCTCCAGCTGGATAAGTGCAGCATGGTGCAGACAGGTAAGGCTTGAGCCTAGCACTCCACAAGTGTAACTGCAACTCGATCCGGAGCTAACAACGCCAACTTTTGTGGTAGGAATGTTTATTGCTGTCCCTGACATTGACTACTCGGGAACCGTTACCAACGATAACAGCTTTGGGTCATGTGGGTGAAGTCATTTAAGTGTAAAACTCTGCGGGCCAACTTCTACCAGTTGCAATCGCAGTCGATTTAAAGTTATCAGTAAATGTGAGACAAGCACCGAAAGGAGCAGAACTGTCCGAGAGTATATAAAGTTTTATTAATACGGTTGATATATTAAAAGAGAATTACTAAATATGTTGAACATGAAATATCTGTCTATCTGCATTAATTCATCTGTCCGTTACCTTTTTGCACTAAATAACAACGCAGCGGAATTTCACTCAACGTTTTACCCATCTACTATCTGGCATCTAATGCAATGTTGAATAATGAGAACCCATATTGAGAAATCTCCACGTGCTTGTTAAATGAAACTTCTCCATGATAAGTGGATTAAATGGGGAACACATCTAGGTTGCAAATGGCAGTTGCAGTTCATTAGCTTACCTTCAAGTACCTGCAGGTTGAGATTTCACTTCCTGGTAATGACTTCATCAACGTAGTGGCAATTGTTGCCTGCCTTGGGCTCATTCTCTTATACGATTTACACCCCAACTACACTCAAGAAGAACTACGCTAATCCCCTGAAGCACGCAGTGGTTAAGTGACTGACTAAGTGGTGCCCAACTGTACACACATACACACGCAACTACGCCCACACATTTATGAATACATAAATGTGGCATATGAACGACCCCGCCTAAAAGCTCGCAACATATTTTTCACGCTGTTTTGCGTTAATTTTTAATTATTCGGTGCATTCCATGAAAATGAATGAATGAATTTTATACAAGTGAAGAAAAACACATATTGAATCAAATATGTATTTACTTTATTAATTCATACAAGTATAAAAGCCCCCGTAAACTGTGCACTAAGGAAACTGTTTAAACTGAGGAAAATATACTGCGCAATAAATGCTAATTTAAATCACTGCAATTTGTGTTGGGGCTGAAAGAAAAATGTCCATAAACACACAAACAAATAAAATAGTCTGGAGTATTTAGAAATAAATGAAGTAAGTAAGTCGTCTCGCGACTTGGGTATACCAATAACCAGGTGAAATAATATTTAAAATTTCGAAAACCAAATGTATGTCTATTAAATGTTTTAACATGCCTCATAACCATATGCTATCTCGCTCACTCTACAAACACACGAGCACTCTAGCGCGCCACTAGCCACGGCCAATTCTGCCCTTATGGATCGCGTAGCAAAATACGTTCATACGTATATTTTGCATGTTTCTAGTCCGATTTCAATCAAATTTGGTAGTTTGATAGAAATAGATAAGATTTATTAGTTGCCAAATTTGATCGGATGGTGAAAAAATTGCAAGAGCCAATCGGTTTTTTCTAAATTATGGAGGCGGAAGTGGGCGTGGCAACATATTAAAATATATGTATTCTGCGCGCATACTAAGCCATATACATACTAAATTTGGTGACTTTAGCTTTGTTTGTTTTCGAGAAAACCAGTTTTGTTTAATTTCGGGGGCGGAAATGGGCGTGGCAAATTTTTAAATAGTCAATATTGCGCGTCTATTACGCTAGCTTACATACAAATTTAATGTCGGTAGTTTCATAGTTTTTAAGAAAATCAGAGTTATGTAAATTCGGGGGCGGAAGGGGGCGTGGCAAAAAGTTGGAACAATTATTTTCTGCGCGCTAACTAAACAAGTATATAACCAACACCCATAGGGTGAAATGGATATTAAAGTCGCCAAATGTATGTAACAGGCAGAAGGAAGCATCTCCGACCCCACAAAGTATATATATTCTTGATCAGAATCAACACCGAGTCGATCTAGCCATGTCCGTCTGTCCGTCCGTCCGTCCGTCCGTCGTCCGTCGTCTGTCCGTCTGTCCGTATGAACACCTAGATCTCGGAGACTATAGAGCTAGAGCACCAAATTTTTTATGTAGACTCGTGTAGTATGTAGAGTGATCAAGTTTATTTCAAATTTTTGCACGCCCTTTCCGCCCGCAATTTAAAATAAGCGTTTATTCAAAAACTATTCTAGCTAGAGACACCATATTTGGTATGTATATTCGCTTAGTAAATGCACACATTTGTATGTATAAAAATTTTGCCATGCCTTTTCCGCCCCCGTAATTTGAAAAACTTGATTATCTCCCGTATTTTTTACCTCATGCAATCAAATTTGGCAACTTCAATTTAATACTAATATCTATCAAAATACCAAATTTGATGAAAATCGGATAAAAAACAGTCGAGTTATGCATATAAACGTTTTTCCATAAGGCGGAGTTGGACGTTGGCTGGTGGGGGCGAGGTGCTCGTATGATTGAGTGAGCGAGATACTAAGATATGCTTGTAAGAAGCATGTGAAAATGCTTGAAATATTTGCTTTACTGGTGTATGGTATACCAAAGTCGGCGAGACGACTTACTTACTTCATACTTATAACTTGACTACTTTCAGTCTGGTTCATATAAAACTCTTCATATTGATAGATGACTAGATCGAATCAGCTGTTGAGGCTTATCAAAAATATGTATACTTTCTTATACGAGTATATAAGAAAGAATAAGAAATTAAATTTCAAAATTGCCATTGCAAGCATGCTAAATTCTAGTCACTTTTATAATAGACTCTGCGAATGGGTAAAAGATATAATATAATGAATGAAGCAATATGCTAAAACTCGTTAATGATTAATAAGAAGTGTTACACGAAATTAAACCGAAAAGAGATATGATGGATGTCATTTTGCAATAATACTGCATTTGAGAATGTAAATTAATTTGAAATACATTTCATTTAAGTTGATGTAAGCTTATTCACTGGAAATTTTGCATGAGTAAACTCATTTTTCATTTTAATCTGCAGCAGCAGTCAAATGGGCTAATATGACCGACATTTAACCCTTACCCTAACTTCACCACAATTTTCGCATGTCGTATATGAATAAGAGAGACATTAAACTGGCAAAGCCACACGAAGTGCAGTTAAATGGCGCCTCAAGTTACGCCCACAACATATACACACTCACATACCCGAACATACACAACAAAACACATATGTGTGTATAGTGAAGTGCTTGGACTCCCTTCTCTTACTTCCCCTACGTTTTCTCATAACATTAACATTTTTAATATCTGGATCGTAACATTGAAGAGATGCTTTTGAAAAGAGCCAAATCCCATATTGTTGCCTTGTTTGCTTTTGGTCCTTTTTATTTCTGCCCCTCTTCCCTTATTTAGTGTGCTTGTTTTACGATGCGAAGTTGTTGCAATATGTGCAAGTGTCATCAAATCATGACCGTCGTCATTTTGTAAGCATTTATCATGCAATTACGAATGAAAATGATGATAGCACGCTTCAAAAATCACACACTCCCACACAGCCAGGAAAAAGCGTGATTCAGGGAGGGGCAATGGCGGCTGTGGTGAATTGACATTGGCTTAATATAAACTACGACTCGACAAAGGATTTTGCCTCTCAAGTGTTCATTTTTATGAAGTAAGCAACAACGAGCGAAATAATACCCATTAAATAGAAACATTTTGAAAATTATTGTGCTATTATAAGGGCTACCACTTTATAAATTTTGGTATCAATTTTGATAAATCATTAACAAACACTTGGCATGAATGTACTTAAGCTATAAGGCTAAGTACATATGTATATGTAATTTAGCCTAGTGCATATCTCCTTTTCTGCATAGGGTATGAGTAGAAATAGGCAATAAAAAAAGCTAAATTAAACCTGTAAAAATCCAATTCACTCGTATACTCTAGGATCCGTTGTTGAGTTGTCTTTTTCCACGGTCTTTTGCTTGCAAACTAAAACAAGCTCATCAATAATTTTGATGACAATTTCAACATTAAATTGATGAACGGCAATTTGTAAGGATTCAGTTGGACTATCTAATGCGTCTTTTATTGACGTGACGCTTCAGACACACGTGTGGGACAAAGCTCTTAAACGAAAGCTGGTAGGTGCTTCTGAAACGTGTCGATTGTCTCTTTTATCTTATTCTTTACGCCTTTGTCACGACATTTCGTTTTTTCTTCTTTTATCATTTGTTTTGGCTATGTAAATTATGAGAGTAGATAGAAATAGGGACACATTAACCGAGTAATGTAATACAATGATTTCATTGTATTCTTTATACCATGCACCCAGAGGCTGAAATTGAAGTATATTCAAGTTGCTAAAATATATATAACAATCATTAAGTCCTACAACCAAGTCGTTCTAGCTATATCCGTCTGTCCGTCCGTATGAACAACTAGTAATCAACATCATCGGCCTATGCATAAATAATATTTCTGCCAAATATTAAAAATTTGTTCGTAATAAACTTAGAAAGGAAAAAATAGATGCATGCAAACAATTATGAAAATAAAAGCATTTATAATAGAAATGTTAAAGTTCCATATATGTATGTACATATATGTATATGTTTACCTATCTAACAGCCACATCACACAGACACATGTGTTGACATCCTGCTAAGAATGAATAATTTAATTGTCCTCCATGCCAAAAACAATAAACTAAGAACAAAATTGAGTTTATTGAATTCCTTCAGGATGAAATTGCAATGACATATTTTTCCTCTGTCACAATATTCTAAACGAAAAAATTAAACGAAATAAATTGATGGCAATTTACTTAAATTTCATTAAATACTGTTGTGTCATTTAGAAATGAAAGAATGGACAAAAAATCAAACAAAAGTACAATAAAAATGTCTAAAGTGTCAGTTAAAAGCATGTATAGCCTCATCGACATATTTGCATGTTTATTTTCGCATTTCCTCTCTCTCTCTCTGTAAAGTAAGTTTAGAGTTGAGTGGATATTAATGGAATCGTATGCAATTTTTAAGACTACAACCTAAAACTATCTTACAACGAGGCATGGCCTTAAAACATATAAATACGAGTTGAGGTGAGATAAGGGGATATATCAAGCATTAAATTAACTCCACAGAATGTCATAGGTTTTTAGGTTAGTTAGATCATTTTTGATTTTCATAATATACAAAAAAAAAAAGGTGCATTAATTCAGTCAGAAGTGTGGATCAACGCACACTCCCTCTAGACTGTAAGAGCTACCGAGCTGAAAAGTGTTGGATGTAGGCTTGAATATACTGCACGGGTTGTATATCGGATCAGACAACGTTACATACGCCGCATTGCTCCAGCTTGAGCTTGCGGGTTGTTTTTTGCGCCAACTTTAGACATTTTAGACAAAACTCTTTTCACGTTCACGTACTTTATACCTAGAGTAGGAATAGTAACAAAAAATCTTGCAAGGGTACACAAACTTCGGGGCGGTCAAAGAGAGCCCGGGCCTCTGGTTATCCTATAGATTAAAGGGGTGTGCATAAAAAAAAGTATATCTTATTTTTTTCCCATTCAAATCTTTGCATAATCTTTTGTTTTAGGTATGAAAAGCTTTTGTATAGCCAAGACCAAAATCAATCCTTTTTTTCCACTTTTTATTTTTGTTTGTTTTCGTTGTGCATTTGGTCAAGCAAATCCATTCACCACAACTCAGGAAACACTGCCCGTATCCTCCTCGAGCATTTCTCAATACGCCAAGTAGTTTACATTTCATAGCCAAATAGAATGAAGAGCTAGACAGCAACAACAAGGCAGTATCAAGAAATAGTAGAGATGAGTAGAGAAAGAACAACAGTCAACACATAAAGCAGCAGCAGCAATTTCGTTTCCACTTCTTCGACTTGCTTCCTCTCACTTTTTATACTCTTAAAAGAAAAGAATGTTGTTTTTGATCAGACATGTGGTGCTCATGAAATGAAGGATCAGATTAAAGGTTTAATGTATATATCTAGTTCATAAAAAAATCCTCTTTGACCGTTTCACCCGCATGCGGTTTTCCATGAAGGCATTTATTTATCGGATAGCTGCCATAGAAACAATCGGTTGAAATAGAATTTTAGATAAAAAATGTAGTGATTTTCCTATTGATTGTCATCATATGAAACTACTGCGATACAAAAGATGTCAGATGTACAATAAATTGAGAGTAATCTCTTCAAAATTTAAGTTGCATTCAGTCTTGGTACAGAGCATACCCGAGTCAACGTGGCTATGATATTACCTCATTGTATTCTAGACGGGAAAGAACGTTTTCTTTATACTATCAACATTCAACGTGATGTACAAGGTGGAAAAGCGGCAAAAGGTAAATGAATGTAAAAGAAAGGGGCAGCTGTTGGAAAAAGCATCATTTGCTACTCCTGTTAGTTTACAGGTCCTATAAAATTATCACAAATGGCCAACATCTTCTGGGAGTATGCAACAATGTAAACAAATGGACGAAGACCGAAAGAAAAAATGAATAAACGGAATGAATGAATGGGGTATAAGCCATTTGAACTTTTCAAGTCTTGGCCATGTACTTAAACATAATGTTCGCTTTAAGGCCAAACAATAGAACAACGAAATCTACTTACAACAATAACAATTTCAGTTTTTATACGTGTTTCTCTTGGCTGCTTTATTATTTTTGTTATTTTAAGGGTTAATTTACAAAAAAGTTACATTATTGGTCCAACAGTGAGTCAGTCAGGTGAGGTCAGTGGATGGAATAGGTTGGTTTGCCACTGATAAGATACTATAATAGAGCCACTTTAAAGTACAGTAAGAAACACAATGATTTAAAATACTATCTCAATCAGTGCCGGATTAAGCCAGCGTGGGCCTATATCAACCAAAATAGAATAGTTATGATATAAATGAATTATTTCATAAAGATAATGCTTCCTCGTCTTTTCGTATGGTACCAAATAGTATAATGCAAAACATATTGTTGTACGTTTTTCAAGGCATTATTATTTTTAGGGTAAATGCGCAACTGCATGTTGGACCAAATCGCTTTTTCAGTCTTAGTGCTAAAGATAATGTATAATGTGCTATATAAGTGGTAAAAGTAGGCGTGGTCAAAAAGATACAAAAGATATATTACTTATATTATGATATGATATAACTAACCGTGCAGAATATGCCTATAACTCAATGCCACATAGGTCGCAGTTAGCTTGAATTGTAAATAACCAAACATTATTTTTGAAATTTTCAGCTTTTTCATCATAGAACTCATGAACCTGCTTTAATGCAAGGAAGCCAATTCAAAGCGAAAACTACAACATTAATATGAAAAAAACGAACGAACCAAAGATAATTGTTATAAATGATTTCTAAACATTAACGCCTTATTTAATTTGGCAGAATAAGATTTGCACATTTAATCGTTTTGGAAAGTGTTTCACAATTTGTATTTTATTAATATTTTGGATTGACGTTTAATAAAGCTGAACAAAAGAAGGCAATAATCTCGTTTTTGAAGAATATTCGTTATTCCCTTTGATGAATAGTCTTTAACCAAAGCTAATTAACTATTAGTGGCTTGGAAAATATTACACATACGCCCCCACTTCATACGGCGATTCTGCTTTTGTTCCACTTTGCCTGGGTCTAGCCACTGTTCACACTCTACTCAATTAAGGTATTTCAAACTGTGCCAAATAAACCACGCTCCATGCCCAGTACATCAACTTTGGGAGTGGAAGCTACACGTAGTGGCTACTTCACCTACTTTTTTTTGTTTTTTTGTTGTAAACCATCAGCAACCATGCTGTAATACTCGGGGAATGGAAGGTATAGAAAATTATTGCTTAACGGGAACAATTATTTTGTGCTGGTTCACTCACTTTACCCTGGGCATCCCCCAATTCCCATTCTCTGACCCATCACTGGTGGTCATGCCATTAAACTGAGACGGGCTGAGGAGAAGGAGAGGGCAAAGGATCCGCCAAAAAATTGTAGAAAAAGCCCAAGTAGGAAGTAGAAATTCCCTCCTATCGTGTGTAATCTGAATACTGACGTGACTCGGTTGCAGCAACTGGTTGGCCATTAAATTACATTTACTTTATTGTCCCAACTGGCTGGATTTCAATTAATCAAACGAACGAGTAATAGTCCTAAATTTTCGTTTAATGGATTAGTTAGTTTTAATCAATGAGATTTGCCATGTTATTATGTATTATTAAATACCCAATAAACTCCGATACAAAATGTAATGCTAGGTATTTAGTTTTCTTAGCACAGCAGACTTGTTCTTAATATTGAATTTTGATGAAAACTGAACGCGTTGTTTATATTTAAAATAAAACCAAGAGATCAAAATTAATATAATAAAAACCGTATGGTCTTATATATGGATATGGAAGAAGAAAGTATCTAATGTGATGACCCTTTGAAGGATATAGGTTTTTCGTCTTTCTTGTCGTATGTGTAATATTTGGTAATACGTGTAATTAAGCAACACATCCCCTTTTTGGTCCATTTTTATTGTTGCCGTTGACGTTGCCGTTGCTGCTGGCTAGCAACTTCCGTTTGCTGTTTTGTTGCGAAACATGAAACTCTAATTACCAGGAACAACCAAAAAAAACCACAAAAGAAAAAACAATGGAAAGAAGCAGAAAAAAATAGGAGGCTGCCACAGGCATACTCATTAGATGGAAAGAAAAAAATAAACAAACCAACTGGACACGATGATATGTGGCATAGAAACTTCTCTACCTCAGACAAATGGTGTCTCTCCAAGAAACCAATTCCAACCAATTCAAGCCAATATCTTGGCTATGTTTTTGTCATTGTAATTTACCTAATGTTCTAGAGACTCCGGAATCAACTTTTACGTATGTATGTATGAATACACAAAATCCTAGATCCCATTATGCCAACATTTGCCATATGCATAATAATACTCGTAAATATTTAATGCGTATTTAATTTGCCAGTTGCTGCTTTGGACTAATGACAGTGTTGAATTGTATCACTATATATACACACACACACACACACATACATACATATGTATGTATAACTATACTTTTACCAGTCAAGGATGGCCGTGTGTTCAGTGATTGTGTGTATTTGAAGGGTTTCAACTGTGGTAAGCACTACATATTGTACATATGTATATGTAAGAGAATGGATGTGAACTAAGTGGGAAAAGAGTATATAAAATATACCTTTGGGAAATTAAATCTAATGGGTTCAAATTGTGGACACGGACAATTACAGGTTCTTCAGTATACATTATTAAAATGGGAGATTTCTGTTGAATATATAGCCATTCATTCAGTCAGTCTGTCAGTCATTCATTACTGCTTCTTCATGTCAGGAGTATATTATATGTCATTGCGTATTCACCCTTGATTCGCCAGAAAATCGAGTTGAGGTGATGAAACTATAATAGTCGTCGATAGTCTTTTCAAAACCATCGATAGTGGACGGCATTAGGCATCAGCACTGTTTGTTGTGCCTCCATATAGTGCCATAATTAAGAATCCAAATTTAAGTTTTTTCAAAATGGGCAACTAGCTAATTTCCTACAGAATAAGCATATGAAACTAAACATAAGTATTTGGAAACAATAACCAGAGGGCCGGGGCTAAATTCGACCGCGTCAAAGTTTGTATACCCTTGCAACTTTTATGGTAACTCTTTCCTTACCTTTTTTCCATCAAAGTGGAAAAACGTTCATGCTAAAAAGGCTAATGTTTGCGAAAGAACGGCCTATAATCTTAGCATAGGAAAAAACTAAGATATTGATCAAAGTCACTGTTTTCCACCGATCGTTCCAATGGGAGCCATGTGATATAGTAACCCGATCTTTATCAAATTCGGCACAGTCATTAACAGATATATTAAACTAACAAATGTTTAATTTAAAAGCAATCGCGTCAAAAGTAATGAAGTTATTGACAAAAGTCACTGTTTTCGAAAGATCGTTCCTATGGGAGCTATATGATATAGTCACCCGATCTTGATCAAATTTGGCACAGTCGTTTATATGTGTAATTAACTTACCAATATTCAATTTCATGACAATAGCTCAGAAAATAACGACGTTATTAAGAACAGTCACTGTTCGTGACTTTGCCATTTGTATGGGAGCTATATGATATAGTGATCCGATCCGGCTGAATCCGAGATATACAACGCCTGCAGTATATACAAGCCTACATGCAAAATTTCAGCTCTGTAGCTCCAACGGTCTAGGAGGAGTTTCGACGGACGGACGGACGGACGGACGGACGGACAGACAGACGGACGGACAGACAGACGGACGGACGGACATGGCTATTTGAACTCGTCGTCGTGCTGGTCAAGAATATATATACTTAATATGGTCGGAAATTCTATGCGTTGCACACTTCTGACCAAAATTAATATACCCTTTTTTGCAAGATACGGAATGACCAATAAAACTCTGGATTCTTCAGCAGTCTGCTGATGATGGAACTTGTTAATTCATACAAACATGACCTCAAGCCGTTTGAAATGCACTATTAATTTAACAAAATAATTTCGGGTAACCTTTTGTCGGCGATCCGTCTACAATGAATTAAGTGAACGATTGCTGCAACTTTAGAAGGCATATGCTATCTCGCTCTTACAAGCACATGAGCACTCTAGAGCCGCCACTAATAAACGGGTGAAAAACACCTCTCTACCTCTAATTTTAATATTTTACTTTATTAGAGTTTCGAAAACGAAAAAAAGCCTTTTACATAAATTTTGGCGACTTTAATAAACCTTTTTTTACCATTTAAGGGAAATTTAAAACTATTTCGCTTTAACAGATATAAAACTGCGAGGAGATATGTCGTTATCCTCTGTCATTATAACAAAATTAAGACTAGAGAGGGACTCAAATAATCGGCACGATTTCCAATCAAATCTTATCTCTTAAATTGAGCTAGATAAGAAATACATATATATTTGGATAATTTATGATGACAAAATGGGAATAAAGATGGCAAGTGGAAATATGCACTTTATGATGTCACAGGTTCCACCATCTAGGAATAAATAAGATAAGAAATGTTTATGATACAAACAGGCAGACAAACAAACAAGCAAATCAATGAACCGGCTGGTTGGTGGCCTGTTTAAGAGCAAAGAGCAGTTCCACGTCAGTGAAAGAGAGCTTATTGGCCCTTCTAATCGCTAAGTCAACATTTCGCTCTTTTTCTTCCTCTCTCTCTCTGTGGTTTTTGGAAAGCTGATAAGACTGTGCCTGATATATGGTGTGCCTTCCATTGATACGTTCACCCAGTTCACCATGGAACGTTGGCACAAACGCGTGGCTGTGATTAGTGGCGCTAGCTCTGGGATTGGAGCGACATGCGCTAAATTATTAGTATCGGCTGGTGTTCAAGTTGTCGGTCTCGCCCGTCGCACCGAACGATTGCAGGAGTTGAGACAATCCCTGCCGGAGGATCAGCGAAAATATTTCCATCACCGGACGTGTGACGTTTCACTAAAACCGCAGGTGGCCAACGCCTTCGAATGGATTGAAAAGGAACTAGGCGGCTGTGATATACTCATAAATAATGCTGGAATTTTGCGTGATGGCCATTTGATTGATATGCCCATTAACGACATAAGTGATGTAATTCAAACCAATATCATGGGTAGTGTTTATTGCACTCAATCGGCAATCAAGAGTATGACCGGTCGAAAAATGGCTGGACACTTGATCTTCATTAATAGTACGGCCGGAGTGGCGGGGTATAAGCCCGATCCAGCCGATCCAAGTCTGAATATATATACTCCAACTAAATTTGCGTTAACTGCTGTACATGAGGTCCTCCGACAGGAATTGATTGGAAAACAATCAAAAATCAAGACAACGGTAAGTTGGGAGCAAAGAAATAATTACTTAATCGCGCCAAAAGAAACAATCTACTAGCGCTAATGAGACTCGCATATTAGTACTGATTAATATTACTCCCTTCTTTTATCTACTTCTATAACGCTTTTCATATAACACTTTCTTTATTGCTATTCAAATGCAAATATCGATAAAACGTTTTTCATTTTTCTTCTATTTAATTAAATAATTTTTTTATTTTATAGAGCATCAGTCCCGGCTGGGTGGCAACCGAAATAGTTCCTGATGAGACGAAAGCCCAATTGGGCGAAGTTATACTTCAGGCGGACGATGTGGCTCAGGCTGTGCTTTATGCCCTGTCGACTCCACCACATGCCCAGGTGGAACAGATAACATTACGGGCTGTGGGTGAATACTTTTAATAATGAACAGACAGCAAAACATAACAAGGAACCAACCAATCAATGGCAAATAATAATAATACTAAAATAATAATAACGAATAACAACAGTGAAGCCAAGTAATCAACACTTAATAACAATCAAGTAAAAACACAAACACAACCACACACACACACACAACACACACACACACACACACACACACACACACACACACACACACACACACACACACACACACACACACACACACACACACACACACACACTCCCACAGATATAGCGCTTTTCGCTTTAACCACAAAAATTGTTGTTAGTGCTGTTCCAATCGTTTCAGTTTTATGGTAATTGTTATGATTATTTCTTGTTGTAAGCGTTAAACAATCCAGAAAATAATAAATATTTTTCTGTTTCACAGAAATAAAAACCCAAAAGCCAAAAATAATGTAGCAGTTTACTTTTGTTATCTAAGCCAAGGATGGCCACGTAGTGGCTCTTTTGGCTCCCGTGGCTCTTTACCAGCAGAGGCTGGGCAGAGAAAAGGTCACTTTTGCGAGTCGACGCACACAAAAATTTGAGTGCTCGAGATCGCGACCCTTTTTCCCCCCTCCCCGCAAAATTCGGGACTTGGCCGTTCCTCTGTCTACAAGTTCGAGGACGATCGCTCGATCGACCCAAAAAAGGTCGTTTATGATCCGTCATAAAACTCGGGACACACAAATTTTTGTGTGCGTCGAGTCCAAAAAAAATTACCTTTTTCTCTGCCCAGCCTCAGCCGCTGATGCTCTGGCTCCCAAGTTAAATTTCCGTGGCCACCCTTGATCTAAGCCAATTCAACTTTTAAGTCAAAAATGAAATTAAAATTAGTTTGAAACTATTAATCTAAGCGTTTAATATTAGGCCCTGAAAGGGAAATTACTGAAGTGAAATTAACAACCAATTGAACTTCACAGATTCCTCAAAGAACTGACTTTGCCGATATAGAATCTTACAATTTCCAGTTTTCCAGAATGAAAAATTATGTATTAATTCTACATTGGATTGTAGGCCTGTATGTAGGGTATACAAACTTATTTTAATTATTCTTTAACTTGGTATTAACCTTGCAGAGGGTATTATAGAATTGGTCAAGAAGACGTTTCTGACCCCTTAAAGTATGTATGTATATATATTTTTTATCAGCATGAGAAGCTGAGTCGATATACCCATGCCCCTATATATATGCAGCAATAAAAGAAAATGGTGAGTGTTTGTATGTATGTGTATGGATATGTGTATATGCATCTATCCAATAAGAAACCGAAAAGGAAATTGGAAAATTTAAAAATATTTTGGTAAAAGACTGCAAGGGTACATAAACTTTGGCATAACCGAAGTTAGCTTCTTTGATATTTCTTTATGTTTTTTGGCATAAAAAGTTTTCCCCTCGTTACACATACATACATATGTACATAAATATATATGTACATGTATGACATTTGTTATAAATTTAATTAAAACGAAATGCCGGAAATGAGTGAAGTGCAGAGAACAAGAGTTTGAGCTGCAGTTTGAGTTGTTTTGAGTTTCAGCATATTTGTGTCTGACTGGAAAACTTCGTTTTTTGCCACGTCTCTCTCACACATATGGCAAAAGTTTGTCTAGAAAGCGACGAGCTATCATTGAAATTAAGTAATCCGTCTCGCCGACTTCGGTATACCATGCACCAAGAGAAAAACCTATTTTATAAGAGATAAGACCAAATGAATAGCAAGAATATGCTGTCTCACTCACACTTCGGCTATTTCTGTTTCGTTTTAATATGTTAATATTTTATGGGTTCGAAAAAGCTTCATTCCTTCCTGTTAATATGCCATTTCGCCCTATTGGTGCATGATATAAAATCTAACTAATGTACGAAACCGAAATCGTCACCGTTTAGAAACGTTTCATTTTCAGTAAGAGAAACCGAAATAAAAAAAAGGTTTACCCGAAACCGGACCATATTTCGATTCGGATTCATTGCTTCGTTTTTCTTTAATCGTAGGACTTTTCAATTGATCATTTGATTAGCATTCTCAATCTCAACCTATATATGGGAATAACGAGACGGCCTACCAAATAAAGATAACTCCAAAATATAACAAAAAATAGATGATTTAGAATTTTGCGTCGATCGGGATGAAAGTTTTGTATATTTCTGACCAAAATGAATGTACCCTTTTTGCAAGGGTATAAGAACAACACTAACAGCGAAACTTTGCTTGGTCCTATGCACAGGAATAAATCTACACAAAGAATGTATACATACATATATAAGTATTTGTGTGTGCAATCAACCGCCTCAGTTGATGTTGTGGCGCGCTAATGTTGGAAAATTTGTTAATTAAGCACTTCGGTTTCCCTTTCTATGAGCACAAAGCGTAAGCAATTACATGCCCCAATGGTCTGAGTAGGAAACCATGTTGAGGCTAATTTTCATTGTATATACATACATATGTATGTTTGTATGTACATATATATACAAAGTGTTTGTATGTGTGGGGGGCATTGTCATTTTAAGTCCCTGCCACTTCCCCGGTGTTCCGCAAGTTAAAAAGTCAGTTTCGTTGAATGATATTAAAAATTGTTATATGAAAATATTCCAAAGAGAATTATTGATGTTGCGCTGAAGTCGCGTTTGGAGGCATGAAGTAATAAGCTGTTAAGTGCACAGTTTGGAATGAAATGGTTCTTCACGAACACTTTAAAGCTATAAATAAACTTTTGTCGATGCGCTATTTTTAGACCTAAATCAAAGTGTGGCATTAACTAAAGATATACCTTTGTGATTTTGATACCCTTGCAGGGAGCAAGAGAAGATAAGTCGATTTAACCATGTCCGCCTTTCCGTCCCTCCGTCAGTGGGAAACAACTCCACGCCCTCACTTACCTAGGGACAAGAAGCACAATGACGATTCAACGATCTAGCAGAACTAATGGAGGGACAATCAAGTGAGTTTGTACGTTGCAACTAGAGAGACCATTCATTCCCTTCATTCCGCAAGGCCATTAGGCGACAATGTCCATAAGACGCATTCCCGTTGTAACTCAATCCAACTTATCTCCACTGAAAATATCTACTAGGATAAGATATGTCGGAGATATTGATTCAAAAAATGTGAACTATTGAACTTTACAGCAGCATGTTGCGTATACGTAATTATGTAACAGCTTATTGCGTATACGTAATTGTAGAGTTGCATCAATTTATTGATATGGCCTAAATTGAGAAGGGCGGATAGAAACTTATTAGCCATCACGTACGAACGGACTTTGAAATTCGATAAAAATTGGAGGGCTTAAATAATATAGATTTGGTTGATTTATTTTTTTATGTAAAGACAATGCTTTATATAAATATTTGTAACATTGAAACTGAGCTTTATTTTTGTAAATTTGATTGGGCCTTGTTTGTGTAGTGCTTTTTTTTTTTAAATTAAAAAAATAATAAATAATCCTTAAATTCAATTACTTTAGTACTAAAATCAATTATTCGCATGGTCCTTTTGACTGTAACTTAAAGCAACTAAAGGCATAGACAAAGTTGTCTGTGCAACCACCCACATGGCTGAAAACATGTTTAAGCCCGACCACAACAATATGGAGCTTGTTTACGCCAGACTGGTAAACTGGTGCTCCTGTTTCTCGGTCAAATGTTGCTCACACCAAAAATGATGACAAGAAAGCAAAAAAAATAAATAAAATGAGAAAAAGTTTAGGAAAAGCTAGGGATAAGAGGGAACTCGAAGGCAGGCAGCAAATGTCGGTATGCTGTGTGCTTGGCTTTGGTATGTTCAAACAGTTTGCTTTAAGGTCACACAGCAAGAATGCAGAACTAGAATGCAGCAGGTAGGTGGGAGGTAACTATGTATATATGCTACGGTGTGGTGAATGCAATGTGTGGCCCTTACCTGCTGTTGTTGCTGACCGTTCTTTTGCACTACTCCTGTTATCGACATACACTTTGCTTTATGACTAACACATGTCTTGTATGTGTGCTCTGCTGGAGACAGGCTACCCCAAAAAGATGCCAATTCAATGCAAAAAAGAACCAGCATAAAAGGGAAGAGCAGAAATTCAATTTGCTTGCATCACACAAAGAGTGTGAGGGGTGAAGGGGCGAAGCACATTTATTAAAAATAAAAGATTGGTTCGAACGGGGAAGCGTTGTAGAGTTTAAAGAACAACACTGAAATGAATTTAGTAACCTAAACGAATTTGAAAAAGCTTCATTAAAATAAGAAAGAATATAAAAGACAGACATTTTATGGCATCAATTAAGACCCAAAAGGCTTGGCAAATGTTGGTCATCGGTGAAATTTGTACACCCTTACAAGATTTTCTGCCAATCTTTTGTTACCTACAGGTGTCAATTATTCACTAGTAGTTTAAACTAACAAGTTTTTAATTTGATGAGAAATTTATGTTAATCCAGAGGGATATGGTCATGGATTATATTCTTAAAGGGGAGTTGCGCACGTTGTGAGCAAAATAAATATGCTCTCTCTCTTGTAAGGGTCTAAGTAGTAATTGATTCGCATCCTTGGTTTGATTAAAAGCCAGCAAAAGTCATCAATGGCCATCATCATCGACATTCTTGGGGGAAGTGACACACAAATAGGGTTATATATATATTGAATCGAATTCTACAAGTATGCAGAACGAAGCAAAACACATGTTACAGGTAAGTCCAATAAAATAAAATAATATAAAGTACAAAGATAACACTTTGCAAAGCAGGAAAGATACAAAAAAAAAACACAACAAAAAACTGACAATTTCAGAAATTTACATTATTTTAGATTTGCGTCTTGCACTGCTTGTGCCTACATTGGGTGGTCGACTGCTTTGTGCCCTTTGAATCAAGAAATGTTATAATTAAAGGGAATAGACTACGTTTCCCTTTCCAAGAGAAACCAAAAACTTCAGTCGTTTACTTGATAACACAATTTATCTTTTTGCTATTGCTCTACAACTTATTATAAATAGATACCGTCCTATTAAATTTCATAAAAGTCGGAAAAAAATTAAAACATAAACTTTAAAAAACTTTAACCGGGCTTCGCTCTATTTCTACCTAAATAAGCAGTAAGCTGTTGGGTTAAATTCAGAATCAGACGGAAATGCATAAGTCGGAGTATTTCAGCCTACCTACACAAAATTCAATTTTATAATACGGTTATATCAGAGCTAAAGGATATAACTATTTAACTTTCATAACATATGTATGAAGAAAGTAAGCCCAGTCAGCCGAAACGCTTAGACGCACAACATGGCTATTTACAGCTTAATTTTTACAAATCTTGGTATATTATTGTGGTCGAAAAAGCTTCCTTCTGCCTATATGTACATTTGGCTACTTTAATATACCAAAGTAGCATGTACCAACTTGAAAGACAAATGTTTCACGACCTAACAACTTTCTGAACTGCTTCAGATAATATGCTGAACGGTTAGCATGAAACTGCTCTCGATGTCAAAGCATTTACTTCGGTAGACAACCTTAACATATCTCATTAAATATCTCCGATGCAGCTCTCGCTTGAGTGACAGTGAATTAGACGTATGTATACGTATACGTATATGTGTATGTGTAGGCCATCAACTGGAAATAATGCAAGCTAGGAATGGGTAAAATGAAAGGAAATGCAGGATTCTTGAAAAAACGCACCATCTATCACATTTAAAGCCTGTTTAAATGTTTAGCAAAAGTTTTACAGATCAATAGCGAATTTTAAAATAGTAACTTGTCAGATTTTCGATTTTTTTTTTGTAGAATATATGTAATATATTTCACCGATTTCCATCGAAAATGTTTGATGTTGATTGATTATGGTTGAAAGTAGGCAAACGCATCTCCGACCATATAGAGGCTAAGTAACCTTGATGTCTAAATAGTATCGAAACCTTCAAAGACTATCCGTTCCTCTGATATACAATACTTTTTTAAAGAGTTGTTTTCACGCTAGTTGTAAAAGTTCAGAGTTTACGAAAAGTTTGTTATGAAGTTATGAAATTTATAATTTTACTTTTACTGATATAAATGAAAGTATATGTATTTTTAGACCAGTCCATTCTGTGCCAAAATTAAGGGTATTAAAGCGCCAGACATAAAATAAAGTTGTTAAACTGAATAGGAGGACTTTGGCATAAGGGAGACATATTAGGCGTGGCACTTGAGCTTGTTAAAAAGTTCTTAATTTCTAATAACGTTGTGTTCCTTTAACCCTCTTTTCCCAACACCCTAACGAACCTCCCTCTCTCTTCGTTTCCTTTTGATAAAATCGTCAAAGTGCAGAAAAAATGAGAATGAAATGAAGAAGTTGCCGAGAAAAGTATTCAGGGAAATATTTAAATTCCACTTTGACCCTGATTGCAGACATTATATGTATATGTACATTAATATTCGATACAAGTAATTGTAAAAAATTATAATTCACACTGTTATTATAATAAAATCTACACTTCCCATTTCTCTTACTAAATTTTCATTTTACACATTTCTTTTGCTACTTGATTTTTGCCCATTAGACACACACAAGTGTTCTACCAAAATCAAACAAAACAAATTAATAAATTAATAAATGAAGTAAGTAAGTCGTCTCGCCGACTTGGGTATACCATACACCAGGTGAAACAAATATTTAAAATTTCGAAAACCAAATGTATGTTTATTAAATTGTTTTAACATGCCTCATAACCATATGCTATCTCGCTCACTCTACAAATACACGAGCACTCTAGCGTCGCCACTAGCTAACGGCCAATTCTGCCCTTATGGATCGCAAAATACGTTCATACGTATACTTTGCATGTTTCTAGTCCGATTTCAATCAAATTTTGGTAGTGTAAGATTTATTAGTCTGCCAAATTTGATAGCGATGGTCGAAAAATTGCAAGAGCCAATCGGTTTTTTCTAAATTATGGAGGCGGAAGTGGGCGTGGCAACATATTAAAATAAATATATTCTGCGCGCATACTAAGCCAATATACATACTAAATTTGGTGACTTTAGCTTTGTTAGTTTTCGAGAAAATCAGTTTTGTTTAATTTGCGGGGGCGGAAATGGACGTGGCAAAATTTTTAAATAGTCAATATCTGCGCGTCTATTAAGCTAGCTTACATACCAAATTTAATGTCGGTAGCTGTTATAGTTTTAAAGAAAATCTGTTTTTTGTAAATTCCGTGGGCGGAATTATTTTCTGCGCGCTAACTAAACGAGTATATAAACCAAATTTGATTTCTCTATCTGCTATACTTTTTAACAAAAACAGTTTTATGTAAATTCTGGGGGCGTAAGGGGGCGTGGCCAAAATTCCACTAAACTCTATATATTTACATACCACACGAGTCTACATACCAAATTTGGTTGCTCTAGCTCTTATAGTCTCCGAGATCTAGGTGTTCATACAGACGGACGGACAGACGGACATGGCTAGATCGACTCGGTTGTTGATCCTGATCAAGAATATATATACTTTGTGGGGTCGGAGATGCTTCCCTCTGCCTGTTACATACATTTTGGCGACTTTAATATACCATTTCACCCTATGGGTGTATGGTATAAAAACATAAATAAGTCGTCGCACAGACTTCAGTATACCATGCTCCAATTGAAACAACTATTTGAAATTTATGGGACCAAATTGTCAAATAGTGGTTTGCGAAAAATTGCCCACTAGTACGTGAATTAAGAATATAATCAAACAATTTTAAAATAGTTAGGGAAATAATAATGTTCAAAATCACTTTTTTTCCAAAAAAGGAAGAAAAGATTAGTCGCTCTAACCCATATCAAGAGATTTCGGTGGCAAAGACAATAGACATGGATCGTGTCAAATGTTATTTCTAGTAATAAATTTATCCGAGTAGTAAATGGACTTTAAAACTCTTAATTCCACATTTTACATGACTTTGGCGGCTTTCATATACCACTTCACCTTATTGTATGGTATCAAAAATAAAAAGGAAACTGAGCATTTGGGAAAATAAATAAAACTTCAGTCAATGTGCCCAACAATTGCCTTACTGATTGATTTCTAAATGTGCGTAATCAATAAAAATCAACAAGACGAAAACCAAAAAAGCAACATAAAATGACGTCGGATGAATTATAGAATGGCAAAAACACACTTAACGCACACACATACAAAATTAATACAAAAAAAAAATTTTAATAAATAAATTCCAGGTACAAATAGTCAAAAACAATGGAAAAATAAACATTTGAATTATGTTTAGAGATGTGGGAGGAAAAAGAGAAAAGTAGGGAAGGGAGTGATGTAGGTGGAGATGAATGAACGGATATTTCGCTTGGTTTTTATTCACATTCGATTATTGAATTATTGCTGTTCATTCAGGCAGCCAAACGGCAACGTTAAGTGGCCTGCGTTGCCCACAAATTTTCTACTTCAATCCACAATCTGTATCTGTATGTCTTCCATTCCCTATTTGCGTATTTTCTTTCAGTATAAATGAATATGTATGAGTCGAAATACCTATAAATGATGGAAAACTAAAGAGGTTCCCACCGTCTTAAGCTACTCTAAACGAAGTAAATTCACGTTTTCCTTCAATCTCATTCGTACAAAATACAAATTTACAATTTTAATTTTGTCTTTAAGTTTGTATTTTCACAAAAAACTCGAAGAAACAAGAAAAGAAACAAAAGAAAAATTGGCTTTCCATTGAAATAGAGAGCAAATTTAAATGAATTTGTCTAAATTTGCCCCGAAATTTCTTTTATTCTATTCTTATTGTCTTGTTCATGACGAATAAACAAAAGGGCAACGCATTCTTCCATTTGCAGACTTGCAACTTGGGGACCACAGGCGCTTTAAACACACCAAGATAAGAAATGTCAGTGGCACACAGAGGAGGACAGTATGTATGTGTGTATGTGTATAAAGTTTTCTTATACACACTCACAGACCCACAAGAGATTTTGCCTTCTTTGCCATCTCGTTTACTAACTGCAGGCAATTTTTCTATTTTCCACATCATTAGTTTTCAATGAATATTGTTGTTGGTGTTGTTGGTGCTGTTGCTGCTGTTGGGTTAAATGACCAGGGCAAACCAGCAACAAGAAGGAGATGCCAACATTTTCATTGTATAAGCAAATAAACTTACAAATTGGCCAGGGCCAAAACAAAAACACAAACAACCAAGGAGAACACAGAACAACAACAACAACAAAAAATGAGCAAACCAAGTTCAATAGCAACCATAAATCAAAAACAGCTTCAGGCCGAGGACGAGGGACAGCAGCTGGACAATAAAGAGGAAAATAAGATGATAGCGGAGAAGTGAGAAGCTATGCTGGGGCAGTGTACCTGCAATAGAATTAGTTTTCGTATTTGACTTTTTGTCGTATGAGCTAATGTCCTGCTGTTGCTGCTCCCACTTCATGCACGAGCGAAGTTCAGACATTTGAAGTGCTTCAGTATGAGACAAGGACCCGCGGGTCCTTTATCATCAACAAAAACATCATAATCATCATCATTGTCAACATTATGGAACTCAGAGAAGGGGCAGAAACACAAACAGGAACAATTACGTGCAAACAAAAATTATTTTGGTTTTTCTCTTTTTGGCCAAATCAAGCAGAAAATATCAAAGAAGCTGACTTTGTCTATACCGAAATTTATATACCCTTAGCGCCTTGTCCGTGATTTTGCCCTATGCGATCGCTACGCGTTTAATAACAATTGGAGTAATGTCTCTATCAGAAACTATTGTTATATAGCATTAAAATATGACCGATCGTAATTATACGAGTTTGGAATATAAATCTTCTCACTACAACTTTTTGACACGGTAAAATCCCACGATAGCTCTCTTAAACTGAGGAAGAGCGATCTATATCTATATAAATATATGTACTTTATGGGGTCGGAAACGTGTCTTTCTTCCCGTTGTAATTTTATAATGCCCTTAGCAAGGGTATACAAACAAATCAAAGTAAATACATTATAACAAAATGATAAAAGAGATCAAAACAGAATAAGACAAGCCTCTGGCGAAATATCTCACTTTTTTCCGAAATTTTTTTGTTTATACTATTTGTTTGATTGGACTCAAAGATGAAATACATAAATGTTAATAATAATAATTCTTGGTAAGGCATAACTTATTTATTTATTTTGTATTAGGCAAGCTAGCAATAAAAGTGAAAAAATTCGCATTTATTGTGATGACATTGGAAAATAATAAAGATAAATTTACAAACAAGATTTCAGACACGGTAATTTAAACCAGAGGACTGGGGCTTACTTCCGCCCTGCCGAAGTTTGTATACGCTTGCAAGTTTTTCAGTTTATCTTTCCCTAAACATAGGCCTAAAAAAACGATATACAAATAACTATATTTCAGATTATTATGGGCTCAAATAGATAACTTAGTTTGACAATAAACGCATAGCAATGACTTACTATTAGGCCGCAGAAATGAAGTGGAAGGCAAATGAAACGAATTACACAACATGGTTGTGGGATATACAATATTCTGTCCTTCCTTTATAAGATTTCCAAATAAAAGAAGTTATAAAAAAGTTCAAGGTAGCAACACGTTGCCCAAATGTAACGTTTGTCCACGAGACAATCGGGAAACATTGCGTGCCAATTTGGTACGGGTACGTTTTGTGGTTGCACACACAACAATATATACATACATTTATATATAGATTTAAATTTTAAAGAAAGTGTATTCTCGTTGAATGTTAATGGGCCTAAGCCTGGGCAATAGTAATATTAATGAATATGTCCAAATGTGCCATGGCATTCGACTATTATTCCTGTGGTCAGAACCCTACCGACACAGTCCTTGAACAGCCTTTCTTAGTTCAACCCCCCTCGGCCTACTTTGAGCATCGTTCTACTTGAGAAAGTTTCGTGGCTGATATTTTATTTATATTTCATTAAATATAAATGCGCTTGCCACAGAATTTGAGTTGCCATTTTTGTTTTCCCTTTCTCTACATATTCCTCCCTTCTTCATCGACATCTTGTTCCCTTTTTTCCCTTTTTTTCTTATGTTTGCTCTTAAACCATAACCATCCATTGTCTGGCCTCGTCTGGTTAAACAAAACACAGCAAACCTAAGAAAAAAATTAAGTTAGTAAGTCGTCTTGCCGACTTCTGTATGCCATGCACCTATTTACAAACAACAGTTTTTATTTTTATCCGATTTTAACTCACGTTTCTTTTGTAGTTCGGGGAAAAAAGTAGTATAAGTTAGTGTCTTTAAATACACAGTCTCAATTAAATAACCAAAAAATCACAAAAGAAATTCACAATTTCAATTGGCCCCATAGTTTTGCTAGTCCTACATGATCTACTATATCCCAGATCTACCTCTTCGAAGAGTTCATAGTTATGTCTGCAATATTAATGGAGGTTTGTTTGTTCCTTTGCACTGTAGATAAATTAGAAGAAAAACTTCCTTTAGTCTGTTGCATACATTTTGGCGGCTTTGATATACCATTTCATCATATGTGTGCATGGTATAAGAAGGACTACAAAGAAGCGAGAAAACAGAAAATGGCTGCAAGTATGAGCAGCCATATCGGCAATTATAAAATAACAAAAATGTAGCCAGACCTGGACCTCCATCGCCGTTACCCTCAGGCCTCCAGCGAAAGGGTTGATGATGTCGATTTGCTTGTAAGTGTGTGAGTGGTTAAAGGGGAAAAGGCAACGGCCATTGACTGACATTCTTTGTGTACGTTTTGTGTGTATGTGTATATGTGTGTGTGTATTGTGTTGGCTTAAAGTTGTTTTTTGTGCCCCATGAGCTAATTTTTCATTTCACAGGACACAAAAAAAATATAAATAAATTGATTTTCTTCAACAAAACTCCCACACTTCTATAAATCGATCCAAAACTTTGCAGGCCCTTTTTCGCCCCCGGAAGTTGTTGTCAGCTAAAAGTTCATTGACACGCCATTCAAAAGGGATAAATGGGGAAGAGCATTAGGTATTTGCGGTATTTTTCGTTTGCGTGCCAGTTATGAAGCTATTTCTTAAGCATCATTTGACACTTGTGCTGATAAGTTAGGAAATTGTGTTAACTCCAATGGGCTTAAATGCTCTTTCACTATCAACGAATTTTGATTCAACAAAGGTAAAATCAACTATGTGATTTAGCTGTTTAGGATTGGTTTCGGTTAATTTCTTTAAAATCTTTTAGTCTTAGCGGAAAATGGGCTCAGCTTTATCAAATCAACACCACGAAAATTGCCTTTTTTTATTTGAGCCAGTTTATACCATGTAATTACATTCAGAGTGTAACTAAAAGAGTAGTTAAAGAACGACAACAGTGTTTAATGGAACAAAAACAAAACAATGTAATTGTAAAATCAAATGGAAAACAAAGAAAGTCATAAAATAATTTATAAACGTTGTTTGTCCCTTTGCCCAAGTAAGTATGCTAGAATTTCTGGTAATAGATTTTAGGTAACCTATCAAGGAACTGTCGGAGGAAATATTGGCATCAACTAGTGAACAATTTAGAATATATTGTGTGAAAAATATTATTTTCATTATTGCAAGCCATAAAACATTTGACTTCCTTTCAAAAAATTGAAGAAGTGACTAGTTCATCTTTTGACATTAACCACAAGCAGAAAGATGTTTGCGAAACTTTTAGGATTGCTTTACCTTAACGCAACCCACAAAAGACACACGTGTACACACAAGCCTATACAGAGAGAGAGAGAGAGAGAGAAATAGAGAAAGAACTATCCACAGCCAAACGCACACCCACAACGAGGCGCTCATTGGAATTCCTGTGAGATGTGTCTATAATTAGTTCTTTATATGATTCTATCGTGTAACCCTGCACTGTTATTATCTTTCACTCGGTCTGTCGGCCCGCCGGCCTCTACGTTTGTCAGCTCTTCTGTCTGTCATTATGCACGCATCATTGCAATTTGTTGAAAAGACGATGATAATGATGATTATAATGATGAGCAAATCGATAATAGCAGCCGAAATGCAACGACGCCCACGATGCAAATGATTGAAATTGGATAAGCTTACAATTGTGTCTAATAACAAGTCCAATCAAATAAGCAACCTATCTCAAATGCCACCTGCCACCAATCTGAATTTCTTGGGAAACGTTGCATGTGCTTTATCATGCAGGGGCTCTATCAAATGCATTGAGTTCGAGACGGAAATAAATTAATGATTAGGTTTACCATAAAAATTAAAAAAAAAAAACACTCTTTAGCCAGGGGTTAGTTTAGCAAGTATTTGTTTTACACTATTGGTCATCCAATATTTGTAAGCGTATATTAAATATTAAATTATAAAGTTTCATGATATTATATAGTTGGCCAATCCGGCTGAATCCAAAATATACGTTGTCTACAAAGTTGTGACTAAAATTAATATAGATATATTTTTTTTTAAGGGTATCCAAAGTATTGAGACGTGAACTGAAACACAAACAAAACAAGAAGTGGATGGGGATAATAACCAGAATTTAGATATAAGCTAACATTTCTACTTCCTTAAGCAGTACAAAGGAAATGAAAATGTGGTCTGTATTTGGGTTGTACAATTTGTATGGGAAGGAAAGCACGGGTGAGAATTTTCGTGCGGAGCAGTGCTAAGGTAATTAATTTTAACGCCTTGTATTAATAAATACAAATACACTCTGTCAAACATGGGGTAGCGGAAGGGCGGAAGAGCCAATAATTAATGAGAAAAATAAAGCAACCCCAATTCGAATACAATTAAATTACCTTTTGCATTTTTTATGTAACACATACACAAAAGACACTCACAACACATTTTTACTTATGTCAGTACATGATAATTGGGGAAACAGTGATGGATACGAAATTCGAAAAGGTTAAGGTTAAGTTTGGAATTGAATTGCTCTTCAAACTGCATAGCTGAAGGCAATTTATCAATCCACAATGAGCTTAATAAAAACAACTAATTGAATATAGGCACATAAGACAAGGTTTGATCGAAATTTTATAGGTAATCCTGAAATCTGACTGCATTTACAATTTTTAAAGGGAAGCAAAACAACAGAAAACAATTGGAAAACATTAAGCGAAAGAGAGAAAGAGAGAGAGAGTATGTTCAGGCATAAGTGAGATGGGAAAATTGTAATTCTTTTTACAATGACTTAATTAGCTTATGCCGGTTTTTGACGTTAGTCATTCTCTTCTTAACCAAGACTGCGGCTTAGAAAGTTAATAGAAATTATTAAAGTAAATTCAAGCATTACTTTAGTTGATCCATAACCAAAGGTTAAGCGCGGGGTTCGAAATAACAGTCGTTTTCGACTTTAAGATCAATTACTAAAATAGTTTATTAAAAACGCTTGAATTATATCGACAATAATTAATCTATATTGAGGAATGAAAAAACAAAACGTTATGATATTCACAAGCAAGACAATATAAAGTCAATCATTCAAATTGAAATTCATTACGTAATACATATTTTATTTAATCGATAAACGTTTTATATAAACTCATACGAAAAACATTCGCTTGTTAACATAACTCTTCGCCTTTTTGATATGCAGTAAAAAATCACTTCAGTCATCAAAAGTGTTCCTTTTTTTTTGTTCTTGATTGCATATGTTGCACACAAAACACCGCAACGCGAAACATTTTGAACCCTTTGCTTTTCCGTCCGGTTTTATAGGGCAGAGCCATCATTGAAACGTTCGATTTATGCCATTTCAGTTCCATCCGCAGTTACTTGCATAATTTATCACTTTTAGCAAACTTTTTAGCGAGATAAATCCAGCTTTTTCGTCTCTCTCTCTCATGCCCACTTATACAGCGAATTCCGCTTTATTACCAAAACCAGAAACAATCTAAAAATCAAGTTAAAAGTTTAACCGACCGCAACAGGTGCACGCCCAAGACTCTGCTCAAAAAAAGAGAACCAACAGTCACCATAATGGACAAATTAGTGGCCTCGCCTTCTTCCACTCATCGCCCACCGGTGTTGTGGAACGGTAGCCAGATTGTGTAGTGGGCGTGGCACATACACAGAGCGTAGGCCAGCCGAAAATGTACCCGCCAGGCAATCAACAAACCAGTCCCCGCCATGACTTTAAATGAGAGATGAACCAGGATGATAGGTTTCAAAAATGAAACTGCTAAAAGGTTTTTCGCGCTTACTTCGGCCGTCCCGACGTTTGTATACCCTTGCCAATTTTTTTGTTACACATTTCCTACACACAGATGCCTAAGCATAAAATCCATCAAATTTGTCCTTTCATGTTTCTGTTTTGGCACTGCTGTTATTTACAGTTAATTTTATGTACCCTCTTGTTGTTGTTGACACTTTCTTCTAGCTTCTTTTGTTCGTTATACCGTGCACCCAAATGGTATATTGAAGCCTCCGAAATCTTAAAAATTCAAACTCCATATATATTTTGGATCAGCATCAAAATTTTGCGACGAACGATATGGATAAAATGTTTTTCACTGTGCTTGTATGAGTGAGCGAGATGGAGTCTGCGTGTTACCAGAATTTTAAAAACATACATTTGGTCTTACAAATTTAAAACCTTTATTTCACTTGGTGCATGGTATAGCGAAATCGGCAAAACGACTTACTAACTATATTTTTTTATACCCTTACGAAAAGGTCATATTACTTATAAGGAAGCATCTCCGGCTTTGCAAAGCATATATTCTTGATCAGCATAGATCAACGCCAACTGTTAAATTTTCGGATTCAGCCGGATCAGACCACTATATAAAATAGCTTCTATAGGAACGACTAGTCGAAAACAGTGACTTTTATCAATATTTTCTAAGCGTTTGTTTCAAAAATGTGTCAGCTATATTGCCGGACAAATCTATCACATAGCTTGTAGAATATCTCATATCTCATAGCATGACTACAATCGGCTCTAGTTGGAAAAAAAAAATCCGTATGCTTTTTATGCCTCCAAACTACGCCCTTTGTCAAAAATTTTAACTCTAACTAAGAAGAGAGTAACTGAAAACCCGGTATAAAAATTTTCACACGGACAAAGTAAGCAAAAGCCCTCAGGTTTTTTTTTACAATTTAACCCTAGATGGTCATCGTTCCTAATTTTCAAAATCGGCAAAAAATTTGGTGTGTTATTGTGGTTCTTGACCTCAAAATCTTATTTACTTATAAAGTATCACAAATCATTAAATAAACATGATAAAAGTATTTAAGAATTTTATCTTTCGCATCGAAAACATTTTTAGGAACGTTTTAATATTGGCCACAGTCGAAACAGCGAACGATGACCTAAGCAAACACAAAATAAAGTGATTAAGTTGTCTCGCCGACTTTAATATAACTATCTCCGCAATCTGGGTGTTTATACGAACTACTAGATCCACTCAGCTATTGATGCCGATCAAGATTATACAATGTATGTATACGTTATAGAGTCGAGAAAGCTTTCTTCTGCGTGTTACATATGTACATTTTGGGCGACTTTCTGACTGAATGGCTGTCTAGGGTTAAGAAAAACTTTGCTGCTTGTTTCGTTGACTTTTTGTCACAGTTGTTGCCACACAGTTGTTTTTTGTTTGTGTTTTTGTCAGCTTTAAGTTTCAAATTTAAAGCGTAAAAGTTTGAAAGGTAAACCCAAGTAATATTTACATTTCTTGCTCCTGTTAAAGGGCGGATAATGGGACACGGCAATGAGTGTACAGAATTTCTGAGGGGTTGGTTAGCAATAGGGGCGCGGCCAAGAGAAACTTCAACTTTAGTTGGAAGGCGAAAATGTTCATTTTCAGTTCGCTTGAACAAACACAAAGAGAAAAAAGAGCAAATGAAAACGAGTGAGAAACAGAAGCAAAAATACTCATCATCACATCTCATTTCATACATTTTTACTAAAAGAAACAAAATTATACATTCTATGTACATTAGACTAAAAGTCAAATGTCAAAAAACCACAAAAAGGCTTGTTAAAGGTCAGAAATCTCTAATCTCTAATGAAGATGAACTGAATTATTTCTGTAGAGCTTACACACAAGAGAAACCATTTTTGTGACATGTTTTTTGCTTTTGTGAAAAGAGAACTAACATTCTTGCATCATAATAATCTCAAATATGCTCTCTAAAAGTCAAATTTCAATACATTAAATGACATAAATCCCGTAAGTTATTTTTCAAACTTAACGATAAAGTGTCCGTCCGTTTTCATCAGCCGCCCTTTTGCCATAGAATTGGTTTTTGCCATAGGAACAGTCGTCTTAATATCAATTTATGGTTTTGGTTCATCATTTTATAAAAATTTTATATACATATATGTATGTACATACATAGGTAAATGAAGATAGCATTATGACCCACTTTTTTTTGCAGGAACAACTTTTTGTGCAAAAAAATAAGCTTACATTTAGTATACAAAAATTCCGTCATCATCACCAGCAATCAGAATAGAAACTTTGCACGGCAAACGCTTGCGCCAAAATTGATAGAATTTTAAATTTCATTGTGCACAATTTTCATATTAAAAGTTACTTATCGCTTGCTCTATCCCTATTCGGCTCCTGATTTTTCATAGCCTTCACTCTCAATTGTTCAGAATGAAAAAAGAAAAAAAATAACAGGATGAAAGCTAGAAGCTGTCGGCATTTGCTTTGAAATTGAAATGTGTAAAAAAGTGGAACTCTCTGTAACCGCCAGACTGGACACACTGGACTGAATGAAAGCAAACAAAAAGAATTGACCGTACACACACACACACATACACATAGCATGGAAAACGTTTTTACTATTTCCTGTGATTGTGCACCAGGAACAAACCAAAAAAATCAGAGGGCCGTGCTAACTTCGATCTCACCAAAATTTGCATACCCCATGGATGTTGTTTTTTGCGCATAGTTTTTATATGTGTGTATATACACATAGGTACATTAGGTAAGTTCTTATTTGATAAAAATAAATATTTTTTGAGTTTTCGACGTTTTTGTTTCGCTTTAACTTAAATCATTCAATTCAAAGAATGGTAATTTCAACAGTGTCATTTAGGATATTAAAATTTGTTTCCTAATTAATAGACGCCATAACTTCCTAACGTTTTGTCTCGCTGAACCAAACAAATGTCTGAGGCGAAAATTATTTACCTTAAACTCTATTTTAGACCGACTGTTCTGCTAGCTACATAATATCTGATCTGAATGAAAATAGACGGTACCGTTTTAATCGTTAGAAGACTAAAGATAAACGATAAACTTGTTGACACCGAATTATTGATCTAAAATGATGTTTTTGACAGATAGTCTGATCGACTGAAGGAGCCATCTGGGATATTTGTCCGATGCGGCAGTATAAAAGGAGATTTCGATCGTCTCGAAGTCAAAACGGATAGTTGGACGGATGTGGCCATATTAATTCTTCTGATCGAGAATTTTAGATTTCCGATTTATATAAAATTTTAAGAAATGAATCGCTAAATCTGTACCTTATGAGTAAAAACACTAGCGTTAGGTGCACCGCAAAGTAGTCAAAGTAAACAATTACCACATTTCCATTTTAATACTTTAAAATGTAGAAAAATAACAATTTTAACACCATGTACCCAAATTGTGTGAACTTTTATCAATAATGTGTATTTAGGGGACAGCACTTGGCGCTGACAGTCCAGGAATAAAAATGCTGTCTGAAAACGAGGAGCAAGGATACCAAAAGCAACAGCAGCTGTGTGAAACATTTGGTATAAGCAAAGAAATTAAAGTACAAATCCCTTTTGGTGTCACCTAATGGCAGTCGTGATGCCGACGCCGACGCTGAGACATGTAAAGAGAGCAAAGAAGAAAATGTAAAAGGATAGAGACTAAGTGTTATATGGGAGTGAATTAGTACAAGACAGAGAGAGAGAAAGAGAGAGAGACAGCGAAAAGTAGTTCAGCGACTGCGGTTGGTCTAAATAACATAAATTAAAATACAATAAAATAGACAACAAACTTGTTGCAACTGTCTTGCTCCCACACACTCTCTCTCTCTCTCTTTTTCTCTCTGTCTCTCTTTTTCTCTCTCTCTTTCTCTGTATTTCATGCTACTTATCCAGTCATTCTCTGGTGTAGCCGTTGTGGTTCCTTGTTGGAATTGAGTTCGTTGCTCATTTTTACTAAAAGTGAATGACTTCTAAATTGCAAAATAAGACAAAGTAGAACAACACACTCAAAGCATATACAAACGCACACACAAAGATTTATTCGTACTTACACATATACAAATGTACATATGCATGTACGTATAAGAAAAAAATCAAATTGCATGTGGGAATTCTAGCCTTGCCACCATTAGTAAAAGGGTTCTCAGCATTTACAAAGAAAACCTTGCAACATTTATAGCAACATTTTACTTGATTTTACTCACAAATAAAAACGGAAAAAAAATTGATTTGTTACACTAGACGAAATATCTATAGACTTAGAGCTATAGATTTAGGCCAAAAAATCCAAGGAATCAACCAAGGGACCATCTGAATTAGACAACTTTCAAAATATGCAGTTCTAAATATTGAGTAACATTAAAAATCAAACTCTAAACGAAAAAGAAACCAATGAACATTCAGTTTGAGAAATTATGTATCAATCGAAACGAAAAGTCAAATGAAAAACTATGTAATAGCTACAAATTGTTTTTTGGGTATATCAGATTTAAAACTCTTTACATTTGCATACTTATTTACGTTTTATTTTGTCAACAACTCAGATATATGTAGCTAAAATGTAATTAAATATTTTAAAGAGTATACAAGTTAAAATTTGGCTTTATTTTATGAACTTTGGCGTCAGGGTTATTCTAGGCCAATGTATTTGCAGAGATCAAACAAATTGAAGATTGAAGACGTTACTCATAAAGCAGCTGTTTAATGGTGGTAACTTATAATTTGTCTATCAATTTGAACTAATCAACATGCCAGGCACCACAAAAAGTTGAATTAATATTTATACCCTTGCAAAAAGGGTATATTAATTTTGGTCAGAAGTGTGCAACGCATAGAAGGAAGCATCTCCGACCATATAAAGTATATATATTCTTGATCAGCACGACGAGACGAGTTCAAATAGCCATGTCCGTCCGTCCGTCCGTCTTGGATTCAGCCGGATCGGATCACTATATCATATAGCTCCCATACAAACGCCAAAGTCACGAACAGTGACTTTTCTTAATAACTTCGTTATTTTCTGAGCTATTGTGAAATTTAATATTAATGAGTTAATTACACATATAAACGACTATGCCAAATTTGATCAAGATCGGGTGACTATATCATATAGCTCCCATAGGAACGATCTTTCGAAAACAGTGACTTTTGTCAATTACTTCGTTACTTTTGAAGCAATTGTCATAAAAATTTATATTTCTCAGTTTAGCATAACTATTAATGACTGTGCCAAATTTGATTTAGATCGGGCGACTATATCATATAGCTCCCATAGGAACAATCGGTGGTGAACAGTGACTTTGATCAATATGTTCGTTATTTCCTAAGCCGTTCTTTCGCAAACATTAGACCTTTTACACAAAAAACTTGCAAGGGTATACAAACTTTGACGCGGTCAAAGTTAGCCCCGGCCCTCTGGTTATAAATATAAATATTTCGTTTCTTTTCATATATCCAATTGAACTTTAATTAAATGCCAATCAGCAAAAATTGATTTAAAATTTAAATAGACAAAATACCTCATTATGAAAATTAACGTTTTAAAATTTAAATTCGTATCAAATTGCAATAAATGCTTTGTGCTTAGTTATAGCATCTATACATACGTACAAACATATATGTATGTACCTATGTATTTGTCTTTTTTAAATGTTTAACTATTTTTGCCAGCACGTTTGATCAGAACATGACTTTTTAACCTGAAGACAACGTCATTTACATCTAAATGGTTCCAGCTTAGAGAAGTGAAAGAAGAGCAAGGAGAATTCATAGCAGAAGAGGATAGAACGTAAGAAAGAAAGAAAGGAGCTGCCTAGTTGATTTATGAGACGATTTGCACAAGGCAAACAAAAGACTTAAAAAGGCTTTCAGCATTTCAGACTTTTTGGCCTTGCCACCGCCCCCGCACGCTCTGCTCACGAACATGGTTGGGCCGTGACTTGTGTTGTTCCCTGAATAAATGATGATAACTGAAAACACACAAAAAACTATATGGAACTAAAAAGAACTAGCAAGAGAAAACAAAAGAGAAACTAGAAAAAAAGAAACTATTCACTTCATTTGTCAAGAATATGTTGTTATTTTTAGTCAACGTAAAGAACGTAAATGTAAACTTTACTAATTGCCACATTGAAATGGAAGAATTTAAGACTTTACTAATTGCCGCATGAAACAAAAACTCAAGTAGTGGGTAATGAAAGTGAAGTGATGTGAAGGTTTTTACACTTAATTGCAAGTATTTTTAGCAAGTGCTTATACCCTTGCAAAGAGTGTTATAAAATTGGTATGATGCTTGTAACGCAGAGTAGGAGACAATACAATCTATATATAATCAGTACGATGTCAATGTCAATCGATGTTTTCTTAAATGAACAATCACTGTTGTGTTGAGACATTGGGTCACAATCTCAATGCATTGATATTCAGGTATCTCATCAAAAACATGGGAAAAACTCAAGAAACTAAGGCAAAAAACACCGATTCGAAATAGAAAAAGACAGTGTCATGCTGAGAGTCATTATTTTAAAGTTATGTATGTGTATGAGACACAAAAAGAGTTGGCAAATAATAGGATTCATTGGTTAGAGATTGCAGGGGTATATTAACTTCGACATTGCTAAATTTCTTTCTCTTTTTTGTTTGGTTTTGAATTCAGAAAAACTGGGTGTGGATAGAGTGGGTAATAGGTGGAAAGAGAAGGCGGTGTAGACTTTTAGCAGGGTGAATGCGCTTTTTGACCTAGAATGGTACTTGGTTGCGAGCTCTGGGAGAAGATGATTGCGGCTTAGGCACTTGACACGTGCGGAACGGTGGCGTATGAGCAATAATCAGAAAACGTGCCCCAGATTTCCGGAGTAGAAGCATCTGCTGTTGATGCTGCTTCCCCGCATCCCTCTACCATTATTCTGCTACTGCTGATAATGATTAGGATGATAATGTTGATGATGAAGAGGTGGAGGAGCCGGAGGAGGAAGAGGATGAGGGTAAGAATGTTGGTTAGTTGTTACTGCCGTTTGGCAAACATGGAATCCATTTCAATCATTGATGATTTATCAGACATCAGCTGTGCTAAGCGATGCTTCCGGTATGACTGCCATTTCCACTTCCTTCTGCCCCTTCCACTTGCATCTTCATCACATTCCACTTACTACTACCCTCTACTTTTTGCTCGTTGCCACTTTCATTCTCATTCCGCTGCCTTGGCAGTAAATCTGTTTTGGTTGCTTCATTAAAAATTAAACATTAACAGAAATTGGAGTGGGAGCATTGTATAGGAGAGAGAGAGAGAGAGACGAAGAAGTGGAAGATTAACAGCAACAGCAGCAAAGAGAGCAGCAGCTATTTACATCAAATCAAAGCTCAACACGATGATAACAAACGGCTGAGCGACACACAGCGACAGACAGAAAGAGATAGAAGGAGTGAGAAAGAGAGATAGACAGATATAGATACAATGTCGGCGAGAAAGAGAGAATAGAATTCTGTAAGACTTTTAATAAACTTTTGCTAAAGAACAACAACAACAACAAAAACAAGGCTACAAAATTTTAATAAAGCTACGGAAGACATACTCCGCCTACATCGCTGCGCCTGCTTGAGACGCAGTGTCTACATCTCATTCATTCAGTCTCTGCCTTGAGGCACTGTCTGTGCCGCCCATTTCATTAGATTTCATTTCATTTGCAGTGCTTCTGCTTTTGCTGCACAGTCTAAAACGCAAAAAACAAAAAAAACACGTCTAAAAAGCTATCTTTGAATATGCCGAAGTTTACATACCCTGCAGTCTAAGACCAAAATATTTTATTAAGTTCCAAACTCTCTAAGTACATACATACATACTTGCATATATTCATTTCAATTTCTCAATTTCTTTTCCTTTTTTCCTTCATTATCAAAACTCTTTAAAATCTTAAAAATTTATTAATCAGAAAGCAAAATTAAAAGAACTATATCTCTAATTGACTATTAAGAAAAGACCTAAAATAAATTTTAAACCAGAGGGCCGGGGCTAACTTCGACCGCGTCAAAGTTTGTATACCCTTGCAACTTTTTTGGTAACTTATTCCTTACCTATAGCCGTCAAAATAGAAAAACGTTTTATCCAAAAAGGCTAATCTTTGCGAAAGAAAGCCTACAATCTTAGCATAGGAAAGATATTGATCAAAGTCACTGTTTTGCACCGATCGTTCCTATGGGAGCTATATGATATAGTAACCCGATCTTTATCAAATTCGGCACAGTCATTAACAGATATATTAAACTAACAAATGTTAAATTTGAAAGCAATTGCGTCAAAAGTAATGAAGTTATTGACAAAAGTCACTGTTTTCGAAAGATCGTTCCTATGGGAGCTATATGATATAGTCACCCGATCTTGATCAAACTTGGCATAGTCATTTAAATGTGTAATTAACTCACCAATATTAAATTTCACGACAATAGCTCAGAAAATAACGAAGTTATTAAGAAAAGTCACTGTTCGTGACTTTGCCATTTGTATGGGAGCTATATGATATAGTGATCCGATCCGGCTGAATCCGAGATATACAACGCCTGCAGTATATACAAGCCTACATGCAAAATTTCAGCTCTGTAGCTCCAACGGTCTAGGAGGAGTTTGCGTTGATCCAGACGGACGGACAGACGGACAGACGGACGGACGGACGGACGGACATGGCTATTTGAACTCCTCTCGTCGTGCTGATCAAGAATATATATACTTTATATGGTCGGAAATGCTTCCTTCTATGCGTTGCACACTTCTGACCAAAATTAATATACCCTTTTTGCAAGGGTATAAAAATGTACACTAAAATAAATGGAGATAAAGCTAGTTCAATGTTTTTTTGGTTTTTTCTTTTTTAAAATACATGAAATGGTTTAATTTACATATATATGTACATTTGAAACATCTACTTTTCATTTTTAATGGAATTATACAGTTAATCATAAGAGGCAAAGCACTTAAAGTTATATCTACTTTGAAACTTACTATTACTGGTCTGATTTTCAAACGTAAGCTCTTCTAAGTATTAAAAAACGTTTTATATTAAATATCTCCGTGAGACGTCTGCTTTCTAACCATTAAAACGAAAAAATAAAAGACAGGAAAAAAAGAAAATGCTTACACGAAATTCATTCGAGCGTTAAGAGCCTGGCACGAAAAAAAAGGAACCAAACAAAAAATAAAGGAAAAAGTAAGAGAATTCCGGGAAAATTATATATGCACATTACAACGCAGATTTGCCACTTGACACAGGCCAAAACCAAGAGCCAAGTGCGATGAAAATGATGCAGAAGGACGGACCAAGGGTAGATGGAGTAAGCAAAACAGAGAGAAAGAGAGCGAGAGAGAAAAAGCTGTTTCTACATCTCACACAACTCTATAAATAATTCAGGAAAAGCGAGCAAAAAAAAGTGAAATACAAGCGGACGAATTTTTAGTTTTTCCTAAGCCCCACAAAATGCTCAATGATATGGCACAAAATAGGGGAAAAAACAACCGAAAAATGAAAAAAGGCATAGCAGTATGAGAGAGAAAGAGAGAGAGATAGAGAGAGAGAGAGAGAGAGAGTGGGAAAGATAAATAAGAAAGTGAATTCCCATATGAGTTGTTAACATATTAAGAAGATTTCACTTAAGCAGTAGACGGACGGAACATACTGAAAGACAGACAGACAGAACGGCGGACTAGCGAATAAGATGATACATTTACAAGGACTGAAGCCCGGTTAGGGCCAACACGTTAATGATCCACCAGAAACTGCTGCGCCAGCTGGGACGATTGCACTATGGGTTGTGGAGCCATTTTTTGAGCACTTTATTCAAAAATGTATGTTAAACAATAATTTTCAGTCTCATTGCATTGCGTGAGGTAATAAAGATATTTTGCAACTATTTTTAGAGAAAATGGGCGTGGCATCTCGCCTCCACGGCCAAAAAACCGTATTTTGCCCAAAAAAGTATGCTAAGTATCTCATTCAACATAATACTTTTCATACAACCGTTGTGATTTTAATATTTTCTTAAAATTTAGGGCCAAGATTCAAAGAAAAATCTAGAAAATGTCCTTAAAGTTGATCAATATCATTATCAGCATAAGTAATTTAGACACATTAAGCAAGCAACTGCTTCTGTCGTTCGTTGAATTAGAGAAATGCTTTTTTCTAGGCTTAAAGCGAAAATCAAGGGATCTGAACATCCACTTTTATACGGAAAGTGTTTTTAAAATATGCGATTCTGTTGTTCCTCTTGGCGTGACGTAGCAACCAGGAACTATGTAGTGCTCCTTACCGCTTTCAGTAGCTAACATTATTTTCTGATTCGAATTGCTTCTAAATGTTTTGGTGCAAAAAAAAAAAAAAACGCCCACTATTTACTTATAATTTTGCATCCAATACACCTGAAGCACTGTACACTATATGCGCCTGCAACCTATAAACATTAACTCCAAATACTTAATTCCAAATTCGTTGTTTTCTGCTATATTAAAATCACGTCCATATGCAGGAATATGAGGTTATGTGCTAAAAAGTTAAATTGCAAAAAAAGTGGTTGCTTGTGGATATTGAGACTTTTATATTTTACAAAGAGTGGGTAGGGTATACAAACACTCTATCGGCACAGCCACCAAGATACATATGAAGTATATGGCAATATTTCTTGATATTCTTTCCACAGGGGCATATCCTATTCGCATTGTCGCTGTTTAGTCGAAAATTAAAAATTTTGGTCGAGCGAGCTGTTGAAATGCGATGTTGTACAACTTCACGTCACACACACACTACGAAGACTGAGCATGTACAGACGAGTGTACACATACATAGACAGAACGAAATCACAAGCGACATAGGCCTGCCTTCGTCGTTCTGTAGTCTGTGCTAGACTGAAATTTTTTCGTAGCTGCTTGGCCCTCTCCCCACTTTACGCTCTCATTGAGAGTACGAACGTTCGGGTTTTCCCGAAGGTCTCTGGGGTTCCATGACTAGGCTAGCGTTTGCAATCAAAAAATCATGAGTTTGTCCCATCTATGTGTTCTATGGTTAGTGGTAAAAGTTTTAGACTGGACACTGGTAGACATTTTTTTAAAACTCTTCCTAAAGTTGAGATTTCGTAACAAGTTTTGTCTTTGAGAGTCGCTCAGAATTAGCCAGATTTTAAGAAACACACCTACATTTATAACAAAACAAATCTACTAACACATAGTACAAATCCGACTTTTTCAATTGCATCTTCAGTTTTATCCATAACATCTTTCTTTTAAAAGCTATATACACTCAAAGTCAAGCAACAATTTGCACCAAATGAAAACAGTTTTGTTTTGTTCCCAACACTTGTTTTCGAGAGCGTTATTCTCACCAGTGTTGAACAATTTTGAAAAACCTAGTAAGCAGAAATGTGATTTGATATTTTTCTATAAATTGGCATCAAAATGTTTGGGTTTCAAAAACTTTTAAAAATTGACTTAAGTGCTCAAAAAATGCCTCCACAACCCATAGTGGATTGCATATTTGATGTTTGCCCAAAACAGTAGGCAACTCATTTTTACATGCGAAGCCAAGAACGCGTGTGCTTCGCCTGAGAGTAAAATTTTTGTAAGAAACAGATTAAAAACAATTCCGCCAAGTCATTACAACAAATTCCCTATTTGAATATATCAAAAACAAAAACAAAAATCACAAACCTATATAACCTGTAGCAAAACCTTTTTCAATTTGGCTGGTAGTCATTTTGTCAACTGCTTTCCAAAATCAAACTTCTGAACTTTGAACTGAAATAACTTTCGTAAAAGCCCATCAACAAAAGCTGCAATTTAAAACTGATATTAATTGTCTGGCAACTAATCTTTTTTATACCCTTGCAAAAAAGGTATATTAATTTTGGTCAGAAGTGTGCAACGCATAGAAGGAAGCATCTCCGACCATATAAAGTATATATATTCTTGATCAGCATGACGAGACGAGTTCAAATAGCCATGTCCGTCCGTCCGTCTGGATCGACGCGATCTCCTCCTAGACCGTAAGAGCTAAAGAGCTGAAATTTAGCATGTAGGCTTGTATATACTGCACAGTTTGTATATCTCGGATTCAGCCGGATCGGATCACTATATCATATAGCTCCCATACAAACGTCAAAGTCACGAACAGTGACTTTTCTCAATAACTTCGTTATTTTCTAAGCTATTGTCGTGAAATTAAATATTTATGAATTTATTACACTAACAAACGACTGTGCCAAATTTGATTAAGATCGGGTAACTATATTATATAGCTCCCATAGGACCAATATGTCGAAAACAGTGACTTTGGTCAATAACTTCGTTACTTTTGAAGCATGTACCATAAAAATGTATATTTTTCAGTTTAGCATAACTATTAGTGACTGTACCAAATTTGATTAAAATCGGACGACTATATCATAAAGCTCCCATAGGAACAATCGGTGGTGAACAGTGACTTTGATCAATAACTTCGTTATTTCCTAAGCAGTTTTTTCGCAAACATTAGACCTTTTACACAAATAACTTGCAAGGGTATACAAACTTTGACGCGGTCAAAGTTAGCCCCGTCCCTCTGGTTTTTTTATTTTTTTGCTATTGAAACATATTATTATATAAGCGAGCTTTAGAATCATTGACCAATGCATCGGACTTAATTTTCTTTGAAAATGTTTTGTAAATTGAACGAATGAACGCAATAGTTGAGTCGGACAATGCATATGCCACAGTTGAGACATTTGCTTGGTGTAACAATCATATTTTTGTTTGTTATACTTTAAAACAATAGCACGGTAAATTCTTAAAAAAAAACCGCAAATCCAAAGCTTTTTTTTATACCAATATCTGTCATGAATAGGCTACAGAATCAGTGTCGTTTTATTGAAAGAAGAGTTTTTCACAATCATCTTAAATATTATATATAGAAATTTTTTCTAAAGAAATTTTTGGTTTTTTTGTTTAGCATTTTTACAAGAACCTTGGAAAATTTGTTGAACCGATTAACTTCAGTATGTAGCAAGCCTACACGACACACACAGAATGAGAGAGAACAAATCCTTTCGGCTCACACATGTCTTTTTCATGTACAATATACATATGTACGTATACATATACATACATTTATTATTTTCATTTTTTATATTTTTGCTGTTGTTGATGTTTATGTTGCTGTTGCTTTTGTTATTGTACGTCGAGTTGCCATGTTGCTTATTTAATAATTCACACTTGCAGTGCTTTGGCTTTGGATTTCGGCTTGGCAAGCGGCAGCTGCTGCCATTCTTTGTGAGCGAAAGTTACTCACATATGCCGTGTGTTTAGGTTTGATTATAATGCTTATGGCGATTACTCATACCCCCTCATATCTCCTTCCACACTTCTATCTGCCTAGCCGCCGCGCCATTAACAGGTTTTCCTCTCTTCATGTGTGTTGACAATGATGATGAGATGACACTCAAGTCAAAAAATGTTGCTAATTAAGTGTTAAATCATGCCGAAAATATGCCCACTCAGCTGCTTAGCTGAGAACGGGGTGTAACTTCTGGTTGGTTGAACCACTCATTCATACAGATACACACACAGACACACACACACACACACACTCATAGGCATTCATTCAGACACGCACACGTACGCACATTTTATGCGCAAGTGAACTCACATTCATTTTACATATTCATTTAATATTTTTAAATAGGATGTGCAGTCTCATGTCTTGTGTAAAATGATTTCTCATGCTTGGGATATGAATAAGCAAAGTTGGCAGCAAAATGTAAGGCAATTTCCAAAAATTACTTTTTAAGAATGCCAAAAAACATAACCACGCCACTTACACAAAAACAATAAAAGATCAAAGATAAATGAAAATGTCTATATATGTTTGGAAATATTTATTTATTTATTGGTATTCAATTTCTAGAAAACACAAACTCGTTAAAATTAAATTTTATTAATACGATCCGAAACACTATTTCAACAAGTTGTGGAAAATTGTAACACAAAAACAGGCAAAATCTGCTCACTGCTTCCATTTTGCTAGAATAGAATTCAATAATATTAAAAATAATCCGAGAGTTCTTACAAAACTTTGTGCTGAAGTAATCCATAAGACTTATGACTGACGCTAAAGCTCAGTTGTTAACACTCTTTTTTTGCAGGGCTAAAAAAACGGAAGGTCAAACTATTCATATTTTTTAATGATGTTAAATAGAAGAGAAACAGTTATCACAATTTAGGTTGTAATTATACAGAGTGGTCTAGTTACGGTGACAGCAAACTGGTTTTGTATGAATAAGAAATAGGCTTAAAATGTGATTTCTCTGACTCTCCATTTCCCCCTCTCTCTTTCTCTCTCTTTTTTTTTTCTTATTCCTATCTTAGAGATTTTCTATGTGCGTGCAAAGTAATTAAGTGCAAAAATGCCAACAGCTTTGTATGCCAAAACGGAAATGGAAAACATCAAACGGAAATGCCCAAGCCATCAAACAAAATGAAACGAAACGAAATGCAAGCAACAAATATGCAGTCTCACTCTTCTTCACACCCATTTACCTTTCACTCCATTTATTTCTGTCTCTGTCCTTGTACACGGAGTTGAAAAGAGTTTCTGTCGCTAATTAGCTTCAGAATTTGCATTTGCACAAAGAGTAGCTAACTTTGTCTGCATATCTAAGTATACTTAGACCTTAGACACTTACATACATACTGTACATAGAAACATTTATACATTTGTGTTTGTTTGTTTATTTATAACTGCCTTGAATATTGCTTATTTATATATACATTTATATATACATTGTATAATATGCCATACATATTTTTTTCTTCTTATATCTTTGGTCTCCCCATTCTACCGAACCAAATGCTCTTACCATTCTACTCTGTAGTAAATTGTTTTGCATAAATACACACAAACGAATGTATGTATTTTGCAAAGATATGCATTCGTACATACTTTCGTACATAAAATCGTACATACATACATTTGCACATAAATATATGTATATAAAATAAATAATTTCATTTGACTTGCAAATGTTTTATGTGCAAGTCAGAGAAGTCTCCGACTCCGGCTCCAGCAACTGCTTTGGGTACGGTTTTGGCTCTTGCTCCTATTAACCTTCTCGATTCATATCACAACCATGAACATCATCATCATCAGGAACATCATTACCACTGTCACCATCATCATCATCCAACTGAGCCTTGGCTACAATGTCGTTTTGTGTTGTCATAACAGTGCGACAAACAAAGCAAACAACAGTGCAAACAATATGGTAGCGTGCACTCACACACATACACAGTGCCTACCAGCAAATATATAACAATTCAGAAACTCCAGTTTTTTTTTGTTTTGCCCCCAACGACGTTTTAATACTCTTCAATCAGCTTCAAATTCTAAACTATCGACAGTTTAGAGTGTTAGAGTGTTTTCGAACACAAAAAGAAAAAGCGTTCCTGATTTTCGAATGATTATGTAATGTAGACTCTACATTGTAAACTTGTCGAAAACTTGATATTGAAAACGGTCCAATTTATTCATAGTAATGGCTTAGTAAGATATTTTCAATTAACTCGTTTTGACTCTTTTTTTCGATTTAACCAACTTATTTCTATGGTAAATTTGATGTATGTATGTTCAATCTGAATCGTTTCTCTTTTGGTAACAAATCAATAGCAAATAATTTTAATAACTTATTAATCAAGAAAAATGTCTACGAAAGCTTTGATACGAAATCAAATTAGATAGTAAGAGTTTAATGAACATGAAAATACACTTGGATACAAAAACTGTTCATGCAATCCGAGAAACGGACTTGACTAGATTGGCTTTGCTGGTAATGCTGGTCAAGTAAATATATATTTCATTCTGTCAGACTTAAATATACCCCAATAGTGTATTGGATAATAATAAAAAACTTTATCCACTCGAATTCTAAAAAGCCACTGATAACTTTCATTAAGAGTATTAAAACGTATAAAGGATTTGAATTAGAATGGCAGATTAATCTTGTTTAACTAGATTGCACTTTGTGGTTATTATTGTTGGTGGAAAGCATATTCCGACTCCCTGAGGATACCAAAGCCACAAGCTTTTAATGCATTTTCAATACATATTCATTAAAAATTAATTAACGCTACCAACTTTTCGCTCTGTTTAATATCGTTTTAATTTCATATTTACAGCCTCTGGTGGGGTGGATCAGTATATTGAGATGGAGAAGGAGATGTTAGGGGGAATTATGAAAAGTCGGAGGCGTAGCCTCTTCCAAGCGACAAACGTAACTGTTTGCATTTAATACATTTTTAATATAATTAACACTCACACACACATACACACACATATTGCACAAACGATTTTTCCACTGACGCGAGAGAGATAGAGAAGGAGCGAGGAGAAGAAAACGCGCAACAAGCCGCACGCTTTTAATTAGTTACCCACAATTTTGTCAGCACATTTTTTTAAAAAAGATAATAATTATTACGATGCTGATGACCAAAAACCTTCAAGTCCTACTCATACATCAAAGGGTGAAATAATAAAGCAGGCAAATGGAATTTAAAAAGATGCTTAGAATGCATTTCTCTCAATTCCAATACCACAAGGGGGAGAGGAATTGCACCAAGCGCCTATAAAATTGGCTTCGAATACTCAACTACATTAACTAGATCTAACATAAGTATATTTGTACATTGTACATATATAAACCTACTTCATTGACCTAGAAAGAATAACACAAGTTTACATACTGAATTTGGCGACTTTAGCTCTTAAAGTCTCTGAGATCTTGGGATTCTTAAGGACAGCCAGACAGACGGACGTTGGCTAGATCGACTCGGCAGTTGTTGCAGTTCAGGAATATACATATGTACATATATTCTTTATGGAGTTGAAATAGCTTCCTCTTGCCGGTTGCTTTTTGGCTACCTTAATGTTTCAATTCACCCTTTGGGTAAAAAGGGATGTGAAGGAAAAGACTGTCTCGGTTACGACCCGTAGCAAGGAGAAGGACAATTAAATTTGGCGTAATTTTGTGACCCTTAGTTTATGGGCAGTCCTTAAAAACTGTCTTACATCTACAGAGAGGGATAGAGTAAAACAAAAAACTGCAACTGCAACGCCAAAAGTTAGCATGGCCATCTGGATTGCATTTGAATAATTTTTTTGAAACGCGAGCGAATAACTTTTTTGTGTTAATAAGATTCAAATAATAAATCGGAATTATGTGTATGTATTTGTATTAGAGTTCATTAGTTTTCCGATTAGTTTAATATGTAAACCGTGTAGTGTATCGTCTAAATCAATCCAATTATGAGTGAACTTTAAGTCTAAATCACACACGGATAGATAGTACAGGGCATAAAAATGTCAATCAAATGGAATCCGATTTCGTATAAACGCTACCTGACAACCCTGGTAAAAATGCATGTGCATAACAAGAGTAGCAACCGCAAGAGCTTTTCTCAGCACTTTCTGGTGTCGCCGCGGTAACTGTCGCAGTTGCAGCAGTTGTTGCTGTTGCTTGCTGCCGTTGTCAACCAAGTTCATTCAAGTTGTCACCATTGCTCAACATTCGTCAGCGTCAACTTAACGCCTTTTTCTACACTACCACCCAGTGTTGCCATCAGCTCACCCTTCTCCTTGTCATATTTGTGACTCAAGTGCAGCACTTTGTTATTTTTAGCGCTGCTCGTTCTCCTCGTTCCTTTACCTTTTAGCCCTTAGCCATATCCTTAGACTTATCCTTCAGCCGTCCTCCTTCACTTTTCTTTTGCCTTAGCAGCCTCTACTCTAACACTTTGTATATGTACTTCTTTGCTTTCTACGCACTGCATTTATTGCCAACGCGGATAAAATTGATGATGCAAATATTTGTTTCAACCATTGGACTCCTCTTTAGGAGGGGTGCGGCACGTGGTGGCTCACTTGGCTCTTTCCGATATTTTTCTGACAGATGAAAAGGTAATTTTTGCGAGTCGACGCACACGAAATGTCTGTGTCGCGAAGTTTTAAGACGGGTTATAAACGACCTTTTTGGGTCAAGGGTGCGATCGGCGTCCCAACAAATGTTGTTTGTAGGGAAAAGGACGCACATTTCCGAGATTGCCAGGGGAAACAAAAGTGGGCCGCAATGCCCACCCTTGGTGTGGCGAAAGCGCAAAGATTTTGAGAAAGTTGTTGCAACTACGTACAATACGATTGTAGAGATTCATTTCGCGTTTTAATTATACTTGCATTTATTTATAAACATTTTAAAAACCAATTTGAAAATTTTGAAATTTCCTTTCCTTTTCGATTTGTTCGAACAACAATTAAATGCCCCCATAAGACGTCACGTGTGTGCCCACAAATACACATACATGCATACATACATACATACGTAAGCATACATAATCATCAGAGAACACATTGTGTTGTGGGTGCCCATATATCAATTTTTACCGAATTCACATCATCATTATACTTTTACTTTGCTTCATCATCGTCGTCATTGGCATTCGAGCATTCAAGCATCCAGCCATCCATCATTCATCTCTAGCCGCAATCCAAGCGATCTGTCTGCATTGTTTTGCCTAAAAATAATGCTCAATGTGCGATCTTTTTGTGTTTATCCTAAGAACCAATAGCAACATCAGCATTAACAAAAACAAAAAATAAACCACTTTAAATGCAAAGAACAACACTCTTCAGAAAAATGAAAGGGTTGCCCATCGCTAGTATTAAGAAATAAAGTAGATAGTATTTTCGGTATGTCTTTTGATATTCTAGGCCCAAATATTATATGAAATAGAAAGTAAAATAAAAGTATCTACTCAAAATTTGCATATACCCAAAAACAATTCACTAGGAAGGGTATACAAAGATATTGTGGTTTTCCATATATTCCCTCAATCACGTCATAATTTAAACACCTGGCGCCCTCTTTTTTGTGTGACCATTTCATGTTGCTTTTATTTATTTTTACCTAACATTTTGTGTGTTTGACTAATTAATTTTATTTTTATCGCTATTAATAGTCATTTTTGCCTTTACCCATTTATTTAAAGATATATATGTATACTACATACACACACAAAATCAATCGTCGTTTTGCACTATTTTTGTCATTAAAACATTTGGTTCGTGCCCAAAACTTATTGAGCTTGTAAAGATTAAAGGCATCTCGAATTTGCAACAAATCTTGGCCAAAATAACACATTAAGATGTTTGTACATACACACACCCATGATATTTAATGCTAATTTGAATGCCAAATCATGTTTGTAGGTTAGTGTGTGAGTATTTTGGCAATTCGCACAGATTTAAAGGCATCATTAAAACTATTTCGCTACACACATTTACATAAATCCTCTAGATGTGTCCTAAATGTTTACCAAATCAATTTGGCGATGGATTTGAGATAACTATTAGCAGCTCCTAAAAATTTCAAGGCGAATAGCCAAAAAAAGTTTGTTCGTTAAGCTCTATATGACATCGATTGTCATCTTGTCAAAAAGCTTTGGTTTAAGCCATTTGAATGAAGTGTCCTTTACTGCAATTTAAAAATAAATAACTTCAAGCAATCTTTTCGCAATAAGCCATCCAGCCATCAAAAGCATTTTTCAATTCAAATAAAAGGACAGAAAAGGAAATATGTATTGTAAAAATATCAAAAAAAAAGCTCATTTCGGCTGTGCTGAGGTTCATATTTATATATCCTTTCAGTCTTTGATATTATAGCTTATATTAATATGATCTGAACTCTTTTACTAAGCCTCTCACAATCACTTTGTCTCCTTCTATTCGAGTAGACCCTAAATTAATGATTCTTTGACTAATGTCCATTCCCCTCATCATTTGTATTAATCAAGGGGTTCTATTTACACTTAGATTGACTAAATACCTAATTTTCTAATGATACTCTAAACCCTCCTAACAACTTGTTTTTCGGTTGTTTTTTAGAGGACTAACTCATTTTTCCCATCACGTTGTCCAGGAAAAGATAAGAACACAAATCAAAAACAATTTCAATTATTTTAACAGTAGGTCAAAATATTTTAGTCTTTTAGGTGTCAGTCTTGAAAAGGCTTTAAGAGGGTATTCTTGGTGCAACCTTTTTAAAAAATATTATCTTTTTCAAACGGAAAAAATTATTAGTATTATGTTTTATTTTATAATCAATAACGAATTGAACTGAGCAGAAAAATTTGTTCTTCTTGGTACGAGGGAAAAAAGCTATTGGCCTCTAAAGGCCAGAAAAATGAAGTAAGTAAGTCGTCTCGCCGACTTGGGTATACCATACACCAGGTGAAACAAATATTTAAAATTTCGAAAACCAAATGTATGTCTATTAAATTGCTTTAACATGTCCTCATACCATATGCTATCTCGCTCACTCTACAAACACACGAGCACTCTAGCGCCGCCACTAGCCAACGACCAATTCTGCCCTTATGGATCGCGTAGCAAAATACGTTCATACGCATATTTTGCATGTTTCTAGTCCGATTTCAATCAAATTTGGTAGTTTGATAGAAATAGATAAGATTTATTAGTCCGCCAAATTTGATCGCGATGGTCAAAAAATTGAAAGAGCCAATCGGTTTTTTCTAAATTATGGAGGCGGAAGTGGGCGTGGCAACATATTAAAATATATGTATTCTGCGCGCATACTAAGCCAATATACATACTAAATTTGGTGACTTTAGCTTTGTTTGTTTTCGAGAAAATCAGTTTTGTTTAATTTTCGGGGGCGGAAATGGGCGTGGCAAAATTTTTAAATAATCAATATCTGGGCGTCTATTAAGCTAACTTACGTACAAAGTTTAATGTCGGTAGCGTTCATAGTTTTTAAGAAAATCAGAGTTATGTAAATTCCGGGGGCGGAAGGGGGCGTGGCAAAAAGTTGGAACAATTATTTTCTGCGCGCTAACTAAACAATTATATAACCCAAATTTGATGTCTCTATCTGCCATACTTTTTAAGAAAAACAGTTTTATGTAAATTCCGGGGGCGGAAGGGGTCGTGGCAAAAATTTGAAACAAACTCGATAAGCGTACATACTACACGAGACTGCATACCAAATTTGGTGGCTCTAGCTCTTATAGTCTCCGAGATCTAGGTGTTCATACGGACGGACGGACGGACGGACGGACAGACGGACATGGCTAGATCGACTCGGTTTTTGATCCTGATCAAGAATATATATACTTTGTGGGGTCGGAGATGCTTCCTTCTGCCTGTTACATACATTTTGGCGACTTTAATATACCATTTCACCCTATGGGTGTATGGTATAAAAATCAGTTCAGAATTAAGTGCTGAATATTTTTTGCCAGTTCAAATAACGTGGTTTCGAGGTAAACGTATATAAAATGTAAAGTATTCTACCCAAAGTATTTTGAACATTTTTAGGATGATATGTTAAAAATTTCAAAACCTAATTTAAGGTTTTGAAAAAATCCATGAAGTGATTTTTCCTACCAAGTATACCCCCCTCATTTTTCCACAGTTCCAACTGTAACAACTATAGTGATTGACTACTTGAAATGAGGAAAAAATTTATAAGTTTATATAATTTTCCTCAAAATCAATTTTTTTCAGCGATATCTTACAGTCGATCGAATGCATTGTGCCGCTCTTCCATCACTTAAATGATTGTTGCTGCAAAACACTAAACTCAATTGAAATCAATTGCAAACAAATGAAAACCAGAGGGCCGGGGCTAACTTTGACCGCGTCAAAGTTTGTATACCCTTGCAAGTTTTTTGTGTAAAAGGTCTAATGCTTGCGAAAGAACGGCTTAGGAAGTAACGAAGTTATTGATCAAAGTCACTGTTCACCACCGATTGTTCCTATGGGAGCTATATGATATAGTCGTCCGATCTTAATCAAATTTGGCACAGTCATTAATAGTTATGCTAAACTGAGAAATATAAATTTTTATGACAATTGCTTCAAAAGTAACGAAGTAGTTGACAAAAGTCCCTTTTTGCAAGAGTATAAAAAGAAAACAGGGCCGGGCTAACCGGCATGGCCGACCGAAGCTCATATACCCTTGCAAGAAGGAACGGCGGAAGGCGAAAGATCGGCCTACAAGTCATAGAATAATTTGTGCAACAGCCTAGTTTGGTGTTAATCGCATTAGATCAAATTTATTTTTCGACCGAGTCTATTGGAGCTATGTACCTACATACATACATACATATGTTATAAAGTGCTCCGATCTGGTTGAATCCGAGATATGTACACATATGAGCAGTGCCAGCTTTAACGGTTAAGGAAAGTTTTGCAATAATCCAGACGGACGAACACAACAGACAGCCGGACGGACTATATGACGTTTTTCTGATCAAGTTTATATATACTTTATGAGGCCGGAGATGCTTACTTCTATGCACACTTCTGCAAAGGTATCAACATACAAAATTTGTGAAATTGTGAATATGGATGGGTGGAAAACGTCTACAACATTAATCAAAGTCGAAACTTTTGCGTAAAATGCTATTCATAATATCCCTTTTAGATAACCATCTGTATTTCTATAAATTTATATTGGCTCGTCAAAAGTGTAGCTCTCATATTTATCAATTTACATAACTTTTTGTGTGCTTGCATGTCTGAGTCTGAGAGTGTGTGGCGCAACATTGCGTATGAGTAATTTATTAGACCGAGCGGTCATTGAACGATGAAGCTAATGTGAATACTGATGACGATGATGATGATAATGATGGCGTCCCCAAATGTTACAAGCATTAAAATAAAAAGCACATTTGTCATTATTCTTTTTGCTGTTAGCTCCTTTTTTGTTTTGCCAATGAACATTTCTTTTACTTTTTTGTTTGTTTTCGTTACTTTTTATGTTTTCGCATTTTCCGTTGAACTTTACTTCTGTTCTTTTTGTTGCCGTCGAGAATGTATGGCCCCCGGGTCGGGTAACTATTTAAGAAACAACAAAGTTCTTGGTGTCATTTATTGAACCCGTTTTTTCTCCTTATTTTTGCTATTTTTTTTTTTTGCTTGTCGAATGCCTTTTGGGGCATTTTTACTTGATTTTCGTTCTTTTCTCCAGTGCCTTGATAAATTGCATTGGGTTTTTTCGTTTATTGGGGGAAAAATTAAGCTTGTGTTGCTGCTCCTTGTATTCGAGTTTCTTTAACAACAAGAATAACGTCCATCAAATGTGAGAATGTTTATAAATCTCGATGGATTTCAATCAAGGGAAAATAAACTTTCTGCTCTTTACATATGTACAGAGCAAAAGGAGCGATTTAAAGCTGAAGCTCAAAGACAAAGGCGACCAATAGGCTTAAAGGAATTGTGGTTGCAGCCATGTTAATTAAAATAAAGCACAAAATAAAATAAAAGTGAGCGAGATTCGCCTGACATGCAGCAAGTAAAAAGAATCTTGAATGGATTCATTTGGACTTTGTTTCACTTGGTACATGGTATATCGAAGTCGACAAGTCAACTTACTTCATTTATTTTCGTACTGATTTCTTTAATATAAATCAACTTATTTAATTATTCATAATCAATGATACAAGAATTCTTTTAAAAACTTCTTGGCCATCGTACGTTTGCTCTTTCACTTTCTTTTACATTTTGACAAACTTTTCAAGCTGATGCGCCTGGCTAAGCTAAGAGAAACGAACGAGGCCACTTAAACTTTGCACTTGTCTTATTCAAAGTCTCTTTCTCTCACACACACACACAAACACACCACTCAAAATCGCTCTGCCTGTCTGTCGGTCCTCCTTTTTGTATGAAATTTTCAACTTGTAGTTGCCAAGGACAGTTGGAAAATTGAAATCAACTTTGGCTACTGCTTTTAGCAGTTAAGAGCTGATACTCTTGTACCATAAATCTCCGGACAGGGCTTACTTTTTCTACCATGCACCAATAGATAAATGGTATACTAAAGTCGGGAAAATGTACATATGTACCAGGTAGAAGGAAGCTTTTCCGATCCCATGAATTCTTGATCAGTATCGACAGCCGATTTAGCCATGCCCGCCTATTTTAATACATATTGTCTTACAACAGCTAGAGCCATAAAATGATTTGCCTGTTACATACATTTTGACCACTTTCATATACCATTTCACCCTTTGGGTGCATAGTATAACAATTTAATTATCGCGTAAAGTAAAAGTTGTTCACAGTCAATTAAATTAATGTATTTATATTTCTTTTTACAAAGGGTAAACGCAAAACGGATTTTGGTTTGACTTATACATATACATTTGGTTTATTTATCTATACAAAATTCTTACATTTCATTCACACTTCAATCTTGAGTTACTCCTTTTTTGACAAAAGCCAACACCAAATTTGTTACGTTTGTTCGAACGTACAAAGATGTAGGTATACTTGTCTTCGTTATATACTTGAATATCCAAATCTAGAACACATACATATAATATTTATTTATTTTTTTGCCCTGCATTTTGGGGGACAGCTGTGATTGCTTTTATCGGTCTAGTTGGCCAAATGACGTTATGGAGGACAAATGGAGTGCGCGCGGTTGGTGTGGCGGATGCGAGATTTACGAGGCATTGAACTCGGCTGGTGAAATGCGTTACACAAATTTCGGTTTTTGATTTTTCTCCTTTATTACGCTTTCTTTTGATGGTCAGAAATAAGGATATTTATATATATGTACATATTGTACATAGTGGTGGCCAGCAATTCATCACGTTTGGTGTTCTTGCATTAAAAAATTGTTTGTAATGTGGCTCAGCTTTTGTGGCTTTCCCGCAGACTTTTTTGAAAATTTGATGCTATTTGATTCGATTTTCTCGATCAACGAGAGATAAAATTCTCCGCCGAATGAGAAAATACCAAGAAACTCCCATTGTTATTAAATTAGGTTGCCATTAGAGCTCATTTCCTTATCCCGAGGATAAAGTTATATATTTGAGTCGCCAAAATGTGATACATTCATTCTGTCTTATAAATGTAAAACAGTTGATTACTTGGATCAAAGTCGGCGAGACTTTCTCTTAACTTTTTTTCTCCCTTGCTCACTCTGTCAGAGACGCATCTTTATTTCCGATTTAGGTTGATCATTTCACTATACAACATTTCATTTGAATTCTGCTTATACTTTTGGTATTTATCTTGTATTCTTTTTAAGTAGTTTATATGCAAATTCCATGAGCTGTCAACGTGGCAGGTAACGAAGAACGAGTCGATGAAGAACGAAGCGCAAAAAAGAGAGAAGAGGGGTAGGAAAGAAGATTTCAACAGAAGGCAAAGAACCTACATATAGCAAGTACCTTGGACAGGACATGTTCAACACTTTTACTTAAGTTATTCATACATACACGACAGGACAGAGAGAAAGAGTAGAAAGAGAAAAGGCTAGATAATAGGAAAGGTCAAGTCTCTCAATTTTTCTATCTCCCTGTGGTGTATGTATGCGTATGTCTATGCAATTAAGACCCCATTGCACGATGACAACGACACATGTGCTCATAAATTGCTTTGATGAAAATATGCAAAAATATTTTTGAGCATCAACTCTCGGCCAGACTCTCCTAGTGTCCAAAACAAACTAAAAGGTTGGTCTAAAGGTTGGTCAATGTCGAAGTTTGTATACCCTTGTAAATAATGTTCTTACTGTGGGTTAGATATGTCTTACTAACGCACGAGTGCTTTAGCTTCGCCATCGCCCAACATCAAACCCTTGGTTTAGCTAGTGAAAAACGTTTGTAAGTTTTACATGACTAGATTGATTCGTCTGTTATGGCTAATCAAGGATACATATGTACCCTTTATGGGGTCGGAAATGCTTCGCTTTGCCTTTTACACCCACTTTGGCGATTTTGATATACCATTTCACCTACGGATGCATGTTGGAAAAAAGCAGCTGCTAACATCGCCCTAACAATTCAGTGTGAACAACATGATGTCTAAGCCCATTCATCATTCATTTTGGATTATCATGTATGCAATATCTGAGCCTGAAATGTCGAAGAAAAATATAAATCCCCGTGCCGCATTTTCTAATCACTTTGAAATGCGTTATTTGATTGATTCGCTTTGCGTTAGATACATTAATTATGTGGGTATGCATATACATACATATGTATATATACCAAACATCTGCTAAATAGACTAATATTGTTAATCCAAAAAAGGAAACAAGCGGCTCTAAAAATGAAATTAATGAAACTGTTTAGATTATTATGTGCGTCCGTTAATTACCTTATTTGGTGATAATTGCATATTCGACCGGGTGATCTTGTCTCCCGACCTTGATGACGTTTGGCACAGTCATTAATACAACCGAATCAGGCTGAATCCCAGATGTACAATACCTGCAGTATAGCTATACCGGTCTATGAGGAGATTGATTGCGTTGATCCAGATAGAAGGAGGAAGATGGCTATATGAACGTGCGTTATAACGTGTATTATAAATTGCATCCAGCTCATTTATTCTAAACACTTTCTAAAAGTGGGATTTTAGAGTGATTAATTTTAAAATAATGATATTTAAAGTTTGTTTTGAATTTATACATATTTGATTGGTACTATCTCTAATTTCTTAATTTAAATATTACTATTAATATTACTTCGGGACGGAACAACTCCGACGATTAGCCTTAACTGAACTAGTTTACACATATTCTAGGTGCTTCTGGGTTAGTTTCCCTTTTTAATCGTTAATACATTATTGAAGTAAGCCACGCGACTAGTTTGCAGTTGCCCCAAGTGACTTCTATACCGATTTTCTGTTAGCATTGCGGGTGCTGACAACAATGCCAACAAAAGTAACTAGCACATTAAAGTGGGCTGTTTAGTTATCGTTTCCTTAATGCTTGCCTTTTTGTTTACCAAATAAATACTTCTTTTTTTTTTTTTTGTCCCGTGCTTGTTTGCTCTTTTTTTGTTGTTGGGCGAAAGGTAAACCTAAATCGATTGTCGGGTTTCGAGAATCAGTCAATCAATTTCCATTTTTTGTTTCTCATCTTTTTGTTATACCATGCAGCCGTAGAATGAAATAGTCTACTAAAGTTACTAAAACATGTATGCAAAGGACGTGCTTCTGACCCCATATATATACTTATATATATATAAATATATATATACATATGTATATCTAAATTATTGATCCACTTGTTCGTTTGTCTGTCTATGAAAACCTACATATAAGTCGGCGATTAAGCGAACTATGTTGACTCGTGCAGCTTGTACGCAGCTCGATTCGGTCTTATAAATTAAAAATACATAGTTGACTCACTGATACATGGGGTATACCGCAGTCGGCACAAGGGTTTACTAGTTTCCCTCCATTTTGGGTCACTCATTTGATAGCGCAAATAGTGAAAATTGCAGTTCAGATTCTTTTCTTTTTTGTCAAACGTCATTTAATCCGCCGTTGCACATACCCATCCCTCTAACTTTATCTGTCTTTATGTATGTGTGTGTGTGTGTGTGCGTTGCCTATTTCTGCCTATTTGCATTTATCATTGCCAGACAGAAATAATAATAGCAAGAACATCAACAACAACAAGGAGAGTGACAACAAATATATCAGACGTCACCGTCATGTTCGCAGTTAAGCACATTGGCCGCCCGCTCCAATTCTCCGCTACTCCATTGCTCTATTTCCTCACATTCTGACATCCTCACATGGCGATGTCGCCATCTTTTCAGTTTTCGACAAACATGCATATATTTTTATACCCTTAAAAGAGGGGATATTAATTTTGGTCAGAAGTGTGCAACACATACAAGTAAGCATTTTCAACCATATCTTAATATATATAAATCTCGTGTCACAATGTTTGTCCTCAATGGACTCCTAAACCTAACCGATTATAATAAAATTCGCACACCATGTGCAGTTCGATCTAACTTGAGAGATAGGATAGTTTAAATCTCAAATTATAGTCGCAATTTCAATTTTAAAAAGCGGGCACAGCGGAGCGTGGCAGGGTTTCTAGTAAAGTATATATATTCATGATCAGCACGACGAGACGAGTTCAAATAGACCGTCCGTCAGTACGTCTGGATCAGCGCAAACTTCTCCTAGACGGTATGAGCTACACAATATAAAATCTCGAATTTAGGCGGATCGGACCACTACATATATCATGTCTCTCATACAAACGGCAAAGTCAAGAACAGTGACTTTTCTCAATAACTTCGTTATTTTCTGAGCTATTTTTGTGGAATTTAATATTGGTGAGTTTATTACACCTGATCAAGTTTGTGGAGCTATATCATGTAGCTCCCATCGGAACGATCGGTCGAAAATAGTGACTTTTATCAATAACTTCGTTAATTTTGACGCGATTATCATAAAAATTATTATTTTTCTTAATATACATCTTAGTGTCCGTGCCGAATTTGATCAAAATCGGATAACTATAATTTATAGCTGTCATACAAACATACAATAGTAAGGAAAGATTAACAAAAAAAACTTGCAAGGGTATAAAAACGTCGGCGCAGTCGAAGTTAACCCCGTCCGTCTGGTTTTTGGAAATGCTTTGCTTGATTCTTGTTGTTGATACATTGGAAATGCATTTGTTCAAAAGTGAACAATATTCTCGTCCTATGATTTATCAGTTTACTGATTTGTTGTCGGTGACAAATAACGATTGACTTATTATACGATACCTTCTGCAAGAGTATAAAAATAGGCTGTTAACTCTGAGCATTTAAAAACAATTCCATATTTAAATATTTCAGCATACTTTGCACATTAATAAGATTTTGTCCCACTGTAATTGTCACACTAAGCCCACAAGTGCCAAAATACTGCTGCAAACTACGTTAGTTATTACAGGACAGACAGAAATAGCGATAGAGCGAACGAGAAGGAGAGTTAGAAGTATGTGAGAACGGTTGCTATGTAAAGCAACTTTAGTTACTTTGGGCCTCCCGCTCTCAGTTCGGTTTGGGTTTGTTGTTATGACCTGTTAAAGACCCCTAACTGGGTTGCCAACGTTCTATTTCCCTCTATTTCTTATGCCCATCACCTGATTTTAATATCGCCTCTTTGCCTTTTTCGCCATCATCATGCTTGTTGTCGTTGTCATCTGCCACTTTAATGTTGCCGTGTTTCCATCTTAGTATGTATGAAGGCACACATTTGTATGTAGATATGTGTCTTTTTGGCATAAATAGCCGCATAAAGTGGAGAGAATTGATATTTTCTTTCTGCAACGTAAACAGCATAACCAGTAAACCAAGAAAAACCCGTGACGTGTCTATGCAGATGTATGTGAGTGTGCATGTGCGTGGGGGGCGGTCTCATAAATGTATATGAACCGGGAGAATTATTAGATAGAGAGAGAGAGAGAGAGAGAGAGAGAGAGAAACGGACCTCTGATAAACTAACTAAAGGTAGGAAACCGCCTGTTGTTAGTCCAGCGTATCGCCAATCACTTAACTTTACCAATGCGAGGAAAAAACACGAGCAAATGAACAAAAGAAATAGAACAATGCGAAAGTAAACCAAAGTAAACAAATATCAAAGAAGCTAACTTTGGCAATGCCCAAGTTTATGTGTCTAACAACAAAAAGTCTTCTTGCTCTCTTCTGTTGCAGCCATACCGGCAATTATGTATGCCTGCTGGCAGCAATAGAACAGAGCTCCGTTTCTATGATCTGATTCAAACTTGGATATAAGAGGCAAGGCAACTATCTAATTGGAAAATATTGTAGAGATAGTCAACGTTTTTCACCGATCATTCCAAGGGTAATCTATACGACATCCAATACGGCCGATGTTTTATCCCAGGATTATTTAAACAGACGAACATATAACGAATAACGTCTCCTTTTCTACTTTACACACAACTAACAAATAAAACCAGAGGGCCGGGGCTAACTTCGACCGCGTCAAAGTTTGTATACCCTTGCAATTTTTTTGGTAACTCTTTCCTTACCTGTAGCCATCAAAATGGAAAAACGGTTTTCTAAAAAGGCTAAAGTTTGCAAAAGAACGGCCTACAATCTTAGCATAGGAAATAACTAAGATATTGATCAAAGTCACTGTTTTCCACCGATCGTTCCTATGGGAGCTATATGATATAGTAACCCGATCTTTATCAAATTCGGCACAGTCGTTTATATGTGTAATTAACTCACCAATATTAAATTTCATGATCATAGCTCAGAAAATAACGAAGTTATTAAGAAAAGTCACTGTTCGTGACTTTGCCATTTGTATGGGAGCTATATGATATAGTGATCCGATCCGGCTGAATCCGAGATATACAACGCCTGCAGTATATACAAGCCTACATGCAAAATTTCAGCTCTGTAGCTCCAACGGTCTAGGAGGAGTTTGCGTTGATCCAGACGGACGGACAGACGGACAGACAGACGGACGGACGGACGGACGGACGGTCGGACATGGCTATTTGAACTCCTCTCGTCGTGCTGATCAAGAATATGTATACTTTATATGGTCGGAAATGCTTCCTTCTATGCGTTGCACACTTATGACCAAAATTAATATACCCTTTTTGCAAGGGTATAAAAATGGAAAACAAAGAGTGTCAAATGGACATTCCAGGAAATCAATTCAGACACTCAATTCTGTTTCAGCCATAGTGTGTGCTTCCTGGAATTTCAATGGCCATTTTCATCTCCATTTCATGTCAGTTTAAAATCTAAAACTAAGTTTAAGCTGAACGCATCAAAATAATGAGCTTCGCATTGAAAACATATGTACATATTTAGATCGAATAAAAATAGGAAGCTATTTTTCCCCCTATAAAGTACTAAAACGAAGATTCAAATGTATAGTTTTTCACAATAATAATAATCGGAGTATAGAAATTTTTTTATTGATAAATTCATGCTAATTTCCCAATAACAATACGAACACAAAAAAAGGGCAAAAGTTTTCTATTGAAACTCGGCCTTCTCAACTAAAGCTCTGATGATTATAGATTTCAGAGTTATTTTGATTGATGTGCCAGATAGTGAGTAAAAAGAGAAAGCCAGAGGGTATGAGTTATGAGGCATGAGAATGATGATAACAATGCAATGCAATGTTATCATAACAACATTGTTTTGCACTTAAAATGCCATCAGGCATTATAAAAAGCTCATTCTCAGTTTCACTGCCTTTTTTTCTATATTTTGTCTGTCTCTCTCTTCCTCTCTCTCTCTATTTCACTAGTTATATAGATATAAGCAGACAAAGCATGAAACAAAAGCAATATCAAAAAACAAAACGTTTTATCAAGCAATTCGTTTATATGATTTATGGAATACACTATGTTTTCAATTTTTTGGTTAATTTTCCATTTCTATTAATTGAATTTAACAAGGGTAAATGTAAGTAAGAAAAACATGACAAAAAGTATAACAAGAGAAGAGTTTTGTATACACGTACACACACACACTCACAGACACAGAATGTACTAGCACTATGCAATCAGAACGAACTGCATATGTATGTTTTTAACCTCTGCCCTTTTCTCCTGACCTCTATCTGATGATGCATAGACAGCGGATTGCTTGCTTTTATTGCTACCTTTAGGGCAAGACAATGCAAAAGAATGAAAACCCCAAATGTGATGATTTTTATGGTATTGCTTCATTGGATTTGGCAAGGGATGTAAATGCGAAGACATCGCAGTCGATGTCCATCGATGGTTTCGAAACAATCGATATTGTGTTGAAGCATGGGGTCAAAATTTTTTCTTTTAAGTTTAAGTAAATATTTAACAAAATAATATTATTATTTATTTATTCTTAATATTCAGCTCTAACTATTTCCAATCCAACGCTTTCTTAATTTTAATCATTTTAGACAATTTCCTGTTTCCATTTTCATTTACCTATATGAATGTATTTTTATAGTCGTTGTTGGAAATTATGGACTTTATATTTAGGTACATATATCTTCGCAAAAAACAGAATATTAATTTTGGTCAGAAGTGTGCAACGCAAAGCATCTCCGACCTAGTGATGTAAAAAAACATCGATGAATTGAACTAGCGATGTTTGTTGATGTTTACCGATGTTTTTGTCGATGTCAATGTTCAGCGATGCATCGATGTTTCACCAAAACATCGGTTCTATTTACCACTTATCAAATTTTATCATATAATTAGATGAAGCTGTCTATAAACAGCCCTTTCAAACCTTACTTAAGCTATAACTCGACTCAGATGGACCACAAATAAAACGGCAAGGGTTTTTCACCGACTGAAAAAATGTTAACAGATACAACAAATTAAATAGGCCCAAATCAGGTAAACGAAATTTTATTTCGGAAAGTAAAGCTCATAAATACTTTACCAAATAATGAGAAAAGAGACCATTGGTTTTAATATTTTTAAGGTATTAACTTTATTCATTTAAGATTAATTTTAAATACTATTCTGAAAACTTTTAACTATTAAAAAACAGTGAACTTTATTAATTTACAAAAACATCAGACATATGTACATCGACGCCTCGAGATATTAGCCCGATGTTGTAAACACCATCGATTATTAACATTGAAACCATCAATGAACATAGACATCGATGTTTTTATTAAAATTTACACCATCGGAGTCCGACCATATAAAGTATATATTCTTAATCATCACGACGAGACGAGTTCATATAGTCATGTCCGCCCGTTCGCTACAGCAACAGCGCTGAAATCATGCAAGCCGGATCGAGCCACTATATCTTTGACGCGATTGTCATAAGCCATAAACCATTTGCCAGTGTAATATAGCTGTTTATGACTATATTAAATATCAGATGACTATATTACAAAAACCTCATAGCCGCCAAATAATTTTGATGAGAAAAATTAAACTAGGTTATTAACTTTTACATATTATTTTCTACAATTCTGGATATTTTATAAGAATCAAATAGCTATGTGTCGTGTAAACCTACGATAAAAAAACATGCTATATCCGCCGCATTGGAAGATTAGGATTGTAGGACGTTCTTTCACGTAAATTAGAGCGTTTAGATAAAACGTTTTTCCGCTTTGACGTCTGTTGGGAGAAGTGAGCTTCGGGTTTCTGGATTTACACTAAAGTTACACATGTATTTTATCTTTGGCAATAATGTTAACATTAAAGGCCACAACTACTTCATAATTCCTTGAATTTTACCAAACGCTTTAACCATCTGTGCATTTGGGTTCACACGCATTTTAGCCATTAAGACCACATGTTCATAATAATTTTTGTATAATTTATTATTCAGACTTGTCCCCTTAAGCACTTTCCGTAACTACTTAAAGTAAACTAGCCAAATAACAAACACCTTGCTAGAAATTGTAATAAATTAATATTTTGTTATTAACTTTTTCTCTTCATTGCAGATGACAATAGATACAACAAACTAAGTACTGCAAAAAAAACGGCATAACTATACCGGCTCTAGTTTTACCTTAGAACATCTTTTCGAGGGCCAACTGCTTAACTTAAACCAATTTATCCTAACTTTTAATTCTGATTTATGTGGTTATTCATTTACAGTCGGTATAGTTTCATATCCATAAACTTTGATTCTTATTTCTTTTAAGCACTCTAATTATTTGAATCCTCTTATCTAAATTATTGAAATTAACTAGTTAAGTCTGAATATTTTCAGTTTTAGACATTCTGAAGCAAGCTAAGCCTTTTAATGTAAATATGCCCAATATGTTTTTCTTGTTTAAATATTAAAATAAAATTTTTAACGAATTGGCTTTTACCTACTGAATGAGAATTCAAAGGCAAATATGAAACAAGAACATAAAGGGCATAGCAGTAGCAGCAGCAAAAACAAGAAAAGCCACAGCCAGAGAGAACAGGTTTGCCATTGTTTGGTTTGCCTCGTTAACCAAAGCAAGACACCCACACACAAACACACATATATATATATACACAGACACATACACACACACACAGAGTGAGAGTGGCATACTCCCATACACTCACGCTCGCACACATATGTAAATGGTTCCCTTTGTACGTGTTCTTTTGCTAATCGCTGCGTTTAGTGTAAGAGATGACGATGGCAATGGCGGAGGATGTAGAAATATGTGAAGTGGTGCAAAAATGCAGCACAGCTTTTGGCGCGTGACTCACACCAACAGTTCCCTTTTTGAGATCTTTGATTTTAAACCAAACGCATGTGGAGCTTTGTGTGTGTTACGATAACGCCACACGATTGTGTAGCATAAACATACCTACTAAAAAAAGATAATCTATACAATATTTCAAGTTTACATGTGCAAGCCTCAATCATCCGCCAATATTACTCATACGACATGTTACACAGACAAACAAACCTGAATACAAGTGTTGCCAAATTCCCTTTTATTTATAATCCATTTACGGGAAAAACTTAAACACTAACGATTTCATGTACCTACTTATGTTTTGTCTTACAATTCGCAATCAAGAATTTTATTGATTTTGCTGTATAGCGTGGGCTAATTCATCCAGAGTTTTGATAATACTTGTAAAAGATGCAGTGAAATAAAGTTGGGCCGATGCAAATGAAATGGATACATAAAAATTGTACTTAAATTCTTAGAGATAATGCAAATCAATGATCGAATCTAATCAAAAAGTGTTGTAACCGAAACTCTAATAACTTGTGGGTGCCACAGATTGCAGGATCAGCACGACAAGACACGATATAGTAGTAGGATAAACGTAAATAAAATGGTCTACAAATTTATGAGCTTACATTATGTTATTCCACAGCTTATGCTGGCGAAAGACATCGTTTTTTGGTATTTTCTAGGAAATGCAACTGAATTGGTGTCATTCCAAGAACCCTAATGATCATAAAGTTATTTAAATTACATGCTATTACATGTACAAATAAATAAACTCTAAGAAACTAGACCTGAACTTTTTCTCTAAATTTTAAGAGTCTTACAATTGTCCCACAGTTTTATTGATCTTCGTTATAAGTTAGGACCACTGTACATCTTTAAACTCAACTCAGTGTAGTTATTTGAGTGCAATTTTGAATAGACTAGCAAATTTAACTTGCACTGCTTCTTCACTTTTCCTAAAAGAAACTGATAAATATGTTTTCTATTAATCTTTGCAGGGTTTATTTTAAGTCATTATATTAATCTAATTTGTGCCTTAATACATATATTAAAAGTAGTAAACACCACAAAATTTTTTAATTCACACTTAAAAACGTTCGTTTTTAAAAGTAAACACTACTTAATCCAACTTAAATATAATCCCAATTTAAATGCATTATGTTTTAATAATCAATTCATTTTTCTTAAATTTCGGTACTTAGGAGCAAACTGTAGCCTATTAATAGAAATGGCAAAGTGAACCGTGCTATTTTTCATTATCATATTTCTACTCAATCCTTAGTGTTGTTTTTTTCGGAATTGTATTATGGAAATCATTTACGGTCTGTTCTGTATTACTCGAACAAAGCATAAAACGTTGAAAACAAATATTGCGAAAACTCCGTTTTGTTACATACACAAAAGCCCCACACAAAACTTTGCAGCCAGGTCGGAATGAAGTTGGTATAATGATGCGACGGAGCGGGAGTGAAGAACTTAAAACAACGAACCGCAAAAATGGTTTCGGCCAATTAGGAACTCCCAAACAAGAAAACTCAGACCGAATAACTTTCAAACGCATATTACCATACACACGCGCGTGAAATTCGTCAGCAATTTTAACGTAAAAATGTAACACCAAGTTTTTAAATTATTTTTTGTTTAAATTGTAATTTATTTCAAATAAGTATATATAAAAATACAAATACTCACTGTTTGCGTTTACTGTAATTTTATGGAACGCACTCTTCAGTCGTTCGAATCCAATGAAAATTGCGTGCACATTTTTGTGACTCAAATACCACAACAAACAATAACAAAAAAAAAAAAAAACAAAAAAAAACGGAAAAAAATACACTATCAACTTGTTTTAGCTTTTAATTAAATTTTGCTTGGTTTTGATTATTTAATTTATAATTTATATTTTAAAAAATTAACTATCAACACTTTTACTGTTTTTGTAAGTTAAAATACAGCAAAACAAATAAGTCGAAATTTTCACATTTTTTGTTGATTTTAAATTTGAAGGGTTTTGTTTTGGTTTTTATGTTTTTGGTTGTTTTGCTGTTTTATGTGTGTGTGTGTTTTTATCAATTTTTTTTTCTTTTTTCTTTTTGTGTAAGCAAATTTTGTTCCTTTATTTTAAAATTTTCTTTGGTAGACAACGCGCCTTGTCGAACGTTCAAATGAAACTGATGCGAAGGCCCTATGTCGGCAGGAATATAAAGTATAAAAAACACCTCACACAGACACCCAGAGCCATGCTCGCCAAATTCAGAGAGGAGCCGAACTATGCCCGAATGGAGCCGAAATTGTGCTCGACGAATGTTTTCAGAGGCCTTCGTTTGTTGAATTTTTGCCGAAGCTTCACGTATAAACACCTGTAAGCAATATGGATATGTACGTATATGCCGGCTAAATTTTTCCGAGAGAGATTATAGCCCATATGCTTTCTCATTTTCTGGTTCGCTCTCTTTTTCTCTCTCTTCGCTCTGCTTCTCGCCGTGCGTGGGTGTGTGAGGAGCGCGCGGAAGCGGAAGGAAACTCAACAGTTGGCACATTACTCGGCAACGGACTGGGACTGGGTCTGGGTCTGGGTCTGAGACTGGGCCGGAGTCTGCAGTTGAATGTTGATGTGTTACCGTTAGAGGCAGCTACATACAACTGGTTGCTTCTCTTTTATTCTGTTCTTCCTTTGCTCTTCACCCCATTTCACCTCTATCCACGGCTGTTTGTTTTTGTTAAATTTGCCAATGCCATCTAAGAGATATGAAATACCAAAATCTATTTGCAACTAATAAATTTCAAAGGTCCTGACGTATGTAGATAATTTACTTGAAAATAAATTTTTATGGCTAGTTTTTCAATGATCAGTAAGCTTTGGTATACCATGTAGTTATCAGCTACGCACTTTTATCACTTCTGACGAATTTTATAACAATCGGATGATTATCATGATTATCAAATCGGATGTACATATATCAACCATCCTTGGGACCAACAAAATTGCTCCGTAATTGGAGTATTCGACCCAAAAATTTAATTTTTCATTTTTGATTTGTTGAATGCGGTTACAACGTCTCAAAAAATTAAGATATATATGATTTTGACAGTATCAGCAGCTTATTCTTAAGTGATATTGAAAACGAAAAGGAAAACCCTCCGTCGGTTTGGGCAAGAACTGGATGAAAAATCGTCTGTTTCTTGAGCGTCATTATAACCGATCTCATATTCACTTGCTCAAACTTTCTCAAAAAACGGATCAAGTGTAATTTTTGGTATTTCTTTTGAAACGTGCAACCAGAGACAACGTTTTACCAAACAATAATTAGTTTGTAAAGAGAAAACCTCTTCCGAGCCTTGAAGACTTTTAAAATCCTATAATTGTATTCTTACTGAGCTGACCACTGACTTGATGATACTATGTTCTATTAGGGTCTTATTTTTTGGCGTAGCAGGGTAAGTATCAAGTACCCTAGGAGAGGGTATTTCATGAAATTGGATTCCATTCCGAAGTTAAGGTCTGCTTTGAAATGAAAAGAAATTTAATTATTCGTATGTTTTACATTCAGCAAGTTATCTATTTTTTTCTTTCATTTTTTTTTTTTTTGTTTTTGTTGTTTTCAATACAAATTGCACTTACATCAGTTTTATGTACTAGCGACCTAATATTAAACGAATAATTGCGAAGCCAGCCTTCTCATCAACCTCGTTACCAGCAGCTCTAACATTATAACTTTTGAAGTCATCATCGCCCTCATCATTGTCATCATCATCGTACTCATCGTTATTGTCATCATCATAGATTGTATAGTCATAGTATTCTGATTCTTCAATAAATCTGCGATCCCAATCAAAAATATCGATCAATTCCTTCACGCGTTGTAATTTGTTAGATGTATTATCTAGAGCATTCACTACACGTTTTGCAACATCATTTATGAGTCCCAGTCGCTTCAGAAATTTTAAAACACGAAGCTCAAACTGATTTAGTTCCCCAAGGGGTTTTGATCCTGGAGACTTTCCACGATCAAGCTGTACACTTAAAGGAGACAAATAATGACGAGTATTCGTATCAGCGGTCCTTTCTTGATGAGATTTTGAACCTGGAGACTTTCCACGACTAACATGTACACTTAAAGGAGACAAATAATGACGAGTATTCGTATCAGCGGTCCTTTCTTGATGAGATTTTGAACCTGGAGACTTTCCACGACTAACATTTACATTTAGAGGGGACAAATAATGACGTGAATCAATGCCAGTTGTGTTTTCTTGATGAAAATTCGAACCTGGAGACTTTCCACGACTAACATGTACACTTAAAGGAGACAAATAATGACGAGTATTCGTATCAGCGGTCCTTTCTTGATGAGATTTTGAACCTGGAGACTTTCCATGACTAACATGTACACTTAAAGGAGACAAATAATGACGTGAATCAATGCCAGTTGTTCTTTCTTGACGAGAATTTGAACCTGGAGACTTTCCACGACTAACATGTACACTTAAAGGAGACAAATAATGACGAGTATTCGTATCAGAGGTCCTTTCTTGATACGATTTTGAACCTGAAGATAAATAATCATGATAATTAATGCCAGTGGTCTTTTCTGAATCAGATTTGGCCCGCTTGTATAGTACAAAATCATTAAATGCCAGTTGAGTGACGCTTAGAAGATTTACTATATTTGAAAGGGCTTCATCCGGAAGTGGTTCTTTGAGTTGAGCTATCTGATAGATGAGTTGCCATTTAGTTAAGAATTCTGGGTCCAGCATTTCATCAACTTGCATCGGCTTAGAGATGAGCTCCTGACAGCGTCTAAGATAGATGTCATAGACTTGGCGATGGATCTTCTCTGGAGAGCTTAAACTAAGGGCCACTATGCCAAAGGACAGAAGTCCGACTAATTGAAGTTGAAGTTGCATACTTCACAATCGACTGACTAAACTAACTGGTTAAATTTCTCAACTATTTATATACGTATATAAACGCATACATATGTACATACATATCGGGCTGTCAGCTTAAGAAGTGATAAACTAGGTTCTTTATTTTTAAGTGTTTTTTTTTGCATTTCAGATTTGATTTACGTTTCACGTAAACTAAAATTAGTTTTACACACACACACACAACGCTCAAATGTGGCGCAGAATTATGTATTAACGTTAAAGTCGGCTTATCGCAATTTTAAAGGCCCTTTTCCAATGCAGCTCGCATGGCACGTAACATTTCGGGCAATAGGGCCACATGCTTATCCACACACTCAAGCGAACAGCGTTCCAGATTATATTCATCGCATTTATTATTAACTTCCTCATGCAAGCGACAAGTATGCATGCAACGTTCGAGCTGGGACTCAAATTCGGACAGCTCCTGCTGCACATAGCAGCGGGCGCGCGTTAATGGGATTTGGCAACGATCCACACAACGTTGCACTGCATCGGCGTTGGCATCTGGATTGGAGCAGCAGCTGCTGGCACAGGCGTGCATCTTTAATTGCAGCTTACGCAAATGCTCGCGATCCAAATCATCGATCACATTGATCATGGCATTATCGATACGTTCACGTTGCTCATCAAGGCTGGGACTATCGTTCATAATTTAGATACGTATACGTATATATATATATATATTGATAGTAATATACAAAAATTGATTTACAAATTTTGCTGTCGAACTTTTTTTCATTGAACTGATATTTAAAAGGTCATGTGATTTATCAAACAACTGTCGACCAGAGAAGTCAAAACATCCTTCTTTTTTTTAAGAAAGAAATGGTATTAATAGTGATCCGATAGACTTATGTGAATGGGCTCGATTATCGATTGAGAAAAGCTTAAAAGAGTTGAGACTTTCTTTCTTACAGTAGTGTAATTTCAAAGACCAATATCTAGATCCAGATCTAAGATTATCTAAAGTTAATAATTCATTTATAAAACAATTGCAACCATTTATTCTGTTGTCAAATGTAAGCCCCAATTTAATTCCAAGCCTGAGCGACTGATATGTACTTTTCAAACCCGTTTGAACTCTATTTGGGGCAAATTTAATAGAGTATGCTTTTACAATTAAGTTGATTTCTCTTTTCGATTGCCCTAATCCATAGTCTATTGTTTCACATTTCAGTTGAAACCCATAAACTTTGACTTTTGCAATTTAACCTCAAGAGGCTCAAGTTAGTTTAATATTCATGTACTCTATGTAGTTACATATGTATGTATGTATATAGTGGATAGCTAGAGCTAACGGTATCTGCTGTGTAATGTGCTATACGTTTGAGCAATATGCAATAAACTTAAATTACACTTTATTGGAAATATATACTTTTTAATGAAGAGCATATATTAAATGAATGTTTATTCTCTTATTTTTTGTTTGAATTGATAAATTTTTGTTCGAGCTAATGACCCGCAATGGCCATGATATTCTCTTCTAGTGTTCCTGTCTGTCCTTTGCTATCAATTGGGCAATCAAAAGCTACAATCACATATACACATACATGACAAGACAAAGGCAATGTGATTGAGTGAGAAAGAGACAGCAAGAAATGACGATAGACAAAGCAGTTTAAAAGAAAAATAAAAAACGAGACAGTGTCTAACAAAATGTTTTCACATTATTCAAATGAAATGCTTTTTATTGTCTGCCTCCACACTACAACAGCATAGAAAATTGCAGGCAAGACACATACATAGATACAGGGAGCAACGGAGAAAGGAAAAAAGAGAAGTAGAGGTAAAAACCAACAATAAAACAAATCAAAATGAAGCAAGGGACGAGTGAAACCTTCCACCTTTCTCCTTACCTTAAGGAGAGGTGAAAAAGACATATATATGTACATGTATAGTAGTATATGCAGTATATATTACCTGCATTCATCGCAAACAATGAATCATTTTTGCTTTTTGTTTCAGATGAAAAACAAAAAGACAAATGAACAAATGAGCTGCCAACCCATGAAGAATGAATGAGGACTCTTAGCCATCACTGTTATGTAGTAGGGAACACCTCGTTTATAACCAATAAATATGTTTCCAATTTTCATTAATCAGCATTTACTTTACACTAACAATAAATAAGAAAAAGAAGAAAACTCAGCATTGTGTCAAACATTGTTGGTCTATTCAAAAGTTTGACAGAACGCTTTTTAAGCTTCTTTATCTCAATGGTTTTTTAAAGGAAATTAACCATTGATATGCCATTGTTAATGTAGTCTAGGCAACGACATCCTTAGGTATTTGTATTACCTTCAATATGCCATCCTAGGAGTTTGAATCGGTTGAAAAAAAGTTTATCAGGTTGTCACTCTAGAATTGGAGCTATCGGCCAGTGAATCGTTTCTTATCATCTTACAAATTAAAAAGTGGTAGCATTTTTGAAAAACATCAATTGTGCGTTATTTGCTTAGAAAATCTAAAGGATTTTTTTGGAGTCTTTGTTTGGTTGGTTTCATTGACTTTTTATTGTTTTTGTATGTATGCTCACTTTTAAAGTTTTCTTCAACTTTTCCTCCATCTTATTTAAGCATTTTTGAGCTACATCATGACATTCAGATTCCCAAAGCACCAAAAATGCGATATGAACCATGACGACAAAAATGCCATCCAAGAGCACCGAGGAGTGGCAAGCGCCAAAATCCAACACCGAGCATTTGCGTCACATAACTTGACTGCAGTCAGTGTGATCCCAGTCAATGGGCCATTGCCGTCGCCTAGGCCTATATAGAACATGAATGTATTTCCCTCTGTATTTCTGTGACGAGTTTGCTTCAAGGTACAGTTCTCGTTTCCCCACAGCATTCTCAAAGTAGCAAGTCAAGCAGAGCAGAGTACGAGTGCGAGTGCGAGAGCGAGTATGAGTAAGAGGTAACGCAAGAGCCAAGGTTGCTGCGGCTTTTGTGATATGTTAATTCGGTCTAAACTACAAGCATACGTACATACAGTCTTACATATATGTATGTATATAGATTCAAGAGATGCGGTGAGCATTACGACGATAATAACGGCAATGGTAACGGTGACGACCATGGCCTTCGCATCCTGTGTAAATCCCATAACACCAAAAATGTGTTATACATTTGGCACTTACGATGAAAGAATAATTTTAAGTTTTCTAGCCCGTTTTGCGTTTTGCTGTTTTAAAAAAATATTGTCTAAAAATATATAAAGATCTTTTATTCTGTATATGGCAAAGTTCCCTAGCCGATTAAACAGATTAAAAAAATAATATTATTCATAAATTATTTTCAAATTTGTATAAACAATATTCGTCGGTAAATTACTATATCTAATAAGCTTCTGCCAAAGAGCAGCCGTTGAATACATACTCTCTATGAAGTATTCGAAAGACAACTACATAATATAGTCGTCGTATGTAGTCAGCTATCTTTAAGTTTACTACAATCAATAACGTTATTCATTCCAAACTTAAAGACTTTTTAAAGCAACTTAAAACTATTTCTATTTTCGTAATGTACATTTTAATAAATTCTCGGTGGCATCAATTCAGCCAACCAATCTCCCGTGTCAATTGCCACGCGTTCGCTTCCTGCTCCTGGTTCCGCTCTGGCTCAGGCTGCTGTTCTGCCCATCCCGTTAGCGTCAAATTTAATGCGGTTCCCTGTTTATTAGATTTTCACAAATGGCATTTTTGGGAGTTCGAGAGTCAGGGTTGCTCTCCTGTGCTTTTTGGTCCCTGTTAGCTGTTGCCTCAGTCTAGGCGCTAAGTGCTTGTTGGTGGCCAACTCTATCGCCGCCTGAGTTCCAAAGTGTGTGTGGTTGTGTGTGTGGATGAACACATATACATATGTACATGCATGTACATATGTGCCAAGCAGCAGCACAAAGCCAACAACGAAATTATTGAAAATTCATTTTAATGTCAGGCAAAGCGACAGACACCACATACATAGACCAAATTGGCACAACATGTCGTATGCGTAATATTAAATATTAAAACGCTTACATTTTTAATGCTCTACGCTTGTGATAGGTGTGTGTGGTGGGGGAAAGGGATAAAAGTCATGGGAAAGCCAAACATCTTTTGCAAGTCAAATGTTTTGCAGACAAAAAATTAAGTTGCTAGTAGCAACTTAACAGGAAGAACGGGCTAACACTAGGCGTGCCTAAGTTTATGTACTCTTGCAACTTTCTATTACTCTTTTATTACCAAAAGGGGTTAAAGAAAATACAAATTTTACCGAAACCGTCGAATTTTTGTCAAAGAACGGCCTACAAACTCATACTGTAGCAGTGCGGCGAATGTAGCATGCCATTTTATCGTACGTTTTTGTGTCATAGGGATAACTATATTTTTCGAACTACAGTGGCATAGCCAAACTTTCCCCAATACCTAAGATATTTAAGAAAATTATTACGTCTTTTCTTTACTATTTGTGTAGATCTATCAGGGTGGCCTGTAGGTCGTTCCTTTGCAAACATTAGACTTTTTAGATAAAACGTTTTTCCACTTTGATAGCTATGTGTAAGGAAAGAGTTACCAAATAAGTTGCAAGGGTATTCCAACTTTAACGCGATCGAAGTTAGCCCTGGCTAATATATATTTATTTGATTTTAATCAAATGAGCCAGTTCTATAGATATATGGTATATTTAGATAATCGCATACGAACCCTACAAGTATTTCTAGCCAAAATAATTTTCTGATCGATCAGTTCTATTTTATTTTAATTTTTTTGGTTCGTCTCTTTCAAGAGTATAAAACAAAAACTTGTACTGTGTATATCCTTATATATGTATATA